>NC_092412.1:78105542-78437685 GCF_040894005.1 Engystomops pustulosus
TTGTGAAATTAAGTAAAAAAAAAAAAAGAATTTTTTATGCGAGTTAATGATAAGGTTAAACAAAAAGATAAAACTGTCCAATTTACCTGCTAAGATGTGTCGGATATAGAATGAATTGCATTGACCATTGCACAGGTGAAAGTGCAACATCAAAGAAAAAGCCCTTTTCTATAACACAGAAGAAAAGCCAATTCACTTCATATCAATCCAGTAGAAGTACAATTGCAATCCAGTAATTAGTTGTAGTGAAAAGTTAGGCGCCGCAGACATGAGTCTGATTCTAAACCCGCAATTTAAATCAGTATCCACTGTGGGTATGTTTTCATATTATATGGATGGGATCTGTATAAATCCTATCCACTATGGTGTAAATCACTAGGGATTAGCTGCTAACTATTACATAGGACAATTTATCCACAGCTGTTACAGACCATCTTAGGACATGTTCATTTATGTCTGACAACAATATAAGTTTTACTCCAGCATGTTCTATAAAGTCTCTTTGGGCAATGGATGTCCAAATATCATCAGTCCAATCACTGCAAGGGCCTAGTCAGCAGTGGAATGGAATTGGAACGCACCAAACTTCAGGCTAGAATCTGGTAACATGACTTATGGGTATATTGAGGTCACAACATATTTTGGGCCTACAGCTGCCCCTTTTGCAAGTGAACAATAGTAAATGCTTATGGCCCCTTTCTTCATAGGCCTCAAAATAACAATCATGTGCCTAGATATGGATCAGGAAAAGGAGGAGGCAGTGATGGAGGCAAAGAGAGGTAGTCACATGATGGTCAGACGATTCTTCTACCTGTACGTTTGGCAGGTTTGATAGCAGCAGAACTGGCCCCCGTAAATGAGCAGAAATAGCTTGCATATACTGGGCACCTCTGTTCAACTTTTCTAAAGGCAAGAGAGAAGATTCCAGATTCCAGTTATGGTGTTTTCACACCTCTTTCGGATCTTTGTGCCCTGTTGATTGAGTGAAAGCGTGTTATTGAGACTTTTGTGATTTTCCAGTTTTGACCTCTGCTTTGTCCCTGTTATTTCCTGTCTTGACCGTTTGCTACATTTCCAACTGTGCTCCTGTGTCGCCTGTCCTGAACCTGTCCTGCATGACTACGACACTGACTCTGTCTGCCGTTTCTGTACCTCGCCTTGAGCACTACCATGAGCAAATCGCACCTGTGGAGCGTCCTGGTGGTTTCCCGCCACAGCAAGTCCAACTAGCTTTGCGGTTGGCTCTGGTGAATACTGGGTGCCTTTTAGACTCCGCTCCCAGGTGTTAGCTTACGTCATCACTCGCGGTGGCTCAGCACTGATCGATGATAGATGTCTGTTGCCATGAGCCTTCTACAAAATCTCCAGTTTAAATTAAAGAGCTCAGACAAGATGGCAGCACCTATTAAAACTTTAAAATAGAATAAAAACTCTGTAGTTAGAAAATGCTTCTTTATCTAGTTTTACTAGAAATTTGGAAAAATATTCCCTTTAAATTGTCTTTCAAGTAATTCAACTTGAAAGTTCTTGAAGCTTTTACTTAACTCATTCTGAATGCTTTCTGTGAAACCTGCTACGCACTATTAGCTTAAATCACTCAAAGAATTAAATAAAGTATCAACTCATTCTTGATTGAAAGGTGTAACAATAAGTTTGAATAGAGTTTGGGTATAAATTCATTATAGAATTTCCAGTTACAAAAATATCTTATTACTACAACGACTGATTTTTTTTTTTTTAGTTTTAACTCTGAACCTCTAGACTTAAAACATACATGTCCGTCTCTCCTTTGGAATTCTGCGTTTGCTGGCCATGGTTCAACTGTATTCTGTATAACTTCTATTGAGGTGCCAAATGGTTTGTGTTCTATACACGATCAGCTGGAACCAAGGCAGCATGCTCCAATGGATTTCATATAAATCTACATTCTTTGTATTCGGTGGTACGATGTAGTACTGGTTAACATGACTTAACTTATTTAGTACATGCACAAAAAGAGCAGTCCCCTGTGTTACCTAACACCATCTTGTCTGGTTAACCAGTGCTATATCTGGAAGTTTGTAACGTTACTGTTGCTAGTAGTATGTTAGTCCCTTTGTGATTTGATATCTACTGTATATCTACATCAATGTATTGACATTTTGTGCTTAAGAGGGATGGTTACGTTTTTTACATAAATATGTCAAAAAACTATACTCATGTATGTATTTCATGTCTCTCCTACTGTCAGCACTAATAGTTTGATTTTCATCCTTCTCTTATAGAATCTGACATACCAGACTCTGTCACACACAATGATACACTGTATTAACCAGCTGAAAGCCAGTAAAGATTTTTCAAGATATCTTTCCTGCAGCTAGGATAGCTCTTCATATACTATAAGTAAGTTTGCCCCCAGTAGATATGTAGTCCCAGTGTCAATGGTGCCCCTGCGATCTAGGTCTTCCCGGGTTCCAATAAAAGCTGGCAGCTACCAAATAGGTAGCCATAGCACATTTCCCCCAGTATATACGAGTACTCCCTGCAGCTCCTCATCGCTCCCACGCTCTTCTCTTTGACCCAGGTTTAGATGATGGCGGCGATGGCGCCTAGGTCTTACAAAGGACGTAGACAGCAGTAACATCGCTGCCTGTGTCCTGTGATCAGTCTAAGAGACACACAGCAGCCATCACTATTTATTAAAGATCTGTCTGAGAGCCAGATGCAGCCAACAAAAGAGTCATATCTGGCTCTCGAGCCATAGGTTCCCTACCCCTGTGATATAGTTTAGAGATGTTTCCTTACATGATTATTGTGACATGCTGGCAGAAACATTTAAATGGCTTTCATGAGAAATTAGAATATTTATCCAAATTAATTCTTTATTTATATACCACCTACAGATTATCCCCATGGGGCTCACAATCTAAACAACCTAATAGTATGTCGGAGGATCCGGAGGAAACCCACGCAAACACTGAGAGAACATACAAACTTTGCAGATGTTGACCTGCAAAGTTTGTGAACTTGCTCCAGGTAAAAAGCGTAGTAGTAGCAGTCAGAGCATCTGCCAAGTGACATAATAGGAACCACAAGTTATAAACACTGCCACATTTTGGCCCACATTTATTAAAAGAGTACAAACTGCCTGTGTAGTGTGCAGAGTCCAGGAGATTCTTCATGAATCTGGCGTCCTCAGCGCCGTTCTGACAGAGTGCACCGTCTTTTTCTCCCACTCTTAAAGTGGTATTTCCACAAAGACAAGTTTCTTATATGTACTCAGTATAACAAAACACATTCTCTGATTCACTATTATTAACAAAAATACAGCGTTTCACAGATATAATTCCAGTCTCTATCAGTCCTGGTGTACACAATTTCAGTTGCCCCTAGAAATTACCTTTTAATGTGTAGCAGTGTAACAGTCTCTCTCTGTCATCCTTCTGTGGAATAGGCATTTCATGCATCACTGATCTGTCTCATCTCTCTCCTTCTATGTCTCAGTGTATTAGTACAATGTCAGAAGCCAGGTGAAAGTGTATATACACCTGTACTCTGATAAAGTAACCACATTGCCACCTCACAGAACTAAATGGATCATAATGGGGCAGATTTACTTACCCAGCCCATTCGCGATCCAGCGGCGCGTTCTCTGCGGTGGATTCGGGTCTTCCGGCGATTCACTAAGGCAGTTCCTCCGACGTCCACCAGATGTCGCTGCTGCGCTGAAGAGCATCGGAGCGCACTGGAGTACACCGAGCCGGGCTGAGTGAGGGTAAGCGCGTGCCGAGCAACCCTTTTTCTTTTTAAATGCGGCGTTTTTTCCGAATCAGTCGGGTTTTCATTCAGCCACGCCCCCCGATTTCTGTCGCATGCATGCCGGCGCCGATGCGCCACAATCCGATCCCGTGCGCCAAAAACCTGGGGCAATACAGGGAAAATCGTCACAAATCGGAAATATTCGGGTAACACGTGGGGGCCTTAGTAAATGACCCCCAATGTGTCTGCTTAGAGAGTCCCCACCCACACCCTGGGATTTTGCAATGAGCAGCCTAGGGGGTGATAGGAGCTAAACAGCAATAAAACTGAGTAACATTTTAAGAGGTTAAAATGATCTTTATTGTGTTAACATCACAAGGGGATTAAAATATGGGAAACTTTCTTTCGTAAGAAAGCCCCTTTAACATAGAGCGTGTGATATAATAATGTTAGACACTGCATGGTAAATGTGTAGCATGGTCTGACTGTGCACCTGAACACCACTTTCAGTGAAGAAATTTGTGTTGTGTCTGAAATAGTGCAGCAAATGTGTTGTGCATACTTCTTAAATACATGGGCTAACAGTTTGCACTAAAAGGAATATGCAAAGTTTGACAGAAAAGTGGTATAGGGGCTTTAATAAATATGGGCCTTTGAATTTTAGTTAAAGGGCATCTACCATGAGGGTAAAAGATTGTATGCAAATGAGCTGAGGGGCTACAGGCTCCATTAACAACTATGGAGCCTAGAGCCCCTCAGGCTCATTTGCATACATTACTTCATCCTGCTGGTAGATATCCTTTAAGGTTCTGTTTCTTAAGAGTTTCTTAAGTACTTAGTTAAATTATCTAGCCCAAAGATGGTCCCACACTTAATTGTAGCCATATTGTGGCCCAACACTTGATAACTGTTGGCCAAAAGCTAAGCAAACCAGTTTCTGTGAAGCTGACAGTATACAAGACCATCTCGACTATACCCAAAATCTGCCATCAGGAGAAATTGGGAGGTTCTCCTGTAAATTGTGGTGTTTGATAAATACCTACATAGGTCGAAACGTTACACTTTGAAAGCCACATGTAATAAAGCGCATTCTTTGAAGCAAGGTAACTTTGGAGTGCCAGGATTTATTTTTCATAGAGCCAGAAGAGGTTTGCTGTGTGTCCTTATAGCAACAGAGAGCTGTATCTACAATTACAAGTCTAATTTAATTTAAATAAGAGCGAACAATCAACCGATATGAAGGGAACCAGTAGTGATTCCTGGAAACCCCCTTTAAAGTGATTCACAGATGGTGCAGTTCCAATAGAGATGAATGGAGCAGAACAGACATTCACAGATGTCTGCTCCATTCATCACAGGGAGGGACGATACCTTGGACCCCGTTGGAACCCCATTCTCATGACCGCATGTGGATAGGGCCTACATTGTTTGGTGGGAAAACCCCTCTAAAGCATTGTGCTGATAATTTGTCTATTTGCACCTTTAAAATTCCTCTGTGAAGACCATGCACCCCAGTCTGACAATAAAGTTTTCAGATTTTGTCTGAACGTGTCCTTTTATATTACCAATATATATTATATATATATATCAATGTTGTGCCAGCAAGAAAATCTCTTCTGAATATAGACTAAACAATATGACCAAGACAACGGGATATAGCCTTGTAGTATTTTCAAAGCAGAGGCTTGGGTTTTAGATTCTTCCAGCTTGTCCCATCCAGATTCCTTGCTTTCCCAGACAATGCTGACAATACTAGTAGTGAAAACACATTATTATTCAAACAAGTATAATTGCAGCTTTGGCAGACAGCACGGCAGTATTCTTCTTACTAAAACCACAGGGGAGATAGTACAAAGTACTTGACAGCTAAGAAGCTACCTTCATATAAATGTTTGTATAAATCAATTTTCTTCAGTAAAATGAAACAATCGAAAAAAAATAAGTAAAACTTAATTTGCTTTACATTTATTGGAAGAGCTGACGGCATGTCATGCTTGATTGCAGGCCTTCACAAATGACAACCGTTCATTCATTTTTACTTAATTCTATAGAAAGTAGTTGCAGTTAGCATAACCCTCCTTTTGTGGAAAAATGATCTATGCTAAATCGTAAAACTTCTGCAATTATATTCGTTAATTAAAACCTTTCCTTGCTGCAGGAAAATGTAACATAGTTGATAGGATTTCCTCCCTGTATAGTGGCTGTCCAGAATATTGCATAGAAAATTGGCAAAAAACAAACATTTTGCTATGCAAATGTAAATGGCTTCCACTAAGTAATTTAGAATCCGCGCCGTCTTATAATATATGCATGAGACAGGTTTTAGGGGATTTTGTCACACACCGTTGGTATATTGCAAATTGTACCGCCCTGTAGTGCAAATTGCAATGAACACACGCAAAGTTTTCAATGCAGAAAGTTTTATGCTTATGTAAATAAACGTAATGAGTTTGTAGTCTGCACTAATGTGTTTAAACCTAATGTAGGAGTTAAAAATCTTTTCAATTTCTTGACGAGATGCTCTATGGTGCAGTAACATATGAATAGATCTGTGAAGGAAAACTGTGAGATGTTTGTTGCCACAGTCATCAGCATTGGCACACAGTTATAAGCTCAAGGCAAGACTATGAATTCTCCTCTCTGAGTATACAAACTTTGTAGTGAAGCTGGAGCAAGCTTGCTGATACAGGACTAAAGTTCCAAGAACAGGCAGCCATTATGCACCAAACACCAATGGCAAAAATATAGAAATCACTTGGCTTAATACAAAAAAATGAAGTAATATACATAAAAGATAAAAATCGGGGGAATAATATGCATAGATTACCTGCTGGATTAAAAATTCTTCTAAAGGGCAAAACTAGCAGGTCACTCTGAAAATAAAATCCAGGAAGCTGGAAAAAAAATCCAAATGTGATGAAATTGACAAAAAAACCCTAGATGCACCATATTCCCTTGGGCTCTGTTTTTATAGTTTTCATTGTGTGGTCCAGATAACAGCATCCATTTATTGTTTGGGTCAGTACGATTACTAAGAAACCAAATTTATATATTGTATTCATGTTTTAAAACTTTGTATTAAAATGGAAAAAAAAACTTGCATTGGTGTATAACTTTCTCATATTTTGGTAAAGTCACGTGAGTGAAAAACGCACTATAAAAGTCTAGGGAAGTGCAATGTTTTTTCACTAATCAATTGCCATAGAAAAGATAGAGCTCAGTCCTGAGTCCTTTTCACGAGCGTTATCTGGGCATGAAAAACACATTGAAATTGCATTGAAAAAGCACTGAAAACACACATGAAAAACTAAAACACTAAACAATCTCTGACTTAAAACTGATTGAACTGTGAAAATGTCAGTTTTTCACTGACCAAACCATGATTGCACCCTGATCAAACTCTGACATGATGTGCAACGCAACTGGAAAAGAGGCCTAATGCATATTTTCGTTGACCAGTCACGAAAGAGTTAAGAGCTTAGCTCTGATTCAGCAATGTTCATGTTAAAATCTAGGCCAGTGATGGCGAACCTTTTAGAGCCTGAGTGCCCAAACTTCAACCAAAAGCCGCTTATTTGTTGCAAAGTGCCAGCACAGCAATTTAGGCAGCAATTTGTTTCTCCTCATTCATTGACAACTTTCAATCGTTCAACCTCCTAAAGACACCAGCCCAGTTGAAAGGAGGAGAGCAAATTCATCTATCATTGTAGGAAGATTCTGTAGGAAGATTCTTTGAGTCCTGTCTGGTGAACTTCATGCTGGGATGATGGCCTGGGTGCCCACAGAGAGGGCTCCGAGTGCCGCCTCTGGCACCAGTGCCATAGGTTCGCCACCACTGATCTAGGCCTTTAGATAAGCAGCTAAATCAAATGGTCTATTAGTGTTCACTTCAAATAATTCACATGGTTTGATGAAAAGTTATACATTTTTCGAATATACTTTCGGTATCAATACCTCATGGTTTTCTACTCGCTCTCATTCAACAAGAAGATTCATTGTTTACTATCCATGTAGATCCTGCGCCCGATATCCTGCATGTGTCGCTCCCCGCTCAGTTTCACCTTCTTCTTCCCAGTGCATGTAAGTGCTTGGCTTGCGACAAGAATTTGAATGTTAAATCCTGGGCTTAGTCCGAATCAATCGGTACGTCGCCCGATTTGTGTCACGTGAAAACCGGCGCTATTGCGACACAATCCAATCGCATGCAACACAATCCCCGGTGCGATCCCGAAAAGTCAGGAAACCCGTGGAACCATTAGTAAATAAGCCACAATATGTTTTACTTTTTATGTTAAAACAAGCCATGCACCTGTGTAACATCACATGACCATGGACTGGTTTTTATCCATAGGAAGTAAACAATGGAGCTTCTTCTTGAATGAAATTTAGGAAATTATTAGGAATTGATACAGAAATTATGTTTTGAAAATTGTCGAATTTTTCATTAAATAAACAATATCGATTATTTGATAAAAGTGGACAACTCCTTTGAGTACTTTACTGTACATAAAAATTTTGTCTGTTTATGAAATTTGCCCAAACCTACTTTGATTAGCCGAATCCTAAATACATCCAGAAAACCATGACATTTTGATGTATGAAGCATATTGGAAAGCTGTATACATTTTCATTTATCAAACAATAACATGTATTTGCCAAAATGGGACTACCCCTTTAAGTCATTAGTTTACAGTGATCCAATTATAGTCATTATTGAGCTATTGCATGAAGAGCTAGTTTAAAACCATCATTAATGACTAATGAAGTAAAATTCCATGTAATTAAACAATTTATAATAAGAATTTATGTGAATGTGTATACTAATAATATAAGTATTATTATTATTAACCACAATAATCATCAAAATCTCACATCTTATCATTTTAGACACTTTATAAACATTCTTAAGAGGAAAAGGCAACAATTATAATGTTAATAATATATGCCGAAGACAAAATTCCACAGGTTGACGTGGTTTTTGCATCTGCCATGCCTATAATTACATTGTGAAAAGAAAATTGCAGCTCAAGACAAAAGCATCAATCGGAAAAAAAACTGAGATTGATTGCATTTGTACGGTTCTTATAAATATGGAAAAGTATGTGGGATGTTTTCCTTTTTTAAAAAAAAGAAATATCCATCGCCAATATGAATAGTAATTCACACTTTTGATGTTATTTAGCTGGCATTCAATTGATATTTTCGATATTTCGTGTTGCACAATCATTTCCTAATGTGCATATTCCTGTTTAGTAAGCATCCAGTACACTCCAGTACGTTGCATCTTTAAATTATGCATGCCCGGGAGTAAAAGACTTGCCTATTCAATTCCTTACAAACTTGTTGAACAGTTGTAAATTGTGTCCAGAAAATAATCAATTACTTGATTTTAATTATTCATTTTCCATTACAGACACCTTATGGTAGTAGAGCCGTTAACTGCATGGCAAAGAGGAGTATTATTCGCTGCGGCATTACTACTTTATCAGTGCATGGTTCTGAGAGCATCGTCATTTCCCCGGTGAATGGGCCTGTTTTCTGCAGTTTGATTATATGATGAAGGCAGCAAGTTGACATGCACTTATCAGGCTCGACACCTGCATTGCGGGCACTAATCAAAGGGTCTCTTTACGGAGGTGAGAGAATTGCCATTTCTAATGCAATAATTAGACTGGTAAGAAGGGTCTGCAAAATAAATCAATCCAACCTGCTCTTAAGATCTGACACCGCTCTCCTGATGCTTTGTTAACATAATGAGACAGAAGCGAACATGAGGTCCCCAAAAGGGCCTCTGCCGGTGCCCATTCTTTTATCCAAATGCAATACTACTTGAAACATAATTATTCAATATTTGAGTGAAAATTCAAGCTTTAACACAATCTGTCCTGGTAGAGTGTGTACTGTTCTGGGTCTCGAGGCGATAAGGGGTTTGAACAGTTAGTTTTTTTAATGTGACAGAACAAACAGACTTTCTAAAAGCAGAACATCAATGTTGTTTTAATCTATTCATCTCCGAACCATTCAAGATAAGATGTATCTTTTGAAAGCTGCAAAATGAAAGCCATCTGCATTAGGTTATGTGAAACAATTAAAAGGCTCTGTGATGACTACAGTATCTGAAGATAAGAAAAAAATGAAATAGATCACAGTGTCAAAAAACAAGTTTTTAATGCCATCTCTTTATGAAGAAACATAAATCAAAGCTGCACAATTTAGGTCAAGTCTTTCCGAAGATGATTTTGTCCTAACTAAATCAAAAGAATAGCTTGAAAGCGCAATGGGTCAACTGAGGTAAATAACTCTGTTTCGAAAAGAAGTGGAGTTTATTGGGTTATTCTCCAAGAAATTTGTATAGTGGTCATTAGTAAATTATGTAGATATAGGCTAAGCAGTATGGTTAAAATTCTATGCAACAACACTGGTATCACCAATTAATATCTCAGAATTGCATTGTCCTAGTCACTAGGTGAAGAGGTGAGCAGCAATTTAAAGGGATTGGCCACTTTACCTCATATTTTCTTGTAATGTGTGTTTAAGTATTGGGGCAGGATATTAGATATATTACCTATAAAGCAGTGCAAAACTATTAATAGATGTATATTGGTAAATTACTTAATACCCTGCCTCCCCCCCCCCCCCCACACACACACTTAAAAAAAACATGAAGTGAAGTGGCCAGCCCTTTAAGCATTTAAAAGGAAAATAATCTACCACTAGCTACATGCATATACAGGTGTAGTTATTCATGTAGAATTCATAGTAGAATTCATGTACCTATTCACTGATTTTGTCCAAAGACGGAGGAGATGACCTGTTGGTCGTAGTAATGCGAAAGTTGTAGTTTTTTTCAAAGCTAGTCATCTTATACTTTTTATCGTGAGATATCCCGAAGCAGGTGAAAATGTAATATTGGGTGCATACAGTATTATTATATACACTTATTACAAAAAAATACGTGGAAGTGTTAATCCTTTGCTAGACCAAGGTCCATTGTTCCCAACAGTCGTAAGATTGCAGCTAGAAGAAGTTTAAGTTGCTCAATAGTCTAGAATGTGCTATGATACCAAAGAATTATCCACAAGAAGTGACCTAAGTAAATATTTTTTTTATTATTGACTGAAAAAGTGGAAAGAGGATTTTGCTAACTTTAAATAAAGGAAATTCCCCTTTTATATAACATTTTACAATATTCATTTACTTTAAAGGAAATCATACCTTATAAAGCAGCATCCCTTACTGAGTGCACTTTGCACCCTGATGCAGGATCTGGTTTTGAAATAGTTTCTATGGTCTCCTTTTCCTAAAACAGATGTTTTATAAATATGCTAATTATCTCTCAAGGGGCGGGGGATCACAAAAGCCCCTACAGGCTTAGGCTACCCAGGAAAAAACAAACCATTCAAAAATTGGATGCAAACTGCAGGGTGTGTAGTAAGTGTTCCAGGATGCATGTAATTGCTTGTGCGGTAGGAGCCTTTAGGTCCTCTGGCGATACCCCTGGAGCACTTGCAGCTCATTAGAATAATTTTCAAGCATACAACGAAATTAGACCACATCTATGACAAGGCCATATCCTGCAAAGTGGATTCAGTCATTGACAGAGCTTTAAAAGGTATTAATCAGATTGTAGATTTACTTTAACAAAATGTAAATCACATAATAGATATAATTCAAAATATCTATTATGTGATTGAATTGAATTCCAAAATCCCCCCCTTTTCTCCTATCGCAGATCCCAATCCATTAAAGACCGACTAGTAAAATCCGATGTGGGCCCGACACGCATTAACAGGCAAACTGCCATATTTGGACAGTTGAACAGGGGATCTTTCCCCTGCCGCAACTGTATCAACTGTAAACAGATGAACAGAGGCTCCTCATTCACTCATAATAATACTGAGGATCGAGTAAACATTGCTAGTTAAACTGTGCTAGTTGTTTTGTGATCTACATGCTGAGCTGCCCGTGCGGTCTTCTTTACATTGGGGAAACGACCCTTGAATTTAAAGTCAGATTCAATCAACATAGGTACACAATACGCAATGGTAGAAGGGATTTCCCGTGTCTAAACATTTTATTGAGGTAGGACATCTCGAAAGAGATTTACGTTTTCAATTGATTGATCATGTGCCCCCATTACGGAGAGGTGGAGATAGGGAACGCATTCTCAAAAGAAAGGAATTGCAGTGGATCCACACTTTGAGACCCAAGGGGTTAAATGTCGACTTTTAATTGAGTAACATCTGATGGGTTAATACTATGTATAGTTCTGTGTCTTAACTTGCGGAGTTTCCTTCTGCCCTTACTGAGATATAGGTTGACAGTGACTATAACCTGTTTTACATATCTCAATATTGTTATATGTATTTCAATTTTGTCAATTAATTTGTCATTAATTATTTTTTCTGCTTTTGCAGACTGTATCACGTCTTAAAGGCCACATCGGGACCATTCTCACCATCCCCTCTCCTGCTGATGCTGCCTTCCCTCTGCCCAACGGCCACCAATACCATTTTTATGGAATGCTCAAATTATGCTTTTTCTTCTCTTTTTATGGTTATACTGCATTAAAGATTATATTATTAATATACCTTTGAGAGATCATGTTATGCGCCATGGGAGTGGCTACTATTGGATTTCCGGAAGAATATCGTTGGGGCATTGTGACAACACATCTATAGTCCCTCATGGACCCACAATTGGTGCCAGGGACATTATCTCTAAGCCATTGGCTATATGCCTGCACTCTTTACGGGGGTGAACCCCAATTATACACTGCCCACACTGCCTTTGTTTTTGCAAAGCCCTCCACTGTGCCATTGATCTTCTCATATACATTCTCTTCTCTGCCATAGTGTACACAGATGGCTGGTGCGGTGTCCGGGACGCTCTGGATGTCAGTGTATGTTTACACATGACGTAGGTGGTTCCCTAGACAACGCGGCACGGCCCCTGTTATGCGCAGACCATCCTCATTCTAGCAGCGCTGTGTTTGACAGCTCCTGCCATGCACAGTAGACTTCCCCCTTTTTTTGCAGCTTGCGTTCCACCTGCGTTCCTCATTCCTTTTTGGTCGGCGCGCGCTGGGCGTCTACATTGCCCTTTTGTGCACTATTGCGGCTGAGAGGTGGTGAGATACCCGATACATGTGTTTTAACCCTTTCTTTTTGTACACTGCTTGCAATTATACTTGTTGCACTTGTCACTTTATTTGCACTTTGCACAGTAGGTGCTTTACAAGTTTACAAAGTTTACACGTTTACAAAAATAATTTATACATGTATGCACTAGCACTGTATATGTTTTCTGTATATAATCTTTTATGCAATGTAAGGGGGATTATGTTTTGACATCCTGACATGATATGTTAATTCAGGGTGTGGGGTTCATTTTGATCATGTGATCACTTACTTGTGGTATATATGTATCCTGTTCACCTATGTCCCTTGGCTTGAAAAAGGCTCCTTGGAGCCGAAACGTTGCTGCTGTACCTTGTTGTACTTCTGAACATGGAATAAAGCATTTTCACTTTCTTCACCTAACTATTGATGCCCTGGATTGCTGCTTAATTCTCGTGTATTATACTTAATAGATTTCTCTGGAGTCCAAAATATCACTGCTGTATTACCATTGAGTCTATAAAGTTCTTTTTTTAAACCATATACGATTTAATTAGGCCAATTTGGTTTACATTGTGAATTCTGTTGTTTCTTCATATCAAAAAATAAATATATATTTCAATAGTGTATGTTATATGGCAATTTAGCTCTCTTTTGATCTTCTAATAATACTCAAATTCTGTACATATGACTACCTCAAGCCTAAACACAGAAGATTAATAAATTAACTATGTTATAAAGACAAATCTTAGATAGCCCCCAGTCTCCAACACTGATGCCACAAGGTTCATACATCTGCATATGGGATATTTTAAATTATTCTATAAATATATATGCAACATACCCCACTGGGGCCTAGCCTTTTCTTGTGGGCCTGGAGGCAGCTGGGGCCCAGAATACTGGAGTGGCTGGCTATTGCTGCTTAGGGCATGCTGTTGTCATGGTGCTTGGTATGGGGACCGGAGGGCTGACCTACAGCCTGGCAGGTCTCCAGCAGGTGGTGTGTGCAAGAAATAAGGAGGGAGAGGCTGATGTACTGGTTTCTCCCTGGGGCAACCCCTGAGTGTGTGTAGATTGAGTACCTGGGTAATGGATGGGGAAGCCAGTGGTGTTAAGCAGCCGTATCCAGGGAATCAGATGGAGGCAACTTATAGTTCTTTATTGAACAGCAGGCAACGGCCCAAAAACGGTTAACAGCAGGTTGTGGTAGCTGCAGATCTAGGCTAGGGTCTTCAGTCTTTACCCAAGTGTCAGGTAGTAGGCCTGAGACACTCTCAATTCCTGCGATTACAATCTATGGCAGCACTGAAGGTGTGCTGCACACACTGTCTCTTTCTTCACTCTGAAGACCTAGAGCTTCCACCCAGAAGGGGTTTTTACACTCCCCCTGATCAGGTGGTAGCACCTCTCTAATCACACTCCAGTTAACAATACAGCCACATAATTGGATAAATACTCACACCAATTTAACTGTTGCATTTCCAGGCAGTATGTACAGCTGCAATTACATCATACTCCGATTCCAGAACCTTCCTAGAGAGGTGATCAATCTCCCTAAAAGCTCCTGAGGAGGTTGCTTATTGCAACTACCAACCTGCCTCTGCATTGGCAGGGGTGTTGCATATAGCTCAATAATGATGCCAAGGTATATAAGGTAAACAAAATGTCTCTCTAGAGCTATTCATATGGGTCTAATTGATGGTTTTGGCTGGATCACTCAAGGATATTGAAAGAGTTGTTCCTATGTCCAACATGTTTCCTATTTTGTGGAAAGGGGAACTGTGGTTCTTATCTGAGATTCAGAGCACAGATTTTCACTTAGAATATCTCTTAAATTTTCTACATTCAACTTTACTGCACCACAGGCATACAGCTTAATAATGCTTCACTCTAGGGGTGGTATTAAACATGGCACTTGTATCAAAGCCATAATGTTCAATTGTTTTTCAGACTGAGTGAGGGTCCTTCAAGTACTGCTTTATACGTTCTAGTTGGTTTATCAAATGTATTATTCTGGAGGCCCAATCATGGTGGTAAACATCTTGACGACAATAATGGGAATGGGAGACCCCCAGGTTTACAATCAGTGTAAATCTGAATATTTATGTCCATGCCAGTGGTTAGTTTACCCTTTGAAATAAATTTGCATTGAAGTATTGTGTGCAGATTGAAGTGGGAAAACTTTATTAGCAAAATGGCGCAATATAACAAAATGGGGAAAAAGTGTCTGAAGACTCTCTGAGTGCTAGATTCATATTGTGAGCCTGCTAGCTTTCTTTTCCAAAGTGATAAAGAAAACTTTCTGTTTTCACATCCTTATGAAGTTGGAAAAAATAAATTAGCTCTAAATTAGTTTTATCGACCGAGTTGCTGATGATTTTACAAATGAGACAGGGTGAGTCAGATGTGAGGAAGTGGGAAATTCAGACCTGACAAGAAGTTGGAAAGCTATTCCATGAAGACCATAGCTAAATATGACACAGTGGCCAGATATCATATGGACCTTGATGTACATGATAAGATTTGTTTTGTAAAATTTACAGAAACTAATTAAAGAATATCATAAATATATGATATAAATATAAATTACATCAGTAAAAAATTAACAGTAAAACAATTACTTATTAAGTCTGAAAAACTCTTGTCAGACAATTAGGCAAAGCAAACAATAATGGGGCATATATAAAGGAGACCTATATCTGGAGGGTAGGTAGGTTGTCACTTACATTCTAAACCCTAATCCATCTTTAGCAACATAATAGTAGAATACTATCTCAAATTAATAGGGCCATGGAGTAGCCTCTCCAGGGAGTGGGAGTAAAAGCGCTGGGTTCCTGATTCTGTGTCCTTGGTGCCACTATGCGCATGCCCTCTGCACAGACTCTATTTGTGTAGAGCGCACGTGCTTAGCAGGCTTAGTCTATGCTACTGTGATATAGCGGCACCGAGCAAGTAGGCAGGGACAGCAGAGACTACTGGGGCATAAAATAGCGTTTGCTCCTGCTGTCCGGAGAGGCTACTCCAGGCCCCAGTTACAAATTAACACTGTAATTTAGTGTAGATAGTATTCTAGTATTAGCTAAATAAAGATTAGGTTTTAGAATGTAAATTGCAACCTACCATCAGGTCTACCTTAATAGGTAGATTTCTGATGGTAGGTTTTCTTTAATGTCATATATGCTATTAACCACACATACCATTTACCAATGTGTTTTAGACACTATTTTTTCATCATCCAATCAGGAGAAGGCTTAGCAGTAAACGGTGAGAGTTAATCAGAAAGATTAAGATGCAACAATAGGCAATACAATTGATTAAAGAAATCTAGTGTAAAGTAAGTCCACCAATAGGAAATATAAACTGAAACTAGACCAAATATATCAGCAGCAGCCACTTGAATCTCATGCATTTTAAAACTATCAGGTGTTAAGTTTGCATAATATAAATAAAAACAGGGTTAGTAAAGTTGCCCGAATGCATAGTTAAACGTTACAGCAAATATACCAATATTTATCAGATCTTTATCCTTAGCATAGTAGTTGCGAAATCACGAGATGACATGTTGTTAAATACCCATAACATTTGAAATGTTTATCAGAATCTTCTGCAAAAAAGCTTATAGTTTGCAGACAGTTTGTTGATTTGCTTGTAAACAGGTCCTTTCAACATCTGTGAATTAGTGTGGTGGTTCAGAATCGGTATGACCTGTAAAATAAATTTTAAGATCCTAAAGATTTATGTCAACATAGTTTTTTAGGAATATTCTGAAAATGATACGCTCAATCTACATATTTCTTGTATGCCAGTTTTCTAGTGTCAACCCAAAAAGTATGGCATGTGTGCCTATTGTGTACAGGCAGTCCCCGGGTTATGTACAAGATAGGGTCCGGAGGTTTGTTCTTAAGTTGAATTTGAATGTAAGTCGAAACTGTACATTTTATAATTGTAGATCCAGACAAAAAAAATTTGGCCCCAGTGACAATTGGAGTTTAAACATTTTTTGCTGTAATGGGACCAAGGATTATCAATAAAGTTTCATTACAGACACATTACAGCTGATTATTGCAGTCTGGAAATATAGTAAAGCATTCAGAAAGCTTCACCAGAGGTCAGAGGGGTCTGTCTGTAACTATGGGTTGTCTGTAAGTCGGGTGTCCTTAAGTAGGGGACCACCTGTATTTGTAAATTTTAAGGTATGTAAACTATAGGACACATGTGACTTGTTTCCATTTAACTGAACATTATCAATGTGTTCAGATTGTAGTTGCAATCTTACAGTTTGACAGTAAAAACAGCAGTGAATCCTATCCTTTCTGTAAAAATGACAGCGACTACTTCAATGTATGGCAGATGTTGTTGGCTTCCATTACAAAAGGGAAATCACATTACAAGTGTAAACAGGGCCTTATGTATATCTGTTTATCTAGTATAGTATTGTTATACTAGTAATCTACTACTTGACATGTTTTAGTGAATCCACTAAAGTTTGAAATAATACTGAATGTAAGAATTGTAGAGATGGGCGAATTTGTTAAAATTCGTTTCGTCCCGATTCGCCGAATTTTTTGAAAAAATTTGATTCGACTCGAATCGAATCAAAACTAATCACGCTGCAGAAAGCCTGTAGGGTGTTGTAGAACGTTGTGCCATGCTTAAATATGCATAGGGAGCGTGGTTTGGTCTTCAAACAATGCTATGTTTTAGTATGACACGCACATGACAGCCGCGGCTCTTAGAATCGCTTCACTCTTCACTTCCATGTGCACTTACATAGGCCAACTTCCCCAAATAAGCGAAGCGGGAACGCAGCCTGACAAGGTAACGTCTGTGCCAGCTCGAAAGGACCGAGCTGAGGGCCAAGATCCCACTATAACATCAAAGAGTGCACTCTTTTTACACTGACATCAGATGATTCCATAGATTACAACAGAACCTGTTCTGTTAAACGCGGATACATGTAGAAAGCCCCCCAAAAGAGTGCAGAGGATGTCGGCAGTAATTTTGCATTGACGTCACTGATCATTTTGCCCTTCTTTTCACTGTATAAACTACTGTATAAACTACGTGGATTTGACACGGGAATCTGGCCATAAACCAGAGCCCCCAAAAGGTATTGCAATGTGCGTTATACAGATACCCCACAACTGACAGTGTAATTTCAGTGAAAATCACTGTATAAACTATGTGGATTTCACACGTAAATATGGCTGTAAACTAGAGCCCCCAAAAGGTATGGAAATGTGCGTTATACAGATACCCCACAACTGACAGTGTAATTTCAGCAAAAATCACTGTATAAACTATGTGGATTTCACACGTAAATATGGCTGTAAACTAGAGCCACAATAAGGTATGGCAATGTGCGTTATACAGATACCCCACAACTGACAGTGTAATTTCAGCGAAAATCACTGTATAAACTTTGTGGATTTCACACGTAAATCTGGCTGTAAACTAGAGCCCCCAAAAGGAATGGCAATGTGCGTTATACAGATAACCCACAACTGACAGCTCACTACCGCAGATACATGAATGTCAAACAGATTGCTTCCTATTCGATTTTGTCACTAAATAGAACTGCTATTTGGGGTATACAGATGCCCCTTAAAGAACAACCAGGGATTGGCCCAGGGTACAGGCAGTCCCCGGGTTACATACAAGATAGGTTCTGTAGGTTTGTATGTAATTTGTATGTAAGTCGGAACTGTATATTTTATCATTGTAATCCCAGCCAGAACTTTTTTGGCCTCTGTGACAATTGGATTTTAAAAATGTTGGGTAGTCATAAGAATCAGGATTAATAATAAAGCTTCATTACAGACACCTTTGATAACTGTTACAGCTGTTTATTGTAGCCTGAGGCTAAAGTACAGTAAATTACCAATATCCAGAGGTCCGTTTGGAACTAGGGGTCGAGTGTTCTTAAGTAGGGGACCGCCTGTATATAGAATCCCCTTAGAGAACAGCGAGGGATTGCAGTAAGAATCGCACAGTACAATAGCAGCAGCTGGACACTACAACATGAAGTGTGAAGTGCTGAAATAGAAAATGGCTGGGTTTTATAGGGCTGTGTGCAGGGGTGAACCAAGCCTTTCTGCTGCCTGAGGCGAGCCATAGACCGATGTCCCCCCGCGCCATATATGTAATATATCAGATACAGCATAAAAATAAGATACAGCGTGCCGCCATGTATTGTAAAATGCATACACTGTACCGCCATGTAGGGTAAAATGCATACAGCGTGCCACCAGGTAGTATTAAATGCATACAGCGTGCCACCGTGTAGTGTAAAATGCATACAGTGTGTCGTCGTGTAGTGTAAAATGCATACAGCGTGCCGACATGTAGTGTAAAATGCATACAGCGTGCCGCCATGTAGTGTAAGATGCATACAGCGTGCTGCCGTGTAGTGTAAAATGCATACAGTGTGCCGCCATGTAGTATAAAATGCATACAGCGTGCCGCCGTGTAGTGTAAAATGCATACAGCGTGCCACCATGTAGTATAAAATGCATACAGCGTGCCGCCATGTAGTGTAAAACTAAAATTGACATGGCGCAGAAGCCTTAATCAATATCCCCAATACTGCATAAAAATATATATTCACACACATACAGTATATACAACATCTACGCACATACTGAGTATACATACAGCAAATACACATATATTAACAGTATATAGAGCAAATATACACACACCCCTATACACACACCTGTACATACCAACACACACACCTATACATACCCACACACACACACACCTATACATGCACACACACACCTATACATACACACACCTATACATACACACACACACCTACCTATACACACACACATATATACACATCTATACATACACACACACCTATACATACATACACACACCTACCTATACACACACACATATATACACATCTATACATAGGAGTTGTCTTACTTTTTCTTCTTTTCTTGTTCTGGCCGTTCCTGCCTTGTCCTCCAGCGCAGGGAGGGGATTACGGAGCGGATAGCGGACAGAGGAGAGAGGGGAGTGGGGACCGGGGAGTGGACAGCGGGGACTGGGGAGCGGAGACCGAGGAGCTGGGAGCGGAGACTGAGGAGCAGGGAGCGGAGACCGAGGAGCTGAGAGCGTAGACCGAGGAGCTGGGAGCGGAGACCAGGGAGCTGGGAACGGTGACCGGGGAGCCGATAGCTGGGAACGGGGTGCTGGGAGTGAGGTGCGAAGACCAGTTAGCTGGGAGTGGAGACCTGGGAGCGTAGAGACCGAGGAGCGGGGAGCGGAGACCGGGGAACAGAGTACTGGGAGCAGAGACCGGGGTGCTGAGAGCGGAGACCGGGGAGCGGAGACCAGGGAGCTGGGAGCGGAGACCTAGGAGTGGGGAGCGGAGAGACCGGGGAGCGGAGTGCTGGGAGCGGAGAGCAGGGAGCAGAGATCAGGGAGCGGAGACCGGGGATCTGGGAGCGTAGAACGAGGAGCTGGGAGCGGAGACCAGGGAGCTGGGAACGGTGACCGGGGAGCCGATAGCTGGGAGCGGGTGCTGGGAGCGAGGTGCGAAGACCAGGTAGCTGGGAGCGGAGACCTGGGAGCGTAGAGACCGAGGAGCGGGGAGCGGAGACCGGGGAACAGAGTACTGGGAGCGGAGACCGGGGTGCTGAGAGCGGAGACCGGGGAGCGAAGACTAGGGAGCTGGGAGCGGAGACCGAGGAGTGGGGAGCGGAGACCGGGGAGCGGAGTGCTGGGAGCGGAGAGCGGGGAGCAGAGATCAGGGAGCGGAGACCGGGGATCTGGGAGCGTAGACCGAGGAGTTGGGAGCTGAGACCGAGGAACGGGGAGTGGAGACCGTGGAGCAGAGAACGTGGTTCTGGGAGCAGAGAGCAGAGACTGGGGAGCAGAGTGCTGGGAGTGGAGAGCATGGAGCGGAGACCAGGGATCTGGGAGCGGAGATCAGGGAGCAGAGAGCGGTAAAATGTGAGGATAAAACCAACTTTGTTCCCGCGAATCAGCATAAACTACGGCTTCGTGACGAATCGAATTTTTCCTGAAATTCTAACCAAAGTTAGAATCATTAGAATCAATTCGCCCATCTCTAAAGAATTGCCATAATTATTTTATAGCAGACTTTTATTCAATCTTGAAGGACAAAAATGTTCCAAATATAAAAGAACATTTTTTAGAAAGGAATAAACACAATACTAATGAAAGTATCATTCAACTTTAGAAATATTTCTCGATGGAGAAAGGAGAGACATAAAAGGTACGTTTTGTATGTATACAAAAAAGTGATGGGATCAAAGAGCAAAGGTTATCGAGCTAATAACTTCAGAAAGATCCTTGGCAAATTCTAATCTAATCAAATCCTGTTCGGTTTGATTGATCTTTTTGACATCAAAGAAAATGTGTTAACAGAAAGATTTATCCATGAAAGATCTCTACAGAAAAGCAGGGTACTAGAAGCTAGACCTAAAAGTGAAATAACTGAATTTATTATGATCTATATGTGCCCTAGTTTTAAAAGTACAGACAGTACTGACCTTAATAATACCATATTCTCAAGTAAAATCTCATATATTCCATCAGAGTTTGACAATAATTTCTCTGTCTGTAGCAACTCAGGTGACATATTTATACAGGGAAAATACACTATTTCAATTGTAGCTAAATTTATACTCATGTGAGAATCTACCATCAAAATTAAGAATGGATAAATCAGGAACAACTTCAATCTAAAATCAACTTTTACGATTATGCTAATGAGTCCAATTGTCTCACACTTCCCCCTGCTTCCTCACCCCTTATACAATGAGCACTTCCTTCTCACTGTGAGACTGAATTTTTTATGATCTATATATGCCCCAGTTTAAATTTACAGACAGTACTGACCTTAATAACACCACATTTTCT
Source organism: Engystomops pustulosus (assembly GCF_040894005.1). Lineage (NCBI taxonomy): Eukaryota > Metazoa > Chordata > Amphibia > Anura > Leptodactylidae > Engystomops > Engystomops pustulosus. Next base: position 78,127,304 of record NC_092412.1, read on the forward strand.
ATTTGGATCATTTTAAATGTTGACTTTAGAAGGAAGGGGGCCATGGAAAACAAATATGAGAAGATTACCGTCAGATCTATAAGTAAGTGGCCCTGGGTAATCATTATTGATATTGATGGTAGATTTCCTTATATTTTAATTTTTTTTCAATATTCCACCATGCTAAACTTTTTTAAATCTATATTATGTTAAACTTTATCTTTCCTGTAAACTCAGCAATAGGTCTGAAAACTTTTCCAACTCGCTTTCACAAACCTTATACTTCTGGACTGCAGGTACTGACACAATGACATTATATTTCTCTGCTGCTTGTTATTTCCTTGCAGACTGTTGATTATGTGTTGTTTGGTCCAAGAAAAAACAGCAAGACAACTAACAACCTTTGTTAAGGTATGTATGAAGTCGTGTCAGCTCTAAAGAGAATGTACTTATTGTGCAGTGGATTTAGTAGACAATACAAAGTGATAATGAAATGCAATGGCCCTTGATACATTCTAAAGACTATACAGAATGTACAGTTGTCTCTTGCTATTGAACATTGCTCGTAGACATTTCAAGCAAGCTGTCTGAAAAAATTAGTTATGAAGGAGAAAAAATATTCATGTGTCAACCCAATCTGCCATTGTAATAAGGAAAGTACTTCCCAAGAGTTACCATGATCTCATAGACAGGCAGCTAAATTCATAAAAATAATTAAACATGTTTTATTATCAGCCAATAAATGTCATTTTATGTGTGTTCTCAAATTCCACTTCTTGATTCATTTACCATATGTCTAAATCTGGAGTCAATTTACAGCAAATGTGTAAATAAATTTAATTTTAATACAAACGTATGTTTTTGTAATGCACCGGGAAACATGTCAGTTAAGGTCCTAAGAAGCCAATTTATCTCTGCAGCCAACTTCACTCCTTCTTGTTTATTTCTTTGGAAGAGGCTGTTAGAAAATCTGTTGCTAAATATCTTCTCAAAATTGGAATAGCCTAAATCACTTTGAAATTTATGAGAGAAATAACTGTAAGCATATATAACACCATCATCCTAATATATTTAGTACACATAAATGGCCGCTGTTGATATGATGTGTCTCTTTACTGTATGTGTGTGACCGTTCTATTTGAAGTGGAGACATATTGCTACAGTATTTGACAAGAAAACCAGTAAGGTGTACACTGCGAGGCATGTACATTATTAGAAATTCTCTTTAAAGATGTTGCAGTGCCAAGAAGAGCTACGGAGACTGCTAAAACTAAAACTTTTGCAAATAATATTTCAAAGTTTGCTGATGCAAGATCCAGTAAAGCCCATGAAGTATCTCTCACACAAATACTCAGAATCACATTTGTCAATAGTTCTGCTTGTCACAGTCAGCAGGGCAATAGCCCAATCAAAGTTTGTTAAATTAATATTTATTTTTTTTAATATGATGTGCACATTGAGAACTTTTTCTATTACTGTCTCTGAACAGAATCAGAAATTTCAGAGCCTAGTGTGTGTTCTCACCCTCTTTGCCACATCCTTTAATGTCAAAGTAACATGTATATGGTTAGGAGTAAGTGTCAAGGTTAAATGGTTATGAGTAAGTGTCAAGGTTAATACAAGGTTAATATAATAGTAGCTGAATAGTAGCTGAAGCAGCCGAAGTTACAGTATGGAATACGTTTTGAGATCATAAATGCAAGGTCATAACCAAACCTGCTTAACAGTGTAGGTGTGTCTAGCATTTGGTTTCATTACGATGGTGCACTTCTACCAAGTAAATCATTGGCGCTTATTTGCTTAGGGTCACAGATCTCACTTTCGTCGGACTGTGCACCGTTTTCAGACGATCCAACTGATTTGGACTGAGCGTGGGATTTATCTTTCAAATTGTGTCGCAATCCAATGCACATGCACCAGTAAAAAATCTGTCAGATCTAAGCGGGGAAATGACACATGCAGGATAGCGGTCGCACGAACTTAGTGAATCGTGGCACAGTGCATGATTGTCGTACAATCATCAGTGAACTCCAGTGGCAATGTAAGTAAATGTGCCCCATTGTGCTAATGGGCTGTGAATGAAATGTACTGTCTGTGTTGGTATTTGCTGTTTCTAATGTTGATGGTGGCATGTACTGCACAGCAATAGTTCCATGATGCTCTCTACCATGTGAAAGTACAAGGTTAAGCCAGCTACGTTAAACAGTGCTACATCTCTACCTTTTTTCTTTATTAGTCATACTCTCATAGTTTTTTTTTACTCTGTCTAAAAATGTTTCAAACTGTGTTTCAAACAGTAAAAGGCAATTTATTGTGAGGTAGGCTGAGCAACAAAGAACCATGACGTGATCTTGAAATAATAAGTCCAAACACCAGAATACTCCAAACCGAAATACAGGATACAAGGAGCTAACTACAAACAAGACCGAAAGTGATTGCTGAACTAATTGTTATCAGATGATTCATGTGAAGCCTAAGGCCCAGCCCCAGGAATGATTGTAGCAGAGCTCTGTCAGTTACTTGTTCACACTGACAATTTACAAGTGAAACATAATGACATAATCATGCATTGACAGAGGATGCCCCAAAACTATTTGATTCAATTATATAATTTCTAAAATATTCCCAGTGTAATCTGTGTGCTTATGTCGGTGTCATTGCACCAAGGCCATGTCCTCAACACTCATGGCATTGCAAGATAAACCAAAATAATGAAGGTAAATTAGATATCAAAGTGCATTTTGTTTGCATTCAAACAACTTGTTTGAAGTATTAAAATATTTGCCGCTCAGGTGATGAGTGATGTCATCATGCATCTGCCGTGCTGCAGCTCCCAGGTGAATAAGGCGTATGGAGAGGAACAAGGTAAAAATGTTTTTTATACCGTTGGCCACTGGGAACATCACTGTGACTTTTGGTTTCCTGGGGCCTCATTGTGACTACTGGCTACTTGAGCATTCTTGTGACTGCTGGCTACTGTGAGCATCACTGTGACTACTTGTTACTTGGGACATCACTGTAAGTACTGGGGGAATTATTCAAGCTACTAGGGATATCACTGTGACTGTTGGCTACTGGAGGCATCACTGTGACTACTGGCTACTGGAGGCATCACTGTGACTACTGACTACTGGGAACATCACTGTGACTACTGGCTACTGAAGGCATCACTGTGATTATCAGTTACTGGGGATATTCTTGTGATTTCTGACTGTTGGGGCATTTTTTACTTCAAGCTACTGAAGGCAAGCACTCCTGAGTCTCCTGAGGAAAGCACTGATTACTGGCTAGGCAGATACTAGGACTATTGGCAACTGGGACTATTGGAAGGGGGGCAGGCACTGTGACTGCTAGTATGAATATTTGCTTCTTTCGGGCTGCTGCTGTGACTACTAGATACTGTGGGTGACTGTGACTATTGGCTACTGTGTGGTAAATATTTGTGGGAAAAATTGGACTATTGGCTTCTGTGTGAGGGCAGCGTGAAGAATTTGTAGGCACAGTGACTAGAATAGCTACCAAGGGTTTGCACTTGACTATATTGGTTACTGTGTGTGGGGGGCACACTTATAATATTGACTACTGGGTGGGGACATCATTACTACATGGGCTACTTTATGGGGGTGGTCATAACTGTATTGGTCACTGTGTGGGGGAAGTGTTACTGGGGAGTTGAGTTATTCTTGGGACATTATAATGATTTCTAGGGGAACAACAAAACAGTATTAGATTTGTGATAAGAGGAGATTATGATAGAGTGAAGCACCTTGAATTGTTGTGTTGTTTAATCTGCACAGAGGAGTTGTGCATGGAAAAAGCTGAAAGGGTAGAAGAAAAAGAAGATGCTTCCTTCAATCAGAGGTGAGAGGTTCTGGTGCTGCATTTATCTACTGAACTGGGTTTAGGTGTTGCATTTATTTACTGATCTAAATTTGGATGCTGTATATTTTCTTCTAATCTCAGTTCTTGTGCTGTTTTTATGTACTGAACTTGGTTCTGGTGCTGTAAATATTAAAATACCTGGTTTTAGTAATGTATTTATTGTAAGTATTGGGCTTGGTTAAAGTGCAATATACACTCACCGGCCACTTTATTAGGTACACCATGCTAGTAACGGGTTGGATGCCCTTTTGCCTTCAGAACTGCCTCAATTCTTCGTGGCATAGATTCAACAAGGTGCTGGAAGCATTCCTCAGAGATTTTGGTCCATATTGACATGATGGCATCACACAGTTGCCGCAGATTTGTTAGCTGCACATCCATGATGCGAATCTCCCGTTCCACCACATCCCAAAGATGCTCTATTGGATTGAGATCTGGTGACTGTGGAGGCCATTTGAGTACAGTGAACTCATTGTCATGTTCAAGAAACCAGTCTGAGATGATTCCAGCTTTATGACATGGCGCATTATCCTGCTGAAAGTAGCCATCAGATGTTGGGTACATTGTGGTCTTAAAGGGATGGACATGGACAGCAACAATACTCTGGTAGGCTGTGGCGTTGCAACGATGCTCAATTGGTACCAAGGGGCCCAAAGAGTGCCAAGAAAATATTCCCCACACTATGACACCACCACCACCAGCCTTAACCGTTGATACAAGGCTGGATGGATCATGCTTTCATGTTGTTGACGCCAAATTCTGACCCTACCATCCGAATATCGCAGCAGAAATCGAGACTCATCAGACCAGGCAACGTTTTTCCAATCTTCTACTGTCCAATTTCGATGAGCTTGAGCAAATTGTAGCCTCAGTTTCCTGTTCTTAGCTGAAAGGAGTGGCACCCGGTGTGGTCTTCTGCTGCTGTAGCCCATCTGCCTCAAAGTTCGACGTACTGTGCATTCAGAGATGCTCTTCTGCCTACCTTGGTTGTAACGGGTGGCGATTTGAGTCACTGCTGCCTTTCTATCAGCTCAAACCAGTCTGCCCATTCCCCTCTGACCTCTGGCATCAACAAGGCATTTCCACCCACAGAACTGCCGCTCACTGGATGTTTCTTCTTTCTTCCCCATACTGATGCTCGGTTTGAACTGCAGGAGATTGTCTTGTCCATGTCTACATGCCTAAATGCACTGAGTTGCCGCCATGTGATTGGCTGATTAGAAATTAAGTGTTAACGAGCAGTTGGACAGGTGTACCTAATAAAGTGGCCGGTGAGTGTATGTATATAACTTGGTTATGGAGCTGTATTTATGTTAAAATATTGGCGCTGGTGCTGTATGGTTATAAATGTTAATATGCAAATGAAATCATTTAAAATACAAAATGGCTAATTTAAACAGTAGATTAATATAAAGTGCAATATAAATATTGGAATTGTTAATTAGAGTAGGTATAATTTTTTTTTACTTATAGGTGGATTCATTAATCCCAAAGTAAAGAGTTTTTTGTTAAACATTGGAACCCCACCCCTGGGTATAACCATTGTTGTGCAATTAAGGATCTTAGTCATTAACACATCATTCTAAATATTTTAGTCTTTATAAAATACATTATAACTCCATGCATTTATTTAGTTTTATACCCCTATTTTTAGTAGTATGTATGTGTTTAATCCATGTTTATTAAAGGAAAACAGCACATACATACATAGGATATTTTTCAATATATGAAGGGTGGTCTCGCATTATACCCTTATTTTTATTTAATCTAGAAATGACACTAAAGGGAAGTTTACAGACATGAGTGAATTATATTTTTATGGTGCTGGGAGCATTTGGAATGCATCCTTTGTCTTAACATGGAGAGCTCTGATTATTATTTTTCTTTGTTAGTCATTCATGGATTCATGGCACGGTTGGCTCAAAGATGCAGCAGTATCACCCCAGGCATATGTTCAATTTTTCCCTGGAAGTACTGTAAATCACCTCCATTGTTGATTCAAGTGAATAGAGATCTGGGTTATTTGCCTCTTAAATGGTTTTCTACTTCATATTAGAGATGTCATACCGGGAGTTTTCTGCTTTTTTAACTTGATCTATTTTATATTTTTACATTCAGGTTTCTTGTACTGCCTGTTGCTTCTAAAGAACAAAAAGTTATTTAGGTGTGCACGTATAGTAATGAAAAGGTTACACTGTGAATACATTTTAAAAACTACAAAAAAATATATTCTCTCTGGAAATTATTCTTGTCTAAATAAGATTAAAGGAAACCTGTCACCACATTTCCACAAATACAGCTGGTGGCAGGTTTCCATAAAGCCCTATTAACTAAGTGATACCATTCATTTAGCTAAAAATTGTTTCAATCAGATCCCCATGAAATCAACATCATAACCTTTTCTTGCATATAGCAGACCTAGAGTGAGTCAGATGGGATGTGGCCTCCTGGGGCTAAATCCAGCAGCTCCTCCCCATGCCTCTGCATCCAGCAAGTAATTTACTGTGACCAGGGTGATGTAAACAAAGGCCCTTTAGCCTCATTATATTAGCAAACTGCACTATATGCATATATCTGATCACATGAAATCACAGCATGCCTCCATGAATTTTTACTCTTCTATATGCATCCATGAAAGCATCCTGTGATTTCATGTGATCAGATATATGCATGGGGTAAAGTTTGCTAATGTTAAAAGGATAAAGGAACTTAGATGGTGGTACCCTGTCCACATGAAATACTTGCTGAATGTTGAGAAGGCAGGGGGAGGAGCAGTTGGATTCAGCCCAAGAAGACCATAACCTGTCGGACTCACTTTAGATCTGCTATATGCAAGGCTAGGTTATAAAGTTGATTTTATGGGGATTTGAGGGAAACAATTTTTAGCTAAAAGTAGGGTGTCAGTTAATTTATATGGCTCTATGGGAGTTTGCCACTTGCTGTATTTATGAAAAATGGGTTGACAGGTTCCCTTCAACTGTATTACAGGACATAATTCTTGTGGAGCGCATAACACCCATTTAGGTTGATTACATGACCAAACTCTCTAATCAGCCTTAACGATCTACTACATCTCAGGTATTGTCCACCACTATCAAAAGGAAATTTAATAATATTAATACTTTGTGTAACTGGGCAGTGCCAAAAGATTTGATTCAAGCACACATCTGAGCCTCCATATCTCCAGGATATACTAGAAACCGAAGGGTAAAATTTATGAAAAAGCCCGGGCGTGCAGTACCAGTTCATCAAAATGTTCAGTTGGTTCTCTTTATATAGAGTACAAATAAAAGTTTTATGAGTTCTATTTTTTCTGGTGAGAAATATTTACCCAGCCAGGCTTCCCACCAGTTCATATAGGAATGTGAGATATTATATTTAGTATTGAGAATAGAGTAGAGGTTGAAGATTAAATCCTTGGTAGATGGGCACTGAGAGCATAATAGTTCAAAGGGGATAGGTCTAGGAGCAAGGCCTGAATTTATGAGAGAGGTTATAAAATGCTTGATCTGACAGTAGATAAATCTACTGTGTCTGTGTATCAACTTGTTTAGAGGGAACAGTTTTCATGTTAAAGGGTCCAACAGGCATATAAACTAAACCTACTGCTATGTCTAGTAGCGAGGTGAATCAATTTGCAGGAGTGGCTGCGCAGTCGCCAATCTGGCAATATGTCCTGGTCGCATGGAACAAACTCGAACCGTGGACCCAAACTCAAAGTTCAGGTACTCCCGTCTCTAATCCTGTGGGTCAGCAGATCTTAAAACATAAACAGACTCTAGAATCTTGTTAATGCAGCCATCTCTTCACTTTTTCTCGGCCTGTATTTGGATCCACCTCTATGATAAATCCTGAGAGGTATTACACTCCTTTTAATACATATTACAACTAGATACTGATTAATGGCATTTCAGGATTTGCTTTGTATGTCTTTCATATCTGCCGATATATGTGTATTTTTATCTGCTTACAGACTCTGAAATAGAAATGTTCAGTTCAAGAAGGTAACGTGCACATGTGGGTGTACCTGGTATGTTCACACAGCCTTGAGAATCAATGAAAGTCTCACTCCCAAGAGATACCTTACAATACCACAGGTTTAACAACATATATTCCACAAGAGCCTGAGATAAAAAGAACTATTGAGAAGGTACTAAACGAGTAGTCATATCTGTGAAAGAAAATAGAGCAAAGGTAAGATATTAACACATTCCTTTTATTATCTTGTCCTCCTCCTAGATTTTAATAACACTCCCCCAAAAAGAATTCCTGTTCACTGCCTTTATATAAAAAACACTTTAGAATAATGATAGAATGATACCAAATAGTAAAGGTACAGTATAATTACAAGCTACTCTATATAAATGAAAAAAATATGTACACTGCAGTATGCTAAAGTTTATTTTTAGGAAAAATAGTGTCAGGCTCCAGGGGTAGTGGACCAACTGGACCACTGTGGACGCTGAGATAAGCCGATGCCTAGGACCTGAGTGGCACCCGGTTTTCACCAGAGCCCGCCGCAAAGCGGGTTGGACTTGCTGTGGCGTGGTACCACCAGGTCGTTCCACAGGTGTGGAACTTTGTCCGAAGTGGCAGCCAAGACGACGTACCGAAACGGAAGACAGATTCGTGGTCGGGGACAGGCAGAAGGTCAGGAGAGGCGTCACATTATTAGGGTCAGAGGCAGAGCAGAAGGTCAGGGCTGGCAGTGGAGGAGTGTAAACGGGTACAGGTCCGGGGTCACAACAGGAAATTACACTAATTGCAGAGGAGATGTCTCTAGTCTTCTCTAAGGCTGTAAGGCACATAGATCTGGCGGGGTGTGCAGGTAAAGGCTGGTATTTAAAGGATTCTGGGTACAGGCAGCGCCAATCAGCAGTGCGCTGACCATTTAAATTTTCAAAGGGATTTATGACCCACTACAACATCTAACAAATGTTATCCTGAGATAGGGGGTCATTAGAGACTCCAGAGTCATTCATTTGGAGGAAATAAAACATTCACACTGCCCAAGTCATCTAATTAAGGACCTCTTGTCTCAACTGTGTTATTGCTATTGTCTTGTTGTTTACATTACTTCTTTGTTCATTGTGTATAAAATCTGTCTCATTTCAGTACTATGCCTGATGAAGTTACCTAAGCTGTCCGAAAAGATTCTAACATCTTACATAGGCAGCCCCTGAGTTTCGTACAAGATAGGACTTTTAGGATTGTTCTTAAGTTGAATTTTGTATGTAAGTGGGAACTGCATATTTTATAATTATAGCTCCAGATAAAAACAATTTTTGTCCCTGCGTCTATAAGATTTTCACTTTTTTTTTGCTGTCAAGGGAACAAGGATTATCCATAGATCTACACTACAGACACAGTACTGGTGATTTTTGTAGCCAGGGACAAAAGTAAACCATCCAGAGAGCTTCACCAGGGGTCACGTTGGACGGAGACGTCCGGCTGCAACTAGGGTTCGTCTGTAAGTTGGGTGTCTTCAACTAGGGGACTGCTAGCATTTCAGTTAGCCATTAAAAGGTATCACAATCTCAAAGTTCAATACTAATTAACCCCTTACCAACACGTTACGTAGTAGTACGTCACACTTCGGCTGCGGGTGAATGGAGAGTAACTGTTTGCTGCTTATTGTGGATAGCACCGATTGTGGGTGTTAACCATCACCGCCGGCAGAGCTGTTTGTGGCTTCAAAAAGATGGTGGCACCTGCCACTTCCCGTGACGTCATTGGGGGCAGCGATTGGTTGCCATGACAAAGACTCAAAGCTGTCTGGTTTTAACCTATTCATTACAATGAGCCATTCACACATTGTAATAAATGAGGAGGAAAATACCCACATACTGTATTATGACAGTAAATGGTAGGATCAATCAGACAACCCTAGGGGGTCTGAAAAATAGTGACATTGAAAATTTCATAAAAAGTTGCAAAAAATAACACCACACACAGCTCTGCCGACCGAAATAAGAAAAAGTTAATAGTGCCAGAAGATGGTAATATAAACATTTTTTTGTACAGAAGGTTTTCATTTTTATAAATGGTTAAAAAGGTTATGAAACCTATACAAATTTGGTATCGCCATGATAGCACAGACCCAAAGAATAAAGTAGACATGTCAAAGCACAGTAAAAGCCGTGAAATCCAAGCCCACAAGAAAATAGTGCAGATGCTTTTTTTCACCAATTTCACTGCATTTGGTTTTTTTTCCACTTTCCTGTACATGGCATGGAATATAAAATACCATTACTATGAAGTACAATTTGTTACACAGAAAACTAGCCCTCACACAGCTCTCTACACAGAAAAATAAAAAAGTTATAGATTCACCGAGAAACAATTTAATTTGATGTCTTCTTGGTTTATATACATACATATAATTTTTCTGAATACATAGGTCAGATGGTTATATTTATCTCAAATGCTTAGGACACATGTATTTCATTTTTATTCCAACAAGTTTTATCAAAGTTCTTTCTCATCAGAAGACCAATTATAATAACATAGAAGCAGAAGGTTCAAAGGTTAAAAAAAGATGTCATGGTTCACAGTATCATAATTTATAAGGTTGGAAAAAGACAAAGGTCCATTACATTCAACCTACATGAATTAAACAAATCTTTTTTCCCCATAACCCGTGATATTTTTTCTCTCCAGAAAGGAATCCAGGCCTCTCTTGAACATGTACATAGAGTCCGCCATAACTACCTCCTGCGGCAGAGAGTTCCATAGTCTCACTGCTTTCACTGTAAAGAATCACCATCTATGGTAGAATCGCATCTCCTGAAGATATAGAGGTTATGTATAAAAAGATTGTTGTATAGAAAGGCACATTCAGGTATTTGTACATTGTAATGAGGTCTCCCCTCAGTCGTCTTTTTTCTGAGCTGATTAACTCCAAGTTTAGTAATCTGTCATTGTATTCTAGTTCCCCCATTCCCCTAATAATTTTGGTTGCTGACCTCTGCACCAGTTCCAGATATTCTATGTGCTTTTTACACACTGCCCAAAACTGTACACAATATTCCATGTGTGGTCTGACCAGTGATTTGAAGAAGGGCAAAAACTATGTCTTTATCATGAGAATCTATTCCTCTACTGAAAAATCCCATAACTTTATTTGCTTTATCAGCAGTCGCCTGGCTCTGGTCACTAAAATTAAGTTTACCATCCTTCAACATCCCCGAGTATTTTGCAGCTGAAGTTTTACCATGTAATTAACTGTTTTGAACATAATTATAATTTTTGTTTGAATGTCCCACGTGCATAACCTTAAATTTATATACATCAAACCTCATCAAACATTTTTACGCCCATTCCTCCAGGTCTGTAGTTTCCAGAATCACTTTATGATAGTTTTTTGGATATTGGCACCACATTTGCTATACGCCAATCCTGTGGAACAGAACTTGTCCATAAGGAATTTTAAAATATTAAAGATAATGGTTTATCTATCACTGTACATAAATCATGCAGGACACAGGTGTATGCCATCTAGACACGGTGAACCCGGTGATTTGTCTATTTTGACTTTGAGGTGGGGGCTTAACTTCTGTTGACATTCAAAAGAGAATTTACATTATTCCTCATTATGTCTTTCAATATAGGATTTTCCTAGGTTAAGACAGTTGAGAAGGCGACGTTCAATAGATTGGCCCTTCCTCATCTCCCTCCACCATGACTCCGAGGTAATTCCCAAACTTTCCGTTTTTAGTTTCTTGTCATTTGCAACCAGTACTTGAAAAATCATTTGGAATTATTTTTACTTTCCTTACTTTTCACTAATCAACTGTTATATGTTGCTCTTTCAATGAAATCCACGAAGACAGAGACAGCACCAGTGTGAACACCTAACTTTCTCGAATTGCTATACAATTTATGGTTTCATACTGTTGTATACATTGTATACTCCCAGCTTCCAGGCTGGGTAGAGGTATTCCAAAAAGAAGATACAATCCAGTTTGTATTTCCAGGCTAAAACATAGTCCAACATGTAAGACAACCGCTACTCAGTCATAACAAGCCAGGTAACAGGTAATAGGATATAGCAGTATTGTTTCATCTGACACTCTTAGTCATGGGCAGAGGCATTGTCAGGGAAGGATTTCATTAGTTGAAAGGGACAAATAGTTGAACTTCTTTTTTTGGGAACAGAAATTCCAATTTCCAGCTGTGTCCAAGGTATTTTCCAGCTTTATTTATGTGACTCGAGTGTCACGTGACCATCATCCCCTCTAAAACCGGCTATTATTGTATCCCTAACCTCTCAAAAGTAATGAGTTAGCACCATTCTCTGTAAATGTTTTATTGTTAATAATTAGAGATGAGCGAACACTAAAATGCTCGGGTACTCGTTATTCGAGACGAACTTTTCCCGATGCTCGAGTGCTCGTCTCGAATAACGAACCCCATTGAAGTCAATGGGAGACTCGAGCATTTTTCAAGGGGACCAAGGCTCTGCACAGGGAAGCTTGGCCAAACACCTGGGAACCTCAGAAAAGGATGGAAACACCACGGAAATGGACAGGAAACAGCAGGGGCAGCATGCATGGATGCCTCTGAGGCTGCATAATCGCACCATTATGCCAAAATTATGGCCAACAGCATGGCCATGACAGAGTGACAGAATGAAGCTAGATAGCATCTAAAACATCCAATAATTGACCCTGACACTATAGGGGACGGCATGCAGAGGCAGCGGCAGCAGCGGCAGGCTAGAGAGTGGCATGGCGACATACCCTAAATGGACTCAGGCTTCAAACCAATGGGTGGCAGAGAGGAACCAAAGGAGGTGAGCAAGAAGCGCTCAAATAATATCGGTACATGATAAAAGTTTGCCAGTATATTTTGTGGATTACACAGCAGGGTGGCGACAAAGTTAACATGGAAGCCATGAAAACAACCCAAAATTCTGCCTGACACAGCTCGTTTGATAAGGGGACCATGTATGGAGGCAGTGAACTAGTAGTAGATTAAAGGTGCTGCAGTTAAAACTATGTTAGTTGGATCTTGGCATGGAGCTGGCGCTCCGCTGCCAGGCGAGCTTTCGCCAATCCAAGCCCCTGTCTATAGGCTACTCCCCAAACAGCACTTCTAAGAACCTTTTGTATAAGATCAAGTGTAGTAGCGTTCTTATAAGTTTAGGATATGGCGGGTGAGGGGAATGTAAACAGATGCGCAAGAAGCGCTGAAATAATATCCCTAAATGGTAAAAGTTTGCAAGTATATTTTGGGGATTACACAGCAGGGTGGCGACAAAGTTAACAACTTTGATGTGGAATGCCCTGTAATAGCTCTTGGGCGGTGTGCCTTTTATCGCCTAGGCTCAGCAGTTTCAGCACCGCCTGCTGTCGCTTAGCGACGGCACTGCTGCTGTGCCTAGAGCTACCGACTGATGGCGCCATGCCCACGGATGGTAATTCGGAGGAGGAGGAGGTGGAGGAGGGGTGGGAGGAGGTATAGTAGGCCTTTGAGACCTGGACCGAGGTAGGCCCCGCAATTCTCTGCGTCGGCAGTATATGACCAGCCCCAGGGTCAGACTCGGTCCCAGCCTGCACCAAGTTAAGTGTAGTAGCGTTCTTATAAGTTTGGGATATGGCGGGTGAGGGGAATGTAAACAGATGCGCAAGAAGCGCATGATGCGCATGGAGCTGGCGTTCCGCTGCCAGGCGAGCTTTCGCCAATCCAAGCCCCTGTCTCTAGGCTACTCCCCAAACAGCACTTCTAAGAACCTTTTGTATAAGATCAAGTGTAGTAGCGTTCTTATAAGTTTAGGATATGCCGGGTGAGGGGAATGTAAACAGATGCGCAAGAAGCGCTGAAATAATATCCCTAAATGGTAAAAGTTTGCCAGTATATTTTGTGGATAACACAGCAGGGTGGCGACAAAGTTAACAACTTTGATGTGGAATCCATGAAAACAACCCAAATTTCTGCCTGACACACCTCGTTTGATAAAGGGACGATGTATGGAGGCAGCTATATGGACGACTTTTGGAGGTAGCAATGGAGACAACGTGTGGAGGCTGCTATGGAGACAATTTAATTTGGATAGTGCCTGTATGTGGCAGTCCCAAACATTTTTCAAACCAGAGGAGCAGGTAGGTGGCCCTCCAGTAAAATGGGATAGATTGAGTGCCTGTATGTGGCAGTCCCAAAAATGTTTCAAACCAGAGGAGCAGGTAGGTGGCCCTCCAGTAAAATGGAATAGATTGAGTGCCTGTATGTGGCAGTCCCAAAAATTGTTCAAACCAGAGGAGCAGGTAGGTGGCCCTGCAGTAAAATGGAATAGATTGAGTGCCTGTATGTGGCAGTCCCAAAAATTGTTCAAACCAGAGGAGCAGGTAGGTGGCCCTGCAGTAAAATGGAATAGATTGAGTGCCTGTATGTGGCAGTCCCAAAAATGTTTCAAACCAGAGGAGCAGGTAGGTGGCCCTCCAGTAAAATGGAATAGATTGAGTGCCTGTATGTGGCAGTCCCAAAAATTGTTCAAACCAGAGGAGCAGGTAGGTGGCCCTGCAGTAAAATGGAATAGATTGAGTGCCTGTATGTGGCAGTCCCAAAAATTGTTCAAACCAGAGGAGCAGGTAGGTGGCCCTGCAGTAAAATGGAATAGATTGAGTGCCTGTATGTGGCAGTCCCAAAAATTGTTCAAACCAGAGGAGCAGGTAGGTGGCCCTGCAGTAAAATGGAATAGATTGAGTGCCTGTATGTGGCAGTCCCAAAAATTGTTCAAACCAGAGGAGCAGGTAGGTGGCCCTCCAGTAAAATGGAATAGATTGAGTGCCTGTATGTGGCAGTCCCAAAAATTGTTCAAACCAGAGGAGCAGGTAGGTGGCCCTGCAGTAAAATGGAATAGATTGAGTGCCTGTATGTGGCAGTCCCAAAAATTGTTCAAACCAGAGGAGCAGGTAGGTGGCCCTGCAGTAAAATGGAATAGATTGAGTGCCTGTATGTGGCAGTCCCAAAAATGTTTCAAACCAGAGGAGCAGGTAGGTGGCCCTCCAGTAAAATGGAATAGATTGAGTGCCTGTATGTGGCAGTCCCAAAAATTGTTCAAACCAGAGGAGCAGGTAGGTGGCCCTGCAGTAAAATGGAATAGATTGAGTGCCTGTATGTGGCAGTCCCAAAAATTTTTTAAAACAGAGGACCGGGTAGGTGGCCCTCCAGAAAAATGGAATAGATTGAGTGCCTGTATGTGGCACTCACAAAAATTGTTTCAAACAGAGGACCGGGTAGGTGGCCCTCCAGAAAAATTAAATGCATGAAGTACTATAGCAAGAGCCAGTGGGCCCTGTCAAAAAATAGCCATTTTCCTCTGCTTTACTGTACAAAGAGGAGGAGAAGGAGGAAAATGAGGAGGAGGAGGAGGAGTGGATCAATTATTCAGGTTGAGCTTCCTTCACCTGGTGGAGATTGGAAATTCTGAGAAATCCAGCCTTTATTCATTTTAATAAGCGTCAGCCTGTCAGCGCTGTCAGTCGACAGGCGTGTACGCTTATCGGTGATGATGCCACCAGCTGCACTGAAAACCCGCTCGGACAAGACGCTAGCGGCAGGGCAGGCAAGAACCTCCAAGGCGTACAGCGCCAGTTCGTGCCACATGTCCAGCTTTGAAACCCAGTAGTTGTAGGGAGCTGTGTGATCATTTAGGACGATGGTATGGTCAGCTACGTACTCCCTCACCATCTTTCTGTAAAGATCAGCCCTACTCTGCCGAGACTGGGGACAGGTGACAGTGTCTTGCTGGGGTGACATAAAGCTGGCAAAAGCCTTGTAAAGCGTACCCTTGCCAGTGCTGGACAAGCTGCCTGCTCGCCTACTCTCCCTCGCTACTTGTCCCGCAGAACTACGCACTCTGCCGCTAGCGCTGTCAGAAGGGAAATACTGTTTCAGCTTGTGCACCAGGGCCTGCTGGTATTCATGCATTCTCACACTCCTTTCCTCTCCAGGGATGAGAGTGGGAAGATTTTGCTTGTACCGTGGGTCCAGGAGAGTGAACACCCAGTAATCGGTGCTGGAATAAATTCTTTGAACGCGAGGGTCACGGGATAGGCAGCCTAGCATGAAATCTGCCATATGCGCCAGAGTACCAACGCGTAAGAATTCACTCCCCTCACTGGCCTGACTGTCCATTTCCTCCTCCTCCAACTCCTCCAACTCCTCTTCTTCTGCCCATACACGCTGAACAGTGAAGGACTCAACAATGGTCCCCTCTTGTGTCTCGCCAACATTCTCCTCCTCTTCCTCCTCATCCTCCTCCACCTCCACCTCCTCCGATATGCGCTGAGAAACAGACCTCAGGGTGCTTTGGCTATCAACAAGGGAATATTCTTCCCCCGTCTCTTGTGACGAGCGCAAAGCTTCCGACTTCATGCTGACCAGAGAGTTTTTCAACAGGCCAAGCAGCGGGATGGTGAGGCTGATGATGGCGGCATCGCCACTGACCATCTGTGTTGACTCCTCAAAGTTACTCAGCACCTGACAGATATCAGACATCCACGTCCACTCCTCATTGTAGACTTGAGGAAGCTGACTGACCTGACTACCAGTTCTGGTGGAAGTTGACATCTGGCAGTCTACAATCGCTCTGCGCTGCTGGTAAACTCTGGATAACATGGTCAGTGTTGAATTCCACCTCGTGGGCACGTCGCACAACAGTCGGTGAGCGGGCAGTTGGAGGCGGCGCTGCGCTGCCCTGAGAGTGGCAGCATCTGGGCTGGACTTCCTGAAATGCGCACAGATGCGGCGCACCTTCGTGAGCAAATCAGACAGATTGGGGTATGTCTTGAGGAAACGCTGCACTATCAGATTTAACACATGGGCCAGGCATGGCACATGTGTCAGTCTGCCGAGTTGCAGAGCCGCCACCAGGTTACGGCCGTTGTCACACACAACCATTCCCGGCTTGAGGTTCAGCGGTGCCAGCCACAGATCAGTCTGCGCCGTGATGCCCTGTAATAGCTCTTGGGCGGTGTGCCTTTTGTCGCCTAGGCTCAGCAGTTTGAGCACCGCCTGCTGTCGCTTAGCGACGGCACTGCTGCTGTGCCTAGAGCTACCGACTGATGGCGCCGTGCCCACGGATGGTAGTTCGGAGGAGGAGGTGGAGGAGGGGTGGGAGGAGGAGGAGGCATAGTAGGCCTGAAACACCTGGACCGAGGTAGGCCCCGCAATCCTCGGCGTCGGCAGTATATGAGCAGCCCCAGGGTCAGACTCGGTCCCAGCCTCCACCAAGTTAACCCAATGTGCCGTCAGCGATATATAGTGGCCCTGCCCGGCAGCACTCGTCCACGTGTCCGTGGTCAGGTGGTCCTTGTCAGAAACGGCGTTGGTCAGGGCACGGATGATGTTGTCTGACACGTGCTGGTGCAGGGCTGGGACGGCACATCGGGAAAAGTAGTGGCGGCTGGGGACCGAATACCGAGGGGCGGCCGCCGCCATGAGGTTGCGAAAGGCCTCGGTCTCTACTAGCCTATAGGGCAGCATCTCCAGGCTAAGCAATCTGGAGATGTGCACATTAAGGGCTTGGGCGTGCGGGTGGGTTGCACTATATTTGCGTTTCCGCTCCAGCGTCTGGGGTATGGAGAGCTGAACGCTGGTGGATGCTGTGGAGGATCGTGGAGGCGACGATGGGGTTTTTGTGCCAGGGTCCTGGGCAGGGGGCTGACTAGCAGCTGACACAGGGGAAGGAGCAGTGGTGTGCACGGCCGGAGGTGAACGGGCTTGTTGCCACTGAGTGGGGTGCTTAGCATTCATATGCCTGCGCATACTGGTGGTAGTTAAGCTAGTAGTGGTGGAACCCCTGCTGAGCCTGGTTTGGCAAATGTTGCACACCACAGTCCGTCGGTCATCCGGTGTTTCCTTAAAGAACCTCCACACTTCTGAAGATCTAGCCCTCGCCGCAAGAGCCCTCACCACGGGAGCTTCACTAGTTGACAGTGGCGCTGATGCACCAGCTCTGGCCCTGCCTCTCCGTCTGGCCCCACCACTGCCTCTTCCAACCTGTTCAGGTCGAGGACTCTCCTCCGTCTCAGAAGCACTGTGTTCACCCGGCCTCTCAACCCAGCTTGGGTCTGTCACCTCATCATCCTCCGATCCCTCAGTCTGCTCCCCCCTCGGACTTCCTGCCCTGACAACAACTTCCCCACTGTCTGACAACCGTGTCTCCTCATCGTCGGACACCTCTTTACACACTTCCACTACGTCAAGAAGGTCATCATCACCCACAGACTGTGACTGGTGGAAAACCTGGGCATCGGAAAATTGCTCAGCAGCAACCGGACAAGTGGTTTGTGACTGTGGGAAGGGTCCAGAAAACAGTTCCTCAGAGTATGCCGGTTCAAATGCCAAATTTTCCTGGGAGGGGGCAGACTGGGGGGGAGGAGGCTGAGGTGCAGGAGCTGGAGGAGTGGGGATTTCGGTGACATGGGTGGACTGCGTGGAAGACTGACTGGTGGTGGACAAATTGCTCGAAGCATTGTCAGCAATCCACGACATCACCTGTTCGCACTGTTCTGGCCTCAACAGTGCTCTACCACGAGTCCCAGTAACTTCAGACATGAACCTAGGGAGTGTAGCTCTGCGGCGTTCCCCTGCTCCCTCATCAGCAGGTGGTGTCTCACCCCGCCCAGGACCACGGCCTCTGACCCCTGCAGTAGTTGGACGCCCACGTCCCCGCCCTCGTCCTCTACCCCTAGCCCTCGGGTTAAACATTTTTAAAATGAGAGTTATAACTTTTTTTTTTTTTTTACTTCTTTTTGTTTTTTTTGGTGTTTTTTTGTGTGTTTTTTTTTTTTTGTGTTTTTTGTTTTTTTTTGAGTTTTTAAAAACCAAACAATCCTATCCTATTGCTATGGCTATTTTCTAGCCAAGTATCAAAGGAAGCACACTACTATGCCAGATGAGATGACACTGAGTTATTGCCTAATAGAAATCCAACCCCTACTGAATTTTGCCACTTCGGCCTTTGCTATGGATATGTGCGCCACTAAGCGCAGAACACAGCGGTCGCAAGTCTCACTACAAATTGCTCAGAATTGGCAAGTACATGCACTGCAGAAACTACAGCCACCAGCAGATCAACCAGAAATCAAATATATAGAACGCTACTGTAGGCTTCAAGAAGCTGTTTGTATTCTCCTATGGCTATTTTCTAGCCAAGTATCAAAGGAAGCACACTACTATGCCAGATGAGATGACACTGAGTTATTGCCTAATAGAAATCCAACCCCTACTGAATTTTGCCACTTCGGCCTTTACTATGGATATGTGCGCCACTAAGCGCAGAACACAGCGGTCGCAAGTCTCACTACAAATTGCTCAGAATTGGCAAGTACATGCACTGCAGAAACTACAGCCACCAGCAGATCAACCAGAAATCAAATATATAGAACGCTACTGTAGGCTTCAAGAAGCTGTTTGTATTCTCCTATGGCTATTTTCTAGCCAAGTATCAAAGGAAGCACACTACTATGCCAGATGAGATGACACTGAGTTATTGCCTAATAGAAATCCAACCCCTACTGAATTTTGCCACTTCGGCCTTTGCTATGGATATGTGCGCCACTAAGCGCAGAACACAGCGGTCGCAAGTCTCACTACAAATTGCTCAGAATTGGCAAGTACATGCACTGCAGAAACTACAGCCACCAGCAGATCAACCAGAAATCAAATATATAGAACGCTACTGTAGGCTTCAAGAAGCTGTTTGTATTCTCCTATGGCTATTTTCTAGCCAAGTATCAAAGGAAGCACACTACTATGCCAGATGAGATGACACTGAGTTATTGCCTAATAGAAATCCAACCCCTACTGAATTTTGCCACTTCGGCCTTTGCTATGGATATGTGCGCCACTAAGCGCAGAACACAGCGGTCGCAAGTCTCACTACAAATTGCTCAGAATTGGCA
This sequence comes from Engystomops pustulosus, assembly GCF_040894005.1. Taxonomy (NCBI): domain Eukaryota; kingdom Metazoa; phylum Chordata; class Amphibia; order Anura; family Leptodactylidae; genus Engystomops; species Engystomops pustulosus. The sequence continues at coordinate 78,147,076 of NC_092412.1, forward strand.
AGTACATGCACTGCAGAAACTACAGCCACCAGCAGATCAACCAGAAATCAAATATATAGAACGCTACTGTAGGCTTCAAGAAGCTGTTTGTATTCTCCTATGGCTATTTTCTAGCCAAGTATCAAAGGAAGCACACTACTATGCCAGATGAGATGACACTGAGTTATTGCCTAATAGAAATCCAACCCCTACTGAATTTTGCCACTTCGGCCTTTGCTATGGATATGTGCGCCACTAAGCGCAGAACACAGCGGTCGCAAGTCTCACTACAAATTGCTCAGAATTGGCAAGTACATGCACTGCAGAAACTACAGCCACCAGCAGATCAACCAGAAATCAAATATATAGAACGCTACTGTAGGCTTCAAGAAGCTGTTTGTATTCTCCTATGGCTATTTTCTAGCCAAGTATCAAAGGAAGCACACTACTATGCCAGATGAGATGACACTGAGTTATTGCCTAATAGAAATCCAACCCCTACTGAATTTTGCCACTTCGGCCTTTGCTATGGATATGTGCGCCACTAAGCGCAGAACACAGCGGTCGCAAGTCTCACTACAAATTGCTCAGAATTGGCAAGTACATGCACTGCAGAAACTACAGCCACCAGCAGATCAACCAGAAATCAAATATATAGAACGCTACTGTAGGCTTCAAGAAGCTGTTTGTATTCTCCTATGGCTATTTTCTAGCCAAGTATCAAAGGAAGCACACTACTATGCCAGATGAGATGACACTGAGTTATTGCCTAATAGAAATCCAACCCCTACTGAATTTTGCCACTTCGGCCTTTGCTATGGATATGTGCGCCACTAAGCGCAGAACACAGCGGTCGCAAGTCTCACTACAAATTGCTCAGAATTGGCAAGTACATGCACTGCAGAAACTACAGCCACCAGCAGATCAACCAGAAATCAAATATATAGAACGCTACTGTAGGCTTCAAGAAGCTGTTTGTATTCTCCTATGGCTATTTTCTAGCCAAGTATCAAAGGAAGCACACTACTATGCCAGATGAGATGACACTGAGTTATTGCCTAATAGAAATCCAACCCCTACTGAATTTTGCCACTTCGGCCTTTGCTATGGATATGTGCGCCACTAAGCGCAGAACACAGCGGTCGCAAGTCTCACTACAAATTGCTCAGAATTGGCAAGTACATGCACTGCAGAAACTACAGCCACCAGCAGATCAACCAGAAATCAAATATATAGAACGCTACTGTAGGCTTCAAGAAGCTGTTTGTATTCTCCTATGGCTATTTTCTAGCCAAGTATCAAAGGAAGCACACTACTATGCCAGATGAGATGACACTGAGTTATTGCCTAATAGAAATCCAACCCCTACTGAATTTTGCCACTTCGGCCTTTGCTATGGATATGTGCGCCACTAAGCGCAGAACACAGCGGTCGCAAGTCTCACTACAAATTGCTCAGAATTGGCAAGTACATGCACTGCAGAAACTACAGCCACCAGCAGATCAACCAGAAATCAAATATATAGAACGCTACTGTAGGCTTCAAGAAGCTGTTTGTATTCTCCTATGGCTATTTTCTAGCCAAGTATCAAAGGAAGCACACTACTATGCCAGATGAGATGACACTGAGTTATTGCCTAATAGAAATCCAACCCCTACTGAATTTTCCCACTTCGGTCTTTGCTATGGATATGTGTGCCACTAAGAGCTAAACACAACGGTAGCAAGTCCCCCTGCTAATTCCTCACAAAATGGTAAAAGATGCAAATTAAAATAAAAAAAGTAGAACGTTATTGTAGCCCTAAGAAGGGCTGTTGGGTTCTTTGAGAATCACTCCTGCCTAACAGTAAGCTAATAGAACACCCTAACGCTTTCCCTGACCAGCAGCAGCTCTCTCCCTAGCGGCATCCAGAGACAGAATGATCCGAGCAGCGCGGCCAGCGGCTAGTCTATCCCAGGGTCACCTGATCTGGCCAGCCAACCACTGCTATCGACGTGTAAGGGTACCACGTCATGCTGGGTGGAGTGCAGAGTCTCCTGGCTTGTGATTGGCTCTGTTTCTGGCCGCCAAAAAGCAAAACGGCGGGAGCTGCCATTTTCTCGAGCGGGCGAAGTATTCGTCCGAGTAACGAGCAGTTTTGAGTACCCTAATGCTCGACCGAGCATCAAGCTCGGACGAGCATGTTCGCTCATCTCTATTAATAATATTATTATGTAATATATATGAAGCAACATTGTCATATTCTGTATCAACATTGGTAATCTAAATCTCTTAATATTTATAAAATGTTGCCATGCACATACTACAAGACTGTCAAACTTTTATGTCTATCTTTACTCTGTGCAACTCATTTGACTCCCCGTTGTCTACATGCTTTAAGGATTCCGGAAACAATGAACAGCTACGTCACCAATTGGGGGAGTGTCTTTTCTCATATGTCTGTCTTTAAATACCTGTAGTGTTTAATCTTATGTTAGCCATGATTAAGAACGGAGCCTCCGTTTGAAACGCGTTGGCCAATAACTTGTATTTTATCAATATGCCTAAATAAAGCTGGAAAATACCTTGGACACGGCTGGAAATTGGAATTTCTGTTCCCAAAACAAGAAGTGTTGCTGCCCTCGCAGAAGGGTGTTCCGTGCCTTGTCGGGCTTTCCACGAGGGTTGAGGTGAGCTGGACTTTCCACTATTTAACAGATAGTTGAACTCCAGGGCTTTTTCCTACATCAAACACCGATGTAAAGCTCATGCTAACTTCCCATAAAGCTTTAGGAAGGGAAGTGATTATCTTTCTGGAGAATTCTGTGTTGTGCTGTCTCTTTTCAAATGTGAAATAAATACACTTATATTTTTTGCAATGCAAAACAAAAATGGCTGTATTTTTATCTTAGGTAACTTGAATAGAACATAACTGTATATTTCCCTTCAAGTACTATATGAGGAATTCAGAAAGAAATAAAACTGAACAACCCAGCAGTGCAGCAGCAGACAATATAGCACACTGTAGCTAAAGGAAATAACAGAAGTGCTGAACAGCTTGCCAATAAAGGTTTGCAAATTGCCTTTACAAAATGGATAATAGGACAACCATATTATGATGTGATAAGGTCACAGAAACCAATTTGTCTGTATAGCATTTAATATACCAAGGAATGTCAGTATAACATAGGTATTAGTCCATTAACAAAACCAATAATATTTTTTTAATGGGTTATACGTCCACTAAAAATGAAAAATATTGGATGCTCTTCATTTAGATTATATAAACATACTGTACTATCGAAAATTGTCATTTTAAATTTATACCAGCATTTGTCAAAAAATGTCCATTTTTATTTAATGTTCATAAGACATATCATAAGATTATTAAGGTAAGGGCAGATATCACAGCCTTTGGGTTACTAACAAGCTTTCCCTAATGCCTGGATAGCAAATGTGAAAAATATTTAACGTCTTATGTTCCACAATAAGTGCCACATCCAGTTTTCCCATATCCACAAGATAACTTGTTGAGCAAGTGGTAGAACCCCCATTGATCACTTTTTCTACTCTAACTGAACAAAGCAGTTGGTCCCATATGTGCTCACACATGTTCTACCTATGGTTCCATTCTTTTGGGTACAACAGAGCCCTGTTCTCAGCATTTTAAGTGGCTGGACAACCCTTTTAATGTAGAGTAAATAGTACTGTATGGTTCTCCTGGCACTCGACTTAAACTACTTCCGGAATAACTTTAATCAGATTAACCCCTTTAAATTCTGCAATCATTTTTGATGATGGCAATTGTGTAATGTCAAGGAATTTTCATGGCTATGATTAGCCCCCAAGACTGACAATTGCAAATAACCTTTTAGCCACAGATGTGTAAAAGTCTACACTATTAATGAAAATTTACCATCAAAACCAAGCATAATAAACCAGGAACCCTTACTCATAGTGACGCATCTTGATTGTGGTAATATTTTTATATTTGTTATCCATGCCTTACTTAGCTTATGTTTTTACTAAAACCTGCCATTTTCAGAGTATCTAATAGGCAGTCAAACTAAATTCCTGCTTAATATCAGAAAAGACATTGGAAAGACTTAATTCAGGGGCGAATCAGCCGTGAGGCGAGTTGAGCAACTTTCCTCAGACAGCACGACCTGCAGCAAGATAGGTGGCAGCATCAGTTTGCAAAGTTATCTGCAACAAAGCAGGATCTGCCATGGGTGTGAAAAGTATATTGGAGAAAAGGCGCACATAGGTCACGTTGTAAAGTATAGGTGAAATGTTTTATTTGGTATCTCAGTTCTTAACACGTTTTGGAGTAAACAACTCCTTTATCATGTGGTATGAGACTGCAGCGTGGGAGAAGAGAACTTGTACCAAAGCTCACATGGGTGTGAGACACTGCGTCGAGAACCCAGTTACTAAAAATACATTACTATAGGATGGGCAGAGAGGGGTCCGTTCTATAGCTTGCCTTTGGCAGCAGAGAATTTAGGTGCACCCCTGACTATATAAATATCGAAAGGACAAACAAACCAACATAAATCAATATGTCATTTATCTTAAAATGAGATATAGGGACACTATAGCAGCTATATCTCACTAAGTAATTTCTAACAATACATTTTTACAGATATCAGTACAAAACCTGACTTGATAGAGCCAAATCAATATTAATATTTCAATATGGAAAGCATTCCTCTAAAGCTTCATTCCCTAAAGCAACCTAGTTATAGTGCTGACAATTAGGAAACTGACTTCCTATGGGAGTCTAGAGGATTTATTTCACAGAAAACAATGAAATTTACTTATGAAGTCTTCAGTTGTCTCTGTAGCAAGATCCTCCTGCATACTTGGGATATTTAATGAAAATAGACAATAATCAATTTAAGCCAGAGCATACGTTGCACAAAGCACTAAAGCATGTCGGAATGGAAAATATTAATCTAAAGCGTTCAATAAGCAAAGTCTTCAAAAATCCATAAAATACACTGAATAGTTTGCACAACCGAACATAAAAAAAAATTAAATCTTGTCAGTGTTTACTTTAATCAGTAATATTTTATATGTTCTGACAGCGGGGCTGTCGTTCCTTGGAAGTCCTGGTATATTTAGATATTAAATTAAAGTAAAATATATTGTTATTAAAGGATAAACATGATATGAAAACTAGATATCCAAAAGGAATTACTACAGAAATAATATATTGTAAAGATGATGACACATGAGAATGCAATAGCACTTCTAGAAAGATGTTTAAAGGAGTATTCATATCTTAGACATTTATTGTACCGTGTTTATCGGACTATAAGGCGCACAAAAAATCCTTTGATTTTCTCAGAAATCAAAGGTGCGCCTTATAGTCCAATACGCCTTATATACAAACCATACTTCCAGACAACACGCCTTGGACTGTGCACAGTTCTGCCACCTGCTGGTCATTCATCCTTATAATCAGGTGTGCCTTATAATCCAGAGCACCTTATATATGAACCTAGACATTTTAGCAGACATTTATTGATGGTGTGCCTTATATTCCGGTGCGCCGTATAGTCCGAAAAATATGCTATAGTCATAGAATATAACATAAAATATGATAGATGTGAGTCCCAACTCAAAACAATACATCTGCACTGCAGAATGGGTGCCACAAATCATGAATCTAATGCTACCTGCACTCCCCCGACAGAGTTCAGCAACTTTTTTGCAGTGCACCTTTGACATGGGGCTTGTGACACACTTCTGTCTGATTTTGCATGATAAACGTGGTGCACAGTCTGACAGAGCTCTGGAACCTCCCCTAATTTATGTTGCATAATGCCTTGTGCACCACAAAAGGGTCGCGTGTGACACAAAAGTGTCTCAGACTTTTCTTAAATACTTGTGCTAACAGTCAGCACTAGAAAGAAAGTGCAATGTCTGACAGACAAATGGCGCAGGGGCCTTAGTAAATGTGCCCCAATGTGTATCCTCAAGATGCATAGTTGAGTGTTTTTCTCAAGGCAAGGCATTATGATGTCATAGGCACTGATGGAAGGGCTCTGTTGAGATATAGGATCTTCTGGCTGTTACAAAAAAGTCAATATGGAAACAGTGATACCAAGTTTATAGTTTTTTTTTATTAAATAACTTTCACTTGCATAATAAAATCCTTTTGGGGGGAAAAATTGCATTGTTGCCTTACAAACACAAAATTGTATGCAATGAATATGATTATACTTTTGAAGCCTGGATTTGTACAGGTGTTAAAGTATAAACTATGTGTGATTTTACTATTTAAAATTAAAGGGGTGGGCAGTTTTTGTGTGTTGGTGGGGTTTATTTGAAATGCTTCTCCTTTGCATGCCGGCCAACAAAATAGTAGGAGCATAGAAGCTGATGATGACTAATGCTAGCTGATGCTCCTAAAGTAACCCTCCTAACACTTTGGGCAGAATGGCCTAGATGGCAGGTAGTTAATCAAAATGACCATACTGCTTCTCTCCATCTAATAACACATCCCTTGTAAGAGTTTTTTATTCAAATGCACTGTAGATGCATGTCTAATAGTCAGAGGGGCACGTGTATCTTGTATTTAATTTGGCCTGTTCTTATTTATTTATGACTTTTCATGGCACATTTTGTGATTTTTTTTTTCTTTTCAAATTTCTTTAAATCTCTCTTCAAGGTTTGCCATGATCAATTTTTCTGCAGTGTTCACCTGATGCAAGATGTTAAAATTTGCGGTTTTCTAAAAAGTTACCAATTTTGGTACAAAAAATGGCTAAAAACTGCAACTTTTTGGAGAATTTTGCAACTTTTTTAAACAAAGTTTCACTGAAGACCTTAACTCCGAATGAGTTATCAAGGAAAATCCACTAAAATATATCTGATCGTAAGAAAAGCCAAACAAAAGAAACAAAAGAAGGTGCACAGAGGCACATGTGTCACAATGATCTTTTATTAAGAGGTACCCTGCCCAACAGTTGCCCTGATAAAAGAGCAGTATAGGAAGCACCTTTATGTTTTCTTGTTAAAAAAAAAAGCACAATGTCACTATAAATGATGAGTGGACCAGTTGAAAGCCAAGGTGTACCCAAGTTCAGCCAAACCTGAACTTAAAATACCTATTTGGGTATGGATACCAAACCTGGAACCCAAATAGTAACACCCACAATTGCTGCTGGCACCGACTGCAGATGTTAAGTGTTTAAATGCTGCTGGCAAAATCACCAGTGGCATTTAAACTACTGCAGGCACTTGTGCGTTGGCACCAACTCGCCGTCAGCACTCCATGCACCATTTTGAAAGGGCCATTGTTCACCACTGGCGTTGTTCACTAGTGGTGGCCCACAGCTATAACCATTCAAATACCGCTATCAACTTTGATGTGGGGGAAACTTGCTAAAGAAACAAACCTGCAAAGTTCAGTACACACCCAAACTTTGTGGTTCGGGTCCACTTTACATTATTCACTATGACACTACACCTGCAATCATTTACATTTATATATCTGCTTGAGACATAAATCCATATAAAAGTATCCAGCACCATAATACTGGATTTGATATTATATATACATACAAGTTGCTTATACCTTTCATAGCATTATATAGAAATCTCTCCAAAGGTTCTCAGGAGACCCCATGCCTTAGATGTTTTATTTTCTGGTCTCCTGAGCTAGAAAATTCCTTTGTTATTGATCAAAACGGTAGGGATGGCTCCACAGTAGTTTGCCCCAGCTGGCTCCCTCTATATTATTCCTTTAGCTGTTTTGTTGACACTACATGTGCTCAACTGTAGCAAATGAACAGAGAAACTAAGGCTGAGAGAGGTTTCTTGTTCGATGGCAATCACTAGATGATAAATCTTATTTGAGCTCTGCAGAGCCTTGTAGAATCAGGCTCAAGAGAACAATCTCACTTGTTATCTGCAAGCTCAAGTAAAAGTTAGTGAGGGCTACAGCGACGTGTAACCTACAGCCTATAGCTCATGAACTACATACATTTTTCATAGAAGATATGATAGGGTGTATACAATAAAAATATAAAAATATTTTTTGTATAGATCTTCTAAATAACAGACAAAAAAGCCAATACACAAAAAGATTGCTAATCTTACATGTGTGTAGCAGAACCAGGTTTTAAGTTAAGAATTAATATTATATATTTGTATTCAAGAAAAGCATTTTAACCACATTTATTTTCATGGCATATTCACTTGTTTGATATTATAGACATACTATACCATGTTTTTTCTACAGTCAATGAATGCTTTCATTTCTGAGGCACTGTCATAATTTGACCAGTTCAAGACAGTGTAACATAGTGCTACATAGATGCTGTACATTAAAGGAAATCTACCACTGGATCGTGGCCGAAATGACCTCCTCACCCCACCCTCTGGGCTCTGTACCACTGATCCCAGGACATTTTTGTTTAGGGACAAAAGGCAATAGTTTAGGCAAAAAAAAATTATAAGCGCAATTCCATGCACCTCCAGTACTTAATTTTGCATTTCTCCATCTTTGTTGTGTTCCTCCTCCTCGGCTCATCGCCATCACTCGGCTCTCGGCACTTCTTGTGCAGTCAGTGAATCTTGCGCAGATGCAATGTGTCACAGGTAGCAATATTTACGGGTATACGGGTATGCAGGGTCACTGAATCTTGAACAGCCAGCTGCGACACATTGCAGCTGTGCGATATTCATTGACTGCACATGCGTGACAAGTGCTGAGAGCCGAGTGACATCACTGGCTCTTGGTCTAAGGAGGATGAATGCAACAAAGATGGGGCATGCATTATTAAGTAAAATCGTGAAATCGTCATGGTGATGTAAGTGAAGTGCCAAAGCCTCATTATCATAGATTAAAAAATCTTTTTTTTGCCTAAACAAATTATTTCCTTGGGTCAGTGATACAGAGCCCAGAAGGGGGTGTAAGCAGGTTATTTCAGCCGAGATCCAGTGGTAGATCTCCTTTAACAGTTGGTATCAATTATGGGAAACAGTATTTGTGCAGAGGCTGTAAAAGTATATATTTTCTTGAAACTGTAAATGTTATGTGCCAGCTTGCCAGAACAAGCAGCAAGTCAGAGGAGGCATTTATTTTTTCACTAAATTCTACTCCCTTCCTACGACGTCATCCTGTTTGCCAGAGCTGTGAGGGTAATGTGGAAAGAGGGAGGAGTCACTGGGATTGAGGATGGGAGGAGGGGTGGTTAAACTCAGAGGAAAAAGAACTGCACTCTCCTACTCACTGCATGTTCTGACAAGCTTCTAGGTAAGGTTAAAATGCATTTATGGTGATAGAAAGCCCTGCTTTTCTAGCTAAAAAGAGGGTGGCTTTTACTTCATAAAACAACTAGAATAGATCAAAATGTGGTAACAGGTTCCCTTTAAGGCATCCATGCATGCAATGTGTTAAATTAACTTAAATAAGCCACCCCTTCCTTTCCAGAACCACCAGCACAGTGCTCACTTTTGCAGCTCCTGTTTGGCTATTGCCATATGGCCTGTTGTTTGGGGCAAGTAACATTAACTGCAAATCACCATTGACATGTTCATACATGGCATGCTACCGGGTGGACGGAAGCTACATTGAGTGGCATGAAAGGGGTTTGCCTATGAAAGAACGTTCTCAAATTTTAATCCACTAGTGATTTTTACACAATAAAGTTTTACCACTCCCTCACTTTACAATTTTACTCAGTGTCATTGCTGTTTTAGCTTCTATCACTCAGTCGGTTTCAATGACAATGTGGTTAGATTATCAGTGTAGAGGGTCTATATACACTTTCATTTAGCTTCTCAACATTGTACTAGTATCTGACACATATAAAGAGAGATGGGACAGATGGGATGAGATCCATAAGATGGATATAACACACAATGACACTCTACTGACTCAGCTATAACACAGCTCTGCTACATTCCTATTTCTTCTGCTAGATCTTATCTTGCCTGAAGCTTGTATGGCAAGTCTGTGCATGCTGCTTGCTGGCAGGAAGTGTCTGTGGGTGTCTTTGTGTGATCTTGTCTTGTAGCAGAGCGGGAGGGGCAGAGCTCACCCTGCATAGAGCAAAAAGGAGAAACAATTCATGAAAAGGATCTGTCCTGACCATAAAACTCAGGGGCAGGTTGGAATTATATCTGTGAAATGCTGTTTTTTGTTAATAACAGTGAATTAGCAAATGTGTTATTTTGAGGTCCCCAGTATATTTGTGGGAATACCCCTTTAAACTACCGATCCTGGGACAGTAGGAATTTAAAGGGGTAGTTCACTGGAAAGGTCTACAATTTTCCAATATACTTTCTCAATCAATTCTTTGTGGTGTTTCTAGATCTCTGCTTGCTGTCTTTATGCTGTCATTCAACTGGAAGCTTCATTGTTTACTTCCTGTAGATAAACACCAGTCCTTGGCCATGTGATGTCACACAGGTGCATGGCTTGTTATAACACACAGTGTAATCAGAGCTGTGTGATATAATGAGCCATGCACCTGTATGACATCACATGACCAGGGATAGGTGTAAACATTATCCTAATATTCTGTAACAATAAAGAACATAGCTACAATTCTCTGTAAATCCTTAGTTAAAATACAGAGTTGTAGTTGTACCACAATTCAGACAATGCATCCTATAACACATTGTTAAATGACATATTGGGCTTATTCCTTTTGTGTATGATGTGATGTTTAGACAATGAATAGGTACCAGTATCTATACTGGCTGGACTGGATTTATGCAAAGGACCGAATCTTGGAAATTCTGTCTCCTTGTAAATGTGCTCTGCAATACAGCAGAATATTGCAATTGTCTGAGATTGAAGGGAATAAAGTAAAACAAATCCCCCAATGTCCTCATATGCATGTCACCTCCTGTCACCTCCTGTTTACTGAGGTCCTATTCGGTACCGCCTGTGTAATTTAATCATCGCCTGACATGTGGCAACGGAAGACATGCAATGGTGTAATTGCAATTGTAAGGTGTGTTTTTATCCCTAAGATTGCCTTAAAAATGTAAGAAAAAACCACAGACATATTTTCCATCAGAACACACATAAATAATCTAAGCTGTTACAGCACAGTGAAACTATCAGGTGCACACAAGAAAAATGTATTAAAGACCCAGCATGCTCCTGTGATGGGACTTTAATACGTTTTCTCTTATTGATCCTCTACATGCTCTGTCACCTTCCCTGGTAGAGCTACATATTTGGTGGAAGAGAAATGCTCCATGCTACAGTAATGTGCTATATACAGCGTACACTTCAAAACTAAGAATATATTTACAAAATAGATGTTATATGGGACGTGAGAATTACTGGTTTTTAAATCTTTTACATAATTCTTCTAATAAATATACAGTAATAAACAGTTACCAGATTTTTTTTATTGCTTCAAAGAGCAACTCATTTTTATCCATTTCCATTGGGATGAATATGAGAGTAGGCTACCACCATAATATGCTATCCCAAAACAGGAGGTAATTGTCAAAGAACTAATTTCATGCATTTAAAATAAGTATTATACTTGATACAATATTTTGGTCTATTTTAATAAAGTAAGTACAAATCTAATGGCTGAAATGTATTTTTATAGACCAGAATGGTTTGTAGAAAAATAATTTCTATTGCAATCTTATTCCAGCCTGTGACTGATGCACTGCAACTTCTTCAAAGTAACTGGTTGCCCATCTGTGGCTCAAATAAAGGATCAAGGATCATTGGTTCTACACAGAAGCCTTAAAGGGGTTGTCTGACTTTATTAAAATCTCTGGAGGCGGGCTGCCAAGGCGGAGCCCCTGTAAACAAACTGCTCTGATGAGCGGCGGTGGGCGAGACCAGGAGCACTGGAGAAGGTAAGAATAGGTTTATTTTTTTTTTTAACAGCCGTCCCCAGGCCCCCTCCAGAGTTTTTAATATAGTCGGACAAGTCCTTTAAATATAGAGCGTTGTTACTATTCTTCCTCTGGGAATTTAGAGAAACGTGGAATTCATTGCTGATTCTGTCTTTTCATCCATACATTAAAAAAAATAAATGTACGTTTTAAAGGAATATTGCCCACTACACCTCCAGACTACTCAGGTAGGGAGTGTAAAGACTATGGGGCAGATTTATCAAGCGGTCTGAAAGTCAGAATATTTCTAGTTGCCCATGGCAATCAATCACGGCTCCCCTTTAAAATATTCATGAGCACTGGTAAAATGAAAGCTGAGCTGTGATTGGTTGCCATGGGCAACTAGAAATATTCAGACCCTATATCTATTTAAATAGATGAAACTATATATGGGGTAGCAATGGATTAATAATAAATTGATTATAGTGATGATATATTTTAGGTGGTTTACTCTTTTTAAATTTGTCAGATTTGAGGGATTTATGAAGCACTGGAGGTGGGCTGAGGAGGGATGCCAAGGCGGAAGCGAACACCCCTGCCCCTGTAAACAAACTGCTGTGATGAACGGCGGCGGGGGAAACCAGGAGCATCGAAGGAGTTGCACCATACATACTTGCACCATACATACTAGGTCTCAGCCTCTTAGTAAATCTGTTGAGCGGTCATGCAGCCACACATTTATACAAGAGGCCTCGCCTGGAAGTGGCAAAGGTTATAGTTGGTGTGCAGGTGGGAGAAACCGTTGACCAGCATAACCCACAAGGTTCCCCTCAATGCCCACTTGCCGTGGAGGTGACATAAGGAGGGACTTATAAAAGATGCATTTTTAAGTTCTTATAGAAATAAAAAATAAAGAACTATTTATTATACTTTTGACAGGAGTTTGACATCTGCACAAACTCTGTGAGAATGCCTTCTTTATCTGCACTAAAGCTCAGAACAACACGAGCAGTCACACCAGCACATACAGTGACAGGATTCTTTTGGATAGTGCTAAGAATGATGTTTCAATGGCGTTATAATTTTATGAAGTCGTCAGAGTAATTCTCTGCAATGTGAGCAAGGAACTCATTCCGCCAAGCTCTGGCAACATCTATTTTTCAAAAGCTGGTTGAGGATGTAAAATAAAATATTAAAGGTCAAACTGGAATCTAAAATTCTAATATTTGCATCGCATAAATGAAAGATACCACAGCAAGGTTCTTTGAATTGAAACATTCTCCCGCACATCTCCAAATAACGTCTCTCTATGAAGGTGCCAAACACACTTTATTGTTGTACCTGGCAATTCTTTCTTTTCTTAAGTCTTCTCGCTTTTACCAGACAACTCCATATCAATTTAAGCATAAAAGGAGAGAGAACGGTGATCAAGTTGTTAAACTTTTATAATACACCTGTCATCACTGGTTCTGGCTTTAATATAGAAAAATATTCTAGAAACCTGAAGATATTAGAACAGTTTATATAAAAACTGAACTATTGTGAACAATTATTTAAGGATGGAGATCAAAACACCTAGGTTGAGGAAACCAATTTTCTCTTGCAGGCAGCTTTATCTAGAAAAATGAAATTGCATAAACCTCACATTCAGTAAAAGAATAGGTAATGCTGTAACTGCCTATTTACATACACATTGCAGGAGGATGGGGATTACCTGTAATCACTCAAAACACATACATAGTCCAATCAAATATTTCATCACAACTGAAGGGGAAACTAGCAACAAGCAATGCATTATTGAAGGTACAAGTGCTTGTTTGGAGTAGACGGTACTACAGCTCTATGCTGCCAGCTGTTTTTTTTTAACCTGCTCTTTATTAAATCCATTTAAAAAGCACCAAACCATAACATCATTGGTGCACATGAACCAACCACAAACATATATACAGGTCTTTATATAAATCCCAACTGGACATGTCTTATTCCTGGCTCAAACCACGCTAGTAAATATATAAGAAAATTGCACCTTACCAGTTATCCTCTTCTATTGCTGGACTCAGGTCTTACCCAGGGTGGATAGTTCAAGTGGTCCATAAAGCACCCCCAAGACTGGTCACTATTAGCTATCCCTAAGGACCCATAGTATAACTCTCGCTCTTATAAGGGTAGTACCTCGTACTGACCCTACACCTTAACACCCCGCATTCCCCCTGCCCTGGCGTGTTTCCTCCTATTTGCAGCATTTATTAAAGGGGCATATAAGGTAGATGCATAAAACAAACAAAAAGGACAATCCTTGTGATTTGTCCTGAGGTAAACGTGGTCAGATGCGAGTCACAACGCCTCAATGGTGGGACCCACTATCACAGAGTTAAGCTATGGGTCACTAGGGATAGCTATTAATGACCAGTCTTGGAGGTGCTTGAACTTCTGCCCTGGGTAAGACCTGAGTCCAGCAATAGAAGAGGATACCTGGTAAGGTCCAATTTTCTTTTAAATTGACTAGCGTGGTTAGAGCCTAGAATGTGAGAGGTACAGTTGGCATTTATATGAGACCTGCATACATGTTTGTGGTTGGTTTGTGTGCACAAATGATGTTATGGTTTGGTGCTTTTTAAATGGATTTAATAAAGAAACGGTTTCTGTCATCTACTGGTGTCATCATTTTACTAAATTGTTGAAGGGTTGGTTAAGGTTTAAAGTTGAAATACCCTTATTTCCATATTTTACTTACTGTACCCTCATAAACTTTCGCCATCTGTCCCTAGGAGATGCGTCACGTGAGCCACCGGCAGCAACTTTTGGAACTTTCTTTGATGTCCTGTTTCCTGTAGACTTTTTGGAAGATCAGGGATCTGTGCATTCATTTCTGTTCCAATAGTCCACAAAGTTGCTGCCTGTGGATCATGTGACCTGCAGCTCCTATGGGAAAGTTTACAATGCTAAGTACAATATTGGTGACCATCGGGTTAATCCTGTTAAACTTTCTTTTATGTGGTCAAAGTCCTTGAAATATAACAATACAGTTTTGTTGCATTGGTGTAAGTTTATGTTGCATGGTCCTCAGTGCAGTTGTAATTTGTTTAGCTACAACAGTCTTCAGCATTCTAATTAATTCCTGTACACATATCATATACACATCCTAACATATAATTTTCTTCTAAGAAACTACATAAATAGCCAAACAAGCGCAAATCAAACTGTCTTTCTAGATAATCTTCTGGTTTCAACAAAAAGTTGAATTTTAGTTACTTAGAACTAGGGTTTATTGTCTCTCAAAGTTAATATTTGATCCTAGGAATAAAATACCTGCACACATTTAAAACAAACTATACAAAAGGTTTATGTGTGAAAAAATAACTTACCTGCATGCCGCTATTGTCACATGTAGCATTCAGAATTTCATGCAATGGTAAGTCCTGGCCCTAAATGAAAGATAAAATAATACATTAGATATATGTTAAATAGTAGAAAAAAAAGAAACAGTTCATTAAATTGGTTGTCCCGGTCATTTTATATTGCGGACATGTGCTAGCAATAAAAAAAAATATAACTCACCTGTTATAGGTTCTAATTTTCCATCGCCGACATGTCCTTATTTTTTTTCCATATTAGGTGACTGCTGTGACCAATCACAGGATTCAGTAAGGACCTCTCCACAAATGGCAGGTAACTCTGAGGCCTGTAAGTCCAATACTTATCTTACTGAATTTAGCTCGGAGGCCTGTGATTGGCTACAGTGGTCACTTGACAGGAATGGGATGTTACTGCCAATGTAAATCAGAAAAGGCATTGAAAAAGGAGAACACAGGATGGATAATTATTTCTATTATTGCCATTATTCACACTACAACCCCAATTTTTTTAAAGGCCTTAAATAATTATTTTGTGATTCCCTTTTTTTGTCTTCAAGCCTCTTAAAATTAAATTAGCAGTGACATTCCGACTACTTCAGGTACCACTGCTACAGGTACAAATATTACCGTAACAATCAAAAATGTAATTAAAATGAAAATCAAGCATTAAAATAAAATTTAGCAATGATAAGAATGATTATAAAGACTGATGGGAATATGAGGAAATGCTTTCCTTAAAATGTCATTCAACCTTTCACTCCATTTGTGAATGTCCACAGGGACTTCAGCACCACTAAACATTAGACACAATTTTGAACTGACTTTTGACTTTTGTAACAAGAGAACATCAAGCTGAGATATTGTAATATTGATAAATATTATGAAAAACGAAACAGGTATAGTACATAATAATGGTATAGGCATGGGTGAAAGTAGCTTCTCTGCTGCCTGAGGTAAACTATTGAAAGATGTCCCCCCCAACCCCTGTGGTCCAACGGTAATGCAGATGTTTATCAAATAAATGCTGGAGCAGAAGATGACTAGTATTTTGAGCACAATATTGTATTTCCAATGTGGAAATGAATAGTGAATGTCAACTTGAGGAGGATTTGATATGATCAACATATCACGTACAAGCAAGATGCCTCCAAGTCCCTATCTCCCATATATATTACTGAAGATCCTGAAAATATCCCTCTTCTCACCTACATCTTCTCAACTCATCTACAAAAAGACCAACTGAAAATCTGTATTAAAAAATGTGATTTCCATACTTCATTTTTTTACATTATTTGTATATTGAGTAGGAAAACCTGTCCACTACAAGTTGGCAAATACATCACATTTTTGTGATGCCGTAGAATGGTAACAAATACAACTTGTCATGGGTTTTCACCTGCGCACTTTAAGCAGATTGTTCAAACAACAAGTAACACAAAACGGGGACAAAACTCATTAGAAGCTAATTTCTTCTTAGTATAGGACAAAGTGCTGAAGATAATGAGAAAAAAGAAGAGAAATGATAGCACCAGAACTCCAGAGAATATTAACAAGGGGATTTGCATGCAATGACAGAATGAAAACAAGTTTTCACGTTATATATGAAGGTCATTCTGTCTGGAAAGTTGTTACCTTTGGAATGAGGATGAAAAAATAAAGGCAACTTTTATGGTTACATTGTATAATCCTAAACACTGGAGACAGGACATGTTTACTGTCAAAACTGCATTGCCATGCGTCTGGTGAACTATATTCATGTAAAAATATTTTTTCAGTCAAAGGATTTAAAGCAACCAGAGTTTTAGAAATGTGAAGCTATTTTTATTATTCATTTTTAGTACACTGTTTGTTTCATGGTCCTCTACATTCAATAAGGGATTCACATTAAGATAAGAACAAATGAAAATACACAAGATAGGAAACTTTAACTAGAAGTAATTTAAGAAGGACCTTTTTTCTGTTAGAGCTTACGTTCTATGGGCTTCATGTTCGAGGGCAACTGATCTGAACCACACTATTGTCACCCTGCCTAACACAACAGGCAATGAGTAGTGTTGAGCTGATCTGAAGTGCAAAGTTTGTGTCTGGGTTTGGCACTAGCACCGATTGTGGTCGTCACCTCTTTAAACGCCACTGGCATTTAAATAACATTTAAATAATGAAATTTAAATGGTGCCGGTGACTTATCCATCAGAATTTAAGCCAGCACTGATCGTGATTGTTACACATTGGGGTCTAGGTTCGGTACCCAGACCCGACCATGTCTTTAGTGGGCAGCTGCATGTAGGCTGCAACTCACGCCTCTGCGGTACACATTTTTTTAAAAAAGTGTCGTAGAAAAATTTCAGGAGAGAGAAACTTTGTTTATGTAGCCCAGGAAAAAGAATGGAAACAGAAAAATGTACAAAATCCTTAGCCCCTCAAGACACAACTAGTTTGTACTTTACTGTTCGGACCCATTCTTTGTATTCTGGCATGTGTTGCTTTATATAGTAATAAGTTTTTTGCTTTATTAATTTTTATTTTAGAATAAAACATTACTTACAACATCAACAATACACTTACCACATTAAAAAGACAATTAGTACATTTGTACACTCTGACTGCAATCAACATACGAACTGCACACCTGGGGGAAGGGGGGCGCAAGATACCTTTGTGGTATCCAGGGAGCAAGCTCTTAGGCTAAACCTTCTTTATTTATTTTTTCTAGCAGAACCACAAAACAAGATTTCTCACATTGGGTCCATCTTTTTTTTTTACTTTACAATAGTGGGAATAATTTGTGGCCATTGTCAGTTTGCATATATTTATTTATTTATCCATGACTACAGCGGGGAAACATCGCAGCCTGAGTTTATCACGATCCTAACCAAATGAAATAACTGTGACCAAAATAGACAAATTTAGGGCATAATAACCACATATGTAAAAGATCCCCCTTAACTCTACATCCCTGCCAAGAGGGAGGTGAAATTTCTCCAGTTGCAAGTCTTTCCGGTGTAAGGTACCATGTCAAATACATCTTTTTTATCTGTCTGTTTTTTGGAACATTCAAGGTGCTATATGCTGTTGAGATACCTCTTATTCTTCTCTGTGACCTCAAACATGTTTGTAAGGGGCCATAAAGGCCGTTCTCTACTCTTTTTATTCTCCAGTTAAACTCTTCTTAACTGTTTCATTTATAGTGGGGCATAGTGAAACACCTCAATATTTTATACTTTCTGGTCTCCATTTATACCTAGAGAGTTAGTAATCTTATGGCATACTTTAGGAAAGATATTCATCAGAAGTGTTACTGACTTCATGTTCAGTTTATAATATGACAGCTTGGAAAGTTGCATCAAGATTTGTATCATTTATATCATAATTTATTTATTTATATAGTAATAACTTTTGAACACTTTATTTTATCAAAGTGACTTTGAGAATGTTTCATGACAGATGGTACTTCCTGGAAGTGGTACATTCATGTTCATATGTTTTGCAAGATAGGTAAAAATCATAATTTTTGGTGTGTTTTTAAAAAATCTTTTTTATACGGAGTTTCACATTGTGTAATGATTTTCACTTGTTTTCTTTTATATGTAACTTTTGGATCATTTTTATTTATTTGTTGATTCTTTTTATTTTAAAACATTTACGTTTCCTTTTTTAAAAACTTTTTTACTAGTCCTACTTTGGGTCATGAGCAAGCAATTGTCTAATTGCTTGTTTATTATATAACCCTGCAATTCTGATGTAAGATTCTTCCACATGGTGTGTAACATCCTTTGCTGTGTGACAAGAGGTTCTGACTATGGACAGCCCTGAGATTCTGATGAAAGCACAGGGTTCCTACAGCAACTATAAGCACCCCGTGATCACTGCAGGGGAGAGGGAACTGATCATGGGGGGCCATTTAAATGCTCAATGTTTGTTACAGTTCACATCCTGTGTTTCCCAATGCATGTGCCGAGCTGAGTACTAATTGCTGGAGCTCACTGCCATACATATATGGCGCAGAGCAGGAAAGAGGTAAGAATGGTCATGTCACTAAGGTATCAGATCAAAGTGCTTACTAGAGCACTCACTTAATCTCTTATCATCCTCAAGAAGAAAATATGATTGGAACTTCTACCAGATATGGTTGGAAATTCTACAGTTAAATAATTAAAACATGTATACTAAAAAAGGAAATTAGGGCAGACATGTTTTTTTCCTTTTGTCGGTCATCTATATTTATACATTTCATTTTTGTATAAACCTAAAAATAATTTCTAAATTTCTATGAACACGACACACATTGCAAATTTGGGAAAATAAAAGCTGTTAAGAACTACTACTCTGCTGGGCTAAAAATACAATTAAATGAAATACCTTTTCCAAAACAAGAGACATAACAGATGGCATTTATCAATTTTTAAGTGTTATTGGCTTTACTCTGTTGAACACATCATTCAGTTCCTGTCTATTACTATTTTTTTTGCTGTGTTTGGAATATGTTTGGTAAATGTGTGCCAATTTTATTATTAGCATCAATACAGATTTGAAAAATAATAATATAACATAGAAGGAAACTTATAACTATCTCAGTTATTATGAAGTAAACATTTCAAGAGTTAAGGTTTGAATCAAGTCCTAAAACAGAACCAGCCACTTATAGTGCAGAAACCTAAATATACTGCTAAGCCGTCATGTTGAAGTTACAGAATCCTTCTCAAATAAAGATCATAATGGGGATTTGTGACACTGAAAGCCTCGGGCTGTGTCATGTACATTCAGGAGATATGGAGACTGCAGTAAAGAAATGTAGAGGGCAAATAAAAGTACATGAGACTGAGAGCCCAGAGACAAATTATTATAAGTAAGATGCTATTAGATATGTGAGAAATGCATACGGTATATTTTCCACTCCTATAGATAATAGGGCACTACACACTCAAATACTAACCAGTACAAGATATAGTATGAAGAAAGCGGGCAACACTCCAAAAATAGGTAAAATTACAAGGTGTCTTTTATTCCATGGTGAGTAACAGTAACAGCATTCTTCATACTCTAACTAGAGGACTTATGGCCCAGACCTAGGACGCCTGCACCCACTTTTTTCGAACGAGGATTGTGCTGCTTGGACTTTCTTTTCGGTACAAGATATAGTTATCTCAGGACTCTTGTAGTCTACATTCTGGCGTATCCATCTTAAATTTCCTTATTTTCAAATTCAACTAAATTCAACTTATTGTTTCTCTTGAGATGATAAAAGGCCAGGGATATTATTTGGACTGTTTATTTAAATGTATAAATTTGGAGGATGGGTAGGTGGAGCCAATAACTGATCTAGCACCAGGGACCCCCCTGTACAGAGTTTCTTTGTAAGCTTCTGGCTGTCTTACTAGACAAGATTAAAATCGGAGAGTTAAAATCCAATTTTGAAAGGATGGAAGCAGGATAATATGAGCCAAAGTAAGTGGACAAGGGAACACTTTGCTCTGATGAGATCTATTACAAAGTTTCTTTGTTCACTTGCAGTATTGATTTATGCTAAGTTGTTGGAAACATTAGTGATCATTTAAGAGAATATATATACATTCTCTTAAGTTATATATATATATATATATATATATATATATATATATATATATATAATCATTCTATTTTAACCTAGTCTTAAGATACCGTGAAGTTGTTTCCCTGGAAATATTCCATTTCAACCAACAAATGTATTAAAGAGGTCCTGACACCTCTTTTGGTGTTTTAATAAATACTAATATTCTCATATTATAACAGTTCTGGAGCATGTTTGGGTGATATCAGTTATGATTATACCTTCTTCAAGTGGGCGCCACAAATGGAACTTGCAATGTTATTTTGTTTTTATATTTCTAGAAGGAATAACAGAATAACAGTTTTTTCTTTCAAAAACTTTTTCTTACAAACAGAAGCATAGTAGGCTTAACACAGAATCCTAGTTTCAAGTGAACCTGTCACCAGGAATGTCATTTGTAGCTAGTTACACAGATTTCTTAAAATGCCTTTGTCTGCATTCTCAATACCAAATATTGAATTTGGAAAAAAACTGCTGTATGAATTGTATCACAAGGTTATTCTTAAGATGATTTATAAGTACTTAACCAAAGTATCTGTATGTGAAGAAAGTAGAGCAGCACTCTAGATGACACCAGATGACACCAGATATCGGTCATAATACAAGCCGCAGCAGGCGATGGGTCGTTTCACACCACACAGGTGCTTTCTCTAACCTCTTGTATTGTGTCTGATATGCTGCTCATGGAATAAAGTTTGTTGAAATGCATCTGGTGAGTGCCCCTCTATTTTCTTCACATGCGGATTGATTGTACAGAGTGGGGTCGGCAGCCCACGAGTGATCGTCTATCAAAAAGAAGTCCTAGTAGATGAAGTGCCAGTGAAATTTCCTTCTCTTTTTTGGTTGATACTTAACCAAAGAAGAATCAGAGGCCAAGTGTTATGAAGAGGGTGAGATCAACGATCAGGAATACATATATTCACCAAAAAAAGACATGCCAGGAGGGCTGACAGGTTCTCTTTAAGCACTTTTATAGATAAGCCTACAACGTGGCAAAGAGAAGAACTCCATACAGCCAACAGTAGCAGAAACTAAATATATTGCCTCCACATTGAAAATAAGCGTTACCTCTTTAACTGTCTACCCACAACCCAATGACAGAATTAATTATTCTAATTCCACTTAGACATATTGACAAGTTGACAAGTTGTTTACAGCCGATATCCTGTAACTAGAATTTTTTGTCCAATTTCAGAAAATATGTGTATGGAAACAGAGAATCCATGCCTGATTTAGATGGTCACATACAAAAATGCCATGAAGTGTACAGTACTGTGCTTCAGAGAGCCACATCATCTGTAGATGTAATAGTTTGCCTTAACATATTATAAAGTTTAGCTTATCCCTTGTTTGTATTCTTTTAGACTAACCTTATGCCACAATTGCTGTATCATTATTGTGTTACAAAGTCATTGAAGGTTTTTCAAGCAATAACTCTTATATAACAGGATTGCAAACTCCTGAAGGCTTTATTTGCTTCACCAGAGTTAATTAAACATCTGCTGTTAATTTTTGTGTAGGTAATAATTGTATACATAATCATTAGAGACTAGCAGATGAAAGAATAATAAACTGCTAAATTATGTTCAGCTACAAAGCAATTATTCATTTATAAATTATTATTAAAAAAAGGTGCTAGAAAGCCGTACAATCACATTGCTTTATGTACCCATGAAATACAGTTAGGATATAATAGCAATCACTCTCTAATGGGGTTAATACAACTGGAACATATTAATAAATGTATACAAGTCTTAATAGTTCAAATATTGTTAAGTTTAATTTAAGAAGTTTAATGATGAAAAGTTTTATGTTGTCACTCACTATACATTAAGGGAACGGTTTTCTAATATTGTCTATGTTTTAGCTTACATGCCAACTAACCTGTGCTTTTTATGGGCCGCAAACAATGATCTTTGTTTGCAGCCTTTAAGTCATTGAAGTGTGTGAGGTCTGCTAACATGGTAATTATTAGTAAAATACTTTTTTTGGCCATATGCTAGATAACTGTCTACATACTCAAATATTAGACAACTAGCATAAAGCTGAGGCACCTAATTTACCACAAAAATGGGAAAACGTATTGATAAAAGTTTAAGCCTAAGGTGGGAAATCCTTTAGTGACAGCCTCCCCTCACTATTGAAATGCCCTGCAGCCTCCCTCCTCTAATAAAATACCCAGCAGCCTCAGCTCACTAATGGAAATGCCCAGCAGCCTCTTACACTGATGAAATGCCCTTCCCAGTAATGAAATGTCAAGCAGCCTCTCCTCACCAATGAAATTCTCAGAAGTCTCCCCAAGTAAAGAAATGCCCATAAGCCTCCCACTAATAATGAAAGGCCCAGCAGCCACCCCTAGTAAAGAAATGGCGAACATCCTTCCCTCATTAATGAAATGCCCAGCAGCCTCCCCCAGTAAAAAAGTGCCCAGCAGCCTCTGCCAGGAAAGAAATGTCGTTATTAAAAGAAGTTAGTACTTACCTCCAGCACTCCTCACAGTTCCTCTTTTCTCTCAGCTTCCTGTATAATAGCATGGATAGACATGGATCCATGCGCTATGCCCACGCACATATTATGATGTCATCAGGTGGCGACATTGCAATGTTATAGTGTGTACATAGACCCATCTCTACATGCACTGTTACACTGCAGTGAGTGCTGGAGGTAAGTACTCAGTTTATTTTTTTATATAATCGAGTATAAGCCCAGTAGAGCTTTATTAGCACAATAGTTGTGTTGAAAAATGGAGTATATGTAGTGCCCTCTTTTCCTGTTTGAACACTAAAAATGTTTATTAGAAGCTCTGTTTGATTAGAAATGTACTTTAATTCTCATGTAAATCAAAAGCAAGCA
Organism: Engystomops pustulosus; assembly: GCF_040894005.1. Classification (NCBI taxonomy): domain Eukaryota; kingdom Metazoa; phylum Chordata; class Amphibia; order Anura; family Leptodactylidae; genus Engystomops; species Engystomops pustulosus. The sequence continues at coordinate 78,170,662 of NC_092412.1, forward strand.
ATCCGTGGGGCATCCCCAGAGCCCCTCTAGTCTGTCTGACTCTAGCACTACTCCCCCTTTTCCCTGTCCTTCTGCTCTCGCCCCTTCCTCTACCTGCTCTAATCTAGCCGCAGCACAAGCAGCACATGCTTTTTGCTTCCTTGAGAATATGGCAATATGGGAGGGGGAGAGTGAACAGTGAGTAAATAAGAACTCCCCAAATTTACCCAATTTTAACCCAAACTATAGGAGTATAGCCCCTAATAAACATATAGCTGAAGTAACCTTGCTGGCGTTTCAGCTCGTCCTCATTGACAAAGGCTTCAGGACAAGACGAAACATTTTAGCTTTAAAATAAAACATTACTGAATAAAGACATCCAGAATGCAAAGGTGAATGCCGCAATAAACCAGTGGAACATTTAATGTAAGGCATGTACACCAGTATTTCGGTGAATTTTTATGGGTAAATATTTCTCTACTATATGTATCTAGAAGTATAACATCTTGCTAATGCTGAAAAAAATACTGTCTGGATTTCACATCTGCAACTTTTTTCTAACTTTATCCCATCTAATTATACAGGATTACAATCCTTGGCTCCTAGGAGCTAACAATGGCTCAGGACCGGTCCACAAACAGTCCCACAATTAAAACAAAAGAATTGTTTTAATTATACAGGATCATTCATACTGTACAGTTCTTAACTCTTATACCCAATCAAATGATTATGACTGAACTGCATTAAAAATACAACTTAAGACAATGGATTGGCTAAAAAGAGACAGATGAAGATCCTTTTTTAAAAATCCAGGTCAAACCTTTAGAACAATCATAACACGATTAAACTAATACAGTTTCAGCTCTATAATTGTAACCCTATGGTATCTTGTCCTTACAGCTACCCATTTATGACTATAACAAAAGTGCTGCCTATTTCTAAGATAATATAGAATCACACAATTATTTCATATTCTCAACAATATACTTTCTTCTTTCAACAATATTGAATGAGGCTCCATATTTAATGTAGAGACTAAAGATGAAGCCTCTCCACTCTGCTGCTTTGATTCTTTTCTGTCTAATCTTGTTCAGCCTCTTTCTAATTCCTCATTTAACTGAAACATTTAACGTCTTGTTTTATCTCTAATTTCTCCATCCACTTCTAAGCATTCATTGATTGTTCCAATCCTCATAAAGCCATAACTTGATCTCTTGTATCCTTCAAGTCTTACTCCTTTCTTCATCTTCTAAGCTTCTCGAACATCAGGTGTTTTCCTGTCCGTTCTAATAGCTTTCCAGTGTCTTTGATGAACATCCATCAATCTGATTTTGGGCTGTGAAAATCATTTGGTCCTTTAATTGATTATTGTAGGGCACAACATGGAGTATTGTATTAAATCTTGGTTTTGAAGCTTAGCAGGTAAAAGATTGACAATCCCATTCTTGCTTTCCTTCTGCGAGATATGTAACCTAAAACATAACTATTTTACATCATCTTTTCATTAAACATTTTCTATATTTCTAAAGAACTGTCTTTACTATCTGTAGAAGGAATAAGACCCCATTAAATAGGACCCATTAAAATATTTCCCCATATAAACCTAGAGGAAGCATGTTTCAGTCCCTCTTAACTTCAGAACAGAGTTTTTCTTTGTATGGGAAAAATGTATTAATGTGCTTTTTTTCTAAATTAGGGCACAATGCATCTTACATAGAGAATGTAGATTATGAACCATATTTGAGTTTTATCATAAGTGATAAAACTCTCAGCAAACAATGGAAAAAAAGAAATATAAAAAATATAATGCATTGAACTATATTGAAACTCATTTGAAATTCATAGCTTGTTGATTTACCGTATATGTCGGCGTATAAGACGACTGGGCGTATAAGACGACCCCCAACTTCTGCCCTAAAAATATAGAATTTGGTATATACTCACTGTATAAGACTACCCCTCTCTCAAATGAAAAAAAGTCTGCTTAAAACTTTGCAAAACAAACAAGAGAGCAAGTGCCTGGTGATCATAACTGTAAGCTGCGATATTAATGAAGATCCGACATGCTTCTGTAAGTGCCGCCTGTGACCCCCAGCTCTGTGACGCCGACCGCTGTGACAGGGCGGCTGCATTAGCATACAGCGCGCCGCCCCGTCAGCGCGTACTAAGCCTCTTCTAATGACTGTGAGAGGCGGACTGCCGCGCATGCGCGGCGGTCCCAGGAAGCGGCTCTCTGCGTGCTGACGGGGAAAAAAAACACCTCACACAGTGCGGCCCCCGTATATCCGGCGTATAAGACGACCCCCCACTGTAGCCATTATTTTAAGGGGTTAAAAAGTAGTCTTATACGCCAGTATATACAGTATTTTGTGGATTTCATTGCAGATTTTAGCATTTCTAATGCAATGGTTTAAATCCATTTGGGGTTTGCTAAATATTTCCTTACAGAAAAAGCACATCTATATATTTCAGATACTAGTACAATGTTCAGAAGCTAAATGAAAGTGTATATAAACCTGTACCCTGATAATCTAAGCACATTGTCAGCATCTCATAGCACATGTGTTTTCTTAGAGATTCCTGGTCACACACTGACCAGCCTAGAGAGTGATAGAAGATAAAATAGCAATTAAAAAAAAATAAAATTGTAAAGTAAGTGGTTAACAATTATCTTTATTATGTAAACATCACTAGGGGATTGAAATTTGAGAACTATCTTTCATGGTCAATCCCCTTTATGTGGGGAAACTGTAATAGAAGCATGAAGACTCCCTTTGCAACAAAACAAATTGTAACTAAACACTTGAATATGAATCAATAGTGCAGATGATAATAGTAAACTTTGTTATATACTTTATTAAAGAACTGTGTCCTTCCGGTGTCCTTCTTTTTCCTCTTTCTTTTTTATTATAGTAGTTTGTGTAAATCATCTTTCTGTCCTGTCCTGTGACAGATTATAGATAAATGAACCTAATAAATTTATTATTATCTTTACAGACAATATCAAAGAGCTGAACCATTTAAGGCATTGACAACTCTTTTACATAAAGTGCCCATGTGCATTTACTGAATGTAAATCCCTGATAATCACTTTTTGTTTACATGTATAATGAGTAAGGGGAGCTGTAGCCCGAGTGTTATGACTCATCCTGCTCCCTCTCCCAGTCTCTGTCTCTGTCACTGAGGACAGACAGTAAAAAGAGAGACACAGTGGGTTATGCCATGAGGATGGACTAGAGCAGTGAGAGAGAGGAAGTTGTCTATATATGCATAGGGCAGCATGGTGAAAACAGGGAAAGGTTGAAGCTATAAAAGGAGGCAAAGACACATATAGATGCAGAAATGTATCTAATGGAAGAGAGTTATTGAAAAGTACCCAACCCTTTAAGGGAAATATTCTCTAGGTGCGGAAAGAGTTAATTATTAGCCTCCTTATCTCTTTCTCTCTCTGTGAAATAGGCAGAGCTCATAAGGCTTTAAGATTAACTGCTCACTGCATGCAAAAGAACTGAAAAATGAAAAGAGAAGTGACTTTAGTTTAATAAGTATATAATACAGTTTACTATTATCATCCATTCATTTCTGAAATTAGAATATTGCTTCAATAATACATTAAATTATGTTCAATAGACCTTTAAATTAATCTATTCAGTTCATATGAACAAGTTTGTAGCTTACATGATTTAAGATAGATAAATAAAGATGGTAAAATAGTCAAAAATTCTATTCAATATTTCCACAAATTATGAATGATAGGGAAATGTTGAATAAAACAATATCATATATTTCATTATCCTTATACTAGTGTGACTGCTACTACTTCTTCTCTTTAAGTTGTAGTATATAAGTTGTATACATAGAATGACTGTATTCTTGCACTGCACAGGCCACATACATTCAGATGATTTGTAGAGGAAACATTGCTGTAAATGACAGAATGAAAATCTTCCATGAAAAGCATCAACAGTAAATACAATTAGTCTAGCAAATAAATGGCTGGATTTGTTTGATTTTCCCTGAAAGACCTCACATGCACTCTCCATCTATGGGAAAGTTTCTCAGATGGCACCTCCAGTGCTGTGACTTTCTTATAATGTCAGATTAGGTATATAACTTGAGAATTTTATAATTCCAGCAATAATATTAATAGTTGTTACTAACTGCTGTGTGCACATAATTTGCTTTTGTGATCAGCCCGGAATGCTAGCAGCTAATTTTGAAGGCATTACATGTTTCTGGATTCTACCCTAAAGGAGCTGCCTCTCAATAAATCTTAATTCAGATGAGAGCAATTCGGTATTATTTAGATTTGCTGATGATATATTCTGGTCATCACAAAACATTAGTATTATTCTCTTACACAATGAATGAGGTTTAACAAGCTGGTTAGGGGCTCTCATTGTAGAAGATGTCATCTTGTGTCAATGTAATGTTGTATAATTACTGCTTTTACGAAGAACTGTGTACAGTATTTTATAAAGTTAAAGACTCCTATTGTGAAGGGGAATATCTGTACATGAGCTTCTAGTTTTATATTTTTATACTTTTATATAGCTGGCAAATACTAAAGTTTTTCCTCCTCAGCAATATGCTCACATATGTTACTTAAGATGGCGCCAGCATCCACTGATACTACACAGCCAACACCCTATTTCCAGGAATAGAACAACATTCCTGATTCCAAAAAGGCTTTATCCCTCATATCGAAACTCAACGCCCAGGACATTATCTGTCCAGATACTGGAACTGACCAACCAGGGCACATCGGATGCTAGACAAATTTGCTTAACCCTTCCCCATTATGATGCTGCATGATGTGTAACCACACCTTTCTCTCTTTTGTATAAAAGCTACAAACACGGAAATAAAGTCAATCTTGCTGTCATGAAAGCTAGAGTGCAGAGCTTGTTTAAGATTAAAACTGAATAATCTTATCTCAGATTTTATCTTGAAAACGTGCACAATTGCTCTATCTGATTTGGAGGTGACTGACTGGACCGGTTAATTGTCGATTACGACCCTGACACTATCACTTACATAATCAATAGAAATGGTTGTGTGAATGATTTATCAGTGTATGATAACTTAGGGTCTGACTGCTGGGACAAATAGTAATTACAAGGACCTGCAAGTGCCATGACGTTCCCCATGTGAATGGAGTCTAGGCACTGCCTAAGCTCCATTAGATTAACTTCTATGAAAGTGTAGAATATAGCTATATTATACAAAAGTACCAAGAAATGATCTTGTGTGGTTGGGAGAAGTCTATCAGCTCTCCATTGACATAGGGCACTACAGTAAAGTTGCGGGCACCCATTATGATGATCACAACAAATCTCAGCAACTAGACTCCAAGTGATGATCTTTTTGATGCTATGTAACTTACATATCTCTGTGGGAATGCAAAATGGAAATGTAAAACTAGAAAATTATGTTCCAAATTAATTTGCTGTTCACATAGTACATTCTGTACAAATAGGCTTTTTCAATTTTTTTAGTTCCATAATTTCATACCTGGATCAAGGACAAAGTAAAAGAAAAATATTTGACAACAATCATTAGCGTAAAACATAATATAGTATAATATACATTGGGGAAATAAAATTGGTCATTTGCTCTTTGTCTATAAACAGATTGTATAATTGGCCATTACCGACTACAAGTTATACCTCCGATGCAATGGTGAAGGGCAATTTAATTTGTTCTATTATTTCACTATCAAGTTTGGGAAAGGTGGCTGCTTATTAGATCTGAAAGTCAACAACTTTGTACAATAACTATGTCAGCATAACATTGAAGGATATGCACAATAAGGTCCATAAAATGTGTATGACATTACGTTCACTGATTATGACAATACATTTATACAAATGGATTAATTAAACAGGCTTTCCAGATGAATGGTCCATTGGATAGTTCCTCAATATCAGATCAGACGAGGCACCACCAATAACATGTCTGTGGCTGCCTTTGATTACAGAATTAGCAAATGGAGAACCAACCCTGATGGAAGTGGCTTGGTTTAAGTAAAAGGTAGTTGAGTTTCAGTAACCAATACGCTGCTTCTAGCTCAATTCTTTGAGTTAGTTCAGGCACTGGAGGTACAGTTGAATGCAGCTGATCAGTGCTGGCTGTCAAATCCCCCAAAAAGGGGCAGAGGTACAACTAATGAATAGGTGAATTAAATGTGCAACTGACTTGCAGGAGTGTTAGACATGGACAGATTTGGCGGTAGTTTAGGTAGGAGATGATAAAAACATATTCACATCATTGTTGATAGGGTTGTACATATATCATATTAGAATTATGGTTCAAATGGAACCTGGCGACAGATTTAGAGCCCAGAGTTCTGTGAAAATCTACCATTGTGTGTATTGTTAGTAGCAGCAGGACTGTAAAATGGATTTCAATTCCAAGGTAGATGCTGGGCTTCAGGTGCACTGCTGCTTGATATCTATTGGAAACTTCTCCAGTGCTCTCCCCCTCTGCTGTGAGTGTTTCTAGAACAAAACTATGGGTCTGTGCAGCTGTTTGAATGCAGTGATCTCAAAGCACAGCATTGTGAGGACACCTCTCCTTCCCAAGTGCATCCATGTGCATCCACAATTCTGAAATGTAAATCCTTCCTGCTGCTAACAACACATTCAAAAGACTTGATGGTATCTGTTGGCTCTCTCACATACTCATATGGCACAACCAAAACCACCATAACCTAATTCATGGCTTGTGTAACTCCTTTTCTTGTTCAAAACTTTCAGTAAATAATAACAGATTTTGGGCTAGACTAAGGTGGCCATGACGTGTTTAACATTGTTGACCCAATGTTCTGCAATACATGGACATGTAAGCAAGAGAAAAGTCCCCATGTACAGGGTCATATTTTCTAACCAGGAACTTTTTTATAGATTTTGCATGCACTTTTCCAAATGTATCCTCTGCATTGAAATCATATACTGTAATTACACCTACTGGAGATGGACACCACATACTAAAAATACTTGCTCCAGCAATACATTTCATTATCGAGGTCATTAGTATGGTCCTTCCTTGCAATGTGTAGCCCAAGGATACAACATAGAGTATATTTATTCATTATGCATAGTGGAAGCTACGCAACGGATACATGAAAACTTGTGGCAAGAATAATAGCAGCAGTGACTTGGATTTTTTTTTATAAACCTAAATGTGTTCAGTAAGTGTGGTTGACTAATTCAAATCCCATGGTAAATGGGCTTCAACCATGAAAAAATAAAGTCCAGCTGTTGTGTTTTTATTATGTCAGATAGAATCAGGTAGATTGCGAGATGGAAGGTAAAATTACCTGCAGGGAAAACTAAATCCCCACAAAACCACTGGCACACAATACTTTAAATACAGGTATAGCATAAATAAAATGTTAACTACCCAAGCTCCGGAAATTATATATATATATTAGCTTAGCCTGTTAGGAAGACAAAGGACAGTGTTTGACAATAAACTGCTGTAGACTAAAGGTTCATTTACTCGTCTTGCTGTCACCTTTTTTTTAGTATTTCCTTGCTTCTAGAACTGGAGCTTTGCACAAAGTCTGTATGAATGTTCAAGGCAAAAATGTTTATGATTCTGTACAATATTTAGTCAAATAATATCATCATGCTCAAACATTCATTCCCAAAAACAAGTCATATTAATGTAAAACTTTTCACAGACAGCAAGTATATCATCATTCTAATACTGTCTGTGCTAATTGAAAACTCCACTACCTTTTCACACTACCTTAATTTTGACTTCAATTATTCTTCACCTGCATTCTTCAGAATCCTAGTTGGCTAGAACTTAGTATTCTTCTGAAATTGGACAATGTTGGGGAGGTGGGGTCTCCGATCTATAGTTGAAGGGTAATAAACAGGATATGATTTAATCCTGCAGTTCTAGCAGAATGTGTGGGGGTCTGTCAGGGAGGGCTCACACAGTGGGGCAGATTTATCAAGCTGTCTGAAATTCAGAATATTTCTAGTTGCCCATGGCAACCAATCACAACTCTGCTTTCATTTTACCACAGCTCATGAATATTTTAAAGGGGAGCTGTGATTTGTTTCCATGGGCAACAAGAAATATTCTGACTTTCAGACAGCTTGATAAAACTGCTGCAGTGAGTCGAAGTCATCACATCGTAAGGTTAGTTAAACGTTTATTTTGATATCTCAGGTCACAACGCATTTCGGAGTCATAAAAACTCCTTTGTCAAGTGAAATGAGACTGCAGCGTGGGAGTTGAGAGCGTGTCCCAAAGCTGACAGGTGTAGGCTTATACTTATAAGTCAGTTGCAGAACCCTACACCTGCAGTCGCAATTCACTTGACAAAGGAGTTTTTATGACTCCGAAATGTGTTGTGACCTGAGATATCAAAATAAACGTTTATCTAACCTTACGACGTGAACCCTTTGACTCACTGTGTGCGCCCTCCCTGACAGTGCCCCACACATTTTACTTGATTCTGATCCAGACCGTCTTGGCAACTGCGTCTTGATTACAACTGTCCTCAGGCAGCACCTAAGATACCATCACCAGACCCTAACAAGCGACAAATAGCGTTGTGCTTATTAAAGCACAACCGGATCTGGTGAGCCTCCAATCAATACTACCCTATGATCGCTATTCGTTCTCTCCTTGTCCGCCTTCCTATATCTATCCTGCTATTCTAGGCAGTGTTCTAGTACAGTAGACATTGATTCCTCAAAGATCATGTTATAAAGAGGATTTTATCTAGTCTGAATTTAATTTCAACATATGAAACAGATTGGCACACATTTACTAAGGGCTTTGTGCCGCACTTCTATCCGACTTTGCACATTCTTTTAGGTGAAAACGGCTTGCACAGGTATTTAAGAAGTGTCCTTTCCACTATTGTGTCGCACGTGACCCTTTTGTGGCGCAGGTGTGCTAGCCTACATGCAACAATAATTAGAGGGTACTCAGTCGGACAAATTGGGTCGCAGGCCCTATGTTAAAGGTAACCCACAAAAAAGTTGGTGAACTCTGTGGTGCCAGCGTGGGCAAGCGACAGATTCTTGATTTCTGGCACACATTTTAATTAATGTGTCACAACCCAGCGTTATACACGGGCAGATCACTTTTAGTGAAGTTTTCGTCTTTTTAATTAAATCTGTCCCAATGGGATTAATAGGAAATATAGTATCTATTTGTGCGACTTTATAGCACCATGGAACTATTGGTGCTTTATTATTATTATTAATAAATAAGAATAAATAATAATTCTAACAAGTAATGAGAATAAGGTTTGGAAGTTCCTCTTTATGGTTTGTGTCACAGACTATCCACCTTGCTGAATTTCCATCACTGAAATCTGAAACCCCACGGTAAAAGCTGACATGTTGCAGGTTGAAAAGCTGCGTCACAGGTCACATTGTGCTGCGGGTTTACAATCTTTTCTAGAAACCTACAAATTGTGCTGTTTCTCATATGCTTTACATTTTTAGAAAAGTACTGAATAACTCAAATGATTTCCCTTATATCACAATTGTAGGATCATTCCTATTCATATTTCTGTATTTCACAAAACATCAACAAATCATGTAACAATTTACTTTTGTTACTAAGCTTCTATTTACATGCATTTCTGGTAGAATTATTCGTATAGCAGAGATATAAGGTTCATATACAGTATACACTCTGCAAGTGAAAAGAACGTGCTTTAATGCATAGCCTGTGCTATAGCAATTGCTATGTAACTACTTGGGGCCAGTGTCTATCATTACCTGTGATGTTTCTTGCTCTCTTCTTGGCCTTTTTCATGACATTCAATGGTAACTGACAGTTTTGCTTACTCGGAGGTATTTGCTATTTTGAAGCAGGTAGTTGCTCTTATTCCTTCATACTGTTAAAATGACTGAGTTGGCAACTCTTAGATTTGTTGTGCTCACTTTTTTGTTATAATATCCATTTTCTCATCAAATTGTGCAATCCAAATATAAAATCCTCAACCAGAGCTGGTAAATGTTTTAGAATTTTAAGTGAATGGGAGCTGAACCTGCAATTCTCAGTGCTATCCACCATCCACAAAATGGAGCTGTTTCCCCTCCCTATTCTCAATGTTAGGCTACAATCATATGTCCAGAAACATTTTGGCTTTTTCTTGAGAAAGATTTAAGGCTCTATTTCGGAAGAGCTAAAACATTGCTGGACAAGTGGAATAAAAGTTGCTTTTCCTTATACTGGTACCTTAGAGTGCTACCATATTTTGATCATATACTTGTGTACTTGTCTAAGTTCTGGACTCTGCACCTAAGTATATATAATTTTTTGTACATGCTGCTTGTTTTCTTATATATACATACTGTGAAGTTGTCATGGTGTAGGTGGCCATGTTTTATATACCTTTTTCTTTGTGCTGTAGTAGTAGATTACTGTATGATCCAGTCTTACACTAATGCAAACATCCAGTGGTCTTTTCTGTTAGCTCTGTGTCTACCCTGCCTTACTCTGCAATAGATATCTGTACAAGTGGTAACACTGATTCTGTGTCCTGATTGGCTGCACTGCCTGTGCACGTTCATGTGGATACCCTCAGTGCTCTGACCTTTGTGCCCTTAGCAGATGTTACAACTAGGAAGTCCTGCCAAATTCAGGAGAAGATGAAAGGATTTTACAGATAGGGCTGATAGATATATAAGGCTATATTTCAAGCTAGAAAGAAACCAGAAGCATGATATAGGTATCATTAGTCTCTCCAGCTGTGTGAAAACTATTTTTTGACAAGTAACTTTACAGTTACACTTTAAAGTTAGAACTGGAAGTGATTGCTATACAATCTGATTTCTTGGCTGTCATTCACTGGGTTGGGAGCTCTATGCTTTGTAGAAATATTTGCATGCATGTACAATAGATACAGCTACAAATCTTCAGTTTAGGTTTAAGACCTAGCATTTTATTAACAATGAAGGACTTCTGTTATTTTTATTCACGACTGTGGAGCATAATATATTCATTTAAAGTGATTTAACTGACATTTGAGGGTTAGTGTGACCACTTATATTGTGAGCAGTACTTTATCAAAATGATGGGAATTCTGCATCCAATAGGCAAAAATATATAGAGTTATAAATAAATATTACTGCAAATCAAAACCAAATGCTAAGCATAGATATGAGATAAGTAGAACTAAGACAGAAGATAATGCACAGATATTAATGTCAGCATAGTCTAAATTATGCATAAATATTAGAAGCAAAAAAGATTTAAAACATTTCCCATGACTGAAGCAAAATTGGAATGTATGCTTCTGGCAGAGGTCACCAAGAGAGCTTCCTGCTGAAAAGTTATACTAAAATCATAATAGGGAGTATAGAGGAGACGTTTTTTGATCTTAGTGTATAGTACACGTTGGAAACAATATAGCTTATCACAGTTTAAGATCTAATTTGCAGATTCTATCATGGTTCTAAATATGTCTTTTTTAGTGCTACTCATTTTGTGGAGGATTGATGAACAATTAGATTTTAAGAAGGGCCCTTCTGTGGCCATTTCATTAAAGAGGGGCTCTGCTGTTACCACTTCTGTAAAATGGGGGCTCAGCTGTGACCATTTCATTAATGGGAGCCCTACTGTGGTCATTTCATTAAAGGGGGTCCTGCTGTGACCTTTTCATTAAAGGGGTGCCCTGCTGTGGACATTTAATTAAAGGGGGGCTCTGCTGTAGACATTTCTGTGAAGGGGGTCTGCTGTGGACATTTCATTAAAAAGGGGCCATTACGAGCTCAGTTGCTGTTATCAGGAACAGGAGATTAGGCCTCAGAGGACGAAGTTGGTTTGAAAGCCGGGGGCCCTAGTCATGCCAACAGCCCAGGGCCCATGTAACACTCAATCCTTCACTCATGACCTGTCATTCTTCCTTCTGAAAGCACACTGTTATAGATCAGTAGGCAGTCCACCATTCTGTAGTATTACAATATATGGTAAAAGTCTACAGACCTCCCAAATCCGTTTTCAGGCATGTGAACCAAACTTTTGTTCAAAGTTCATTCGAACTTGGCAAACCCAAACCTGAAACGGTATGCTCATCAATAGTACCAAGGGTAAATTCACAGGAATGTGTGCTGGGAGAGGAGGAGGGGTGAGCAGCCCCTCTCCATAAAGAAACATGGTGCACGATGCCATATTATGGGGAAAGATAGAACATGCCCTATCTTTTCCCCAGGTATGGAATGGTACGATGCCGCACATGTGGATTGGTGGAATTACCCTTTTCCCCCTGTGGGGGTTATTTATCATTAGGCAGACTCTGTGTAAGAGTTCTATGTCTAATTTTGAAGCTCGGCTGCCAATCAGATTCATTAAATTGACTTTGGCACTTTTATAAATGTTCATTTGCTGTAATTGCTGTATGGGATTTTGTTCTTAAAAAGTTTCAAAATACATAAAAAGTCTCAGCACATACACCAGCAGGGGACTGGAGTTACTGTAAGACTTTTTATTAATCCTGATTTCATGAATCTGGCTTTGCACGGTGTTACATGGTGTTGCACTAGCAGTAGTTCTGTATTTATGCCAGAAGTAGCGTAAATACCACTGTGAAAAGTCCCAAAAAACCTCAATGAGATTTTTTTGAGACTTTTGTCAAAAAAGCCCAGCAAATCCAATGATAAATAACCCCCTGTGTCTGGTTATACTTTTCTCTTAGTTAATTTAGTCCAGTTGCTCCATGCTTCAGGGAGAGCACAAAGAATTCAAAGGTGACGGCAATAATTTAAAATTAAAATTATGTGAATTGTTTCTGTAGACAGCCTGTTTATGCCTAAAAAAGCAGAAGTGATGAATGATGTTGGATTACATTATTGTTTTACTATGTCATTGGAATCCATGTAGTCTTATAACTGTTTTAACTGTATTTAACTCGCATAGGAAGACCATTGACTATGAGTGGGCCTGGTATGTAAATAAAAGTGGGTGGCTCAGGATAAAGTAATACTTCATTTGGTTTTTTTTTCGGCTGATTAGAAAAAAATTGAGGTTGGTAAATATTTTTGATCAAAATGTAGTGCATGCTGGACCTAAAAAAAATCACAACTGATTTAATTTATTTTTTGTTGGAAAACAATAGAATTAGAATAGAATATTTATATCTCTGGAATGTTATACAGTGACAGAATTGTGATCCTTCCCAATGCTACTACAAGAATATAATTGCATGGAGACCTTGAGATATCTGTAAACAATCCATTGTCAAGGAATGTTCTTTGTAGAAGCTGATAGTAGTAAGAGTCATACAGAGAGAGACATACAGTTGTCAAATTATCTTGAATTTTTCTGATACCTCTTTATGATATGACAGTGGCCAGGTTCAGTTAAGTTCTTCGTTAACAATGGTCACAGGGGAATTTATTAAAGCATCCATTATACACTTAATGTAATGATATGATACGCTCTTTATGTGCTGACATATACACTTTGTCATGTTGCTTCTCATTTTTTCTAATAAATGTTGTTTTTTTTCTTCTGTAGGGTCAGTAATAATATTATAATAAATCCTGTTCTCACTATGGTGAAATAATATGTGATTTTATTGCATAGTGTGTCCCAAAATACATATATACATCCAAAAAATGCCCCACCAAAAGTAAACATGATATTGTCTTGGTCAGTACAGATTAAAGCTTCAATAAATCTCCACCAAATATAAGGTTATTGTATTTCTTTTGATATTCTGCTGGATGTTTCTCTCCTTTTGTGCAATTTTTAAATAATATTTCTAACATATGAATTTAAGTACAATAAATGACATCCTTGCAAATTTCCCGAGCAATTCAGTTTGTGAGCATTTAATTCACTGTAAAGGCTCTCAAAGCCACAAATCACATTGCCATGGCAACCTCCAATGCAGCGTTTCATCATTAAAATGTCAATCAATTACATCTAAAGATCAGACTTGAGGAAAAGAAAAGGCATGCAGAACAGGAGGAGAGATATTGTAAAATAACCAGGACAATAAATGTGATTGGAATCTGCATATTTGCTTCCTTACAACCAACAATGATACAAATTTGGATATGAATATTATCGTAGATTCAAGTGCCGATGGAGAAAATATAAATGAACATGCTGTATTGGGTTATTATGTCAACTCGTGAGAGTGGTATTATTATCTCACTATTTTTCATCTGGAACATGCTATTTCATGAGATATCATATTATTAGAAAAGAATCTGTACATTATTGATATTATATTATTATACAATACCATGTTTCATGAATGATTTAGTTAATTTTGCACAAAATTGACACCACAAAACAATCCATTAGTATAGTAGAAAATATTTACATTTATAAAATTAGAAAGTGAAAACTATACAACAGTAGTGACTGACATTGATGCCAAAACTGCCATTAAAGGAAGTCCCCAGGTTATGTACAAGATAGGTTCTGTAGGTTTGTTCTTAAGTTTAATTTGTATGTAAGTCGAAACTGTATATTTTATAACTGTAACCCCAGCCAAATTTTTTAAAAATTTGACAATTGGATTTTAAAAATGTAGGATTGACATAAGAACCAGGATTAACAATAAAGCTTCAATGCAGACAGCTGTGATAGCTGTTATAGGTGTTTATTGTAGCCTGGGGCTAAAGTACAGTAAATTACTAACATACAGAGGTCCGTTTGTAACTAGGGGTCATCTGTAAGTCAGGTGTTCTTAAGTAGGGGACCATCTGTACTTCTTACTTAACTTTGGAAAAGATCTACTTAATGGACTTGTCCAGTAACCTCAAGTTTCGCTAACATGCTAATCAATGGGGCTCCCAAGGAACACTATAGCGGGATTCATTGTATGCCCAATCAATGGAGGTAAAACATGTGCACTGCTACTCACTGTCTATGGTACTGGTGGAAGACGAAATTAATAGTCCAGCTGCTCTCTTCAATGTAAAATTTTAGAAAAGGGAGGAGAAGAAGGAGGACATGAGAGAGGCAGAGAGTTGATATATACGCCATAGAAATAGATCTGTGTGTCATCTCAATAGAAGTGTTATTGAAAGCTATAGGACTTAATGACCCATGCTAGGCCAGATGTGTAGATGGAAAAGAGTTGAGGTCCCAGGACGAAGCCTTGTGGGACATAACCAGAGAGGGCGAGGTGAAGAGAAGGTATAAGAGTTATTGTAGTTTAAGGAAAGGTGGGAAAATGGTTCCAGATGGACATGATGTTCCAGATTGTTTCAATCAAATGGAAGTAGCGTGACAGGGCTACAGTTCAGCAGAGAAGATGGGTCCAGTGAAGGATTCTTTAGGATGGATGTGACAGTTGCATTTTTAACCCCTTAAGGACGCAGCCATTTTACAGCTTAAGGCTCAGCCCGATTTTTTGGATTCTGACCTGCGTCGCTTTATATGGTTATAACTTTTGAACACTGTTACTTATCAAAACGATTCTGAGATTGTATTTTCCCCAAATGTTGTACTTCATTTTAGTGGTAAATTTTGGCAGATAAGTTTTGCGTTTATTTACAAAAAAAAGAAAATATGATAAATTTTTTGAAAAATTTGCCATTTTCGAAATTCTAAATCATTGCGTTTTCAGGCAGATAGATTTACCACCTAAATAAGTTGCTGAATAACATTTCCCATTTGTCTACTTTACATTTTCATAATTTCTGAAATGTCTGGATAATTTATTTTGATGTCACGCGGCTTACAAATAGAATATCGCTTTTCCGGATTTTCAGAATTGACTTTTTTGGGGATAAATACAGTTTTGAATGAAATTTTACATATTTAGCATCAAAACCCCCTATATAATCTACCCATTTTCAAATCTGCACCCCTCAAGCTATCAGAAACAGCATTTACGAAGATTGTTAACCCCTTGAGATCTTCATAGTAATTGAATCAAAATGGAGGTGAAATTTAGAATGGTCATACTGTTCCCTTATACGTTCATTTAGCACTAAAATTTACACATTTCCAAAATATAAAAAGAGAAAACCCACCATACAATTTGTTCTGCAATTTCTCCTGAGTACAAAGACCCCCCACATGTGGCTGTGACTTGTTTTATGGGCGCACAGCAAGGCGCAGAAGGGAAGGAGGGCGCTGCAGCTGCCAGGATTTTAGTTTCCTCATTGGCCCCTTTTGAAGGCTATAAAATTTTCGCTTTTTCGTTATTGGGGCCATGTGACGGCATTTTTTTTGCGGGATGAGATGCTTTTTCCATTGTTACCATTTTGGGGTTGGTATCACCTATTGTTGAAAATTTAGGAACTTTTTTTGAGGGCAGGAGTAGAAAAGCATCAATTCTGTACTGGATTTTTGACTTTTTTTTTTTTGGTGTTCACCGTATAGACTAATAATCATGTTAGCTTTATTCTATGGGTTGATACTATTACGGGGATACCAGACATGAATATATTTTCTTACGTTTTACTAAATTTGTCAAACAAAACCCTAATGTGGGGAAAAATCTATAATTTTTGTATTGCCATCTTCCAAGTGGCATAACTTTGTTACGTTTTTGGCTACGGAGCTGGTTGATGGCTTGTTTTTTGCGGGACATGTTGTACTTTGCACCAGTATCATGTCTGAGTACATATGGTTTTTTGGTCGCATTTTATAGCATTTTTTGTGGGATTGAAAAGGTAAAAATCATAATTTTTGGAGGGTTTTTTTTTACGGCGTTTATCGTGGGGGTTCAATAATGATTTACTTTTATTCTACGGGTTGTTACGGACGCGGTGATACTATATATGTGGGGTTTGTGTTATGATTTAGACTTTTTTTTTGAGTTATATGTCTCTTTATATGTTTTGGGGGTTTGGGGCATTTTTAGTGATTTATGACTTTATTTTTTTATTGAATAACTTTTTTTTTTACTTTTTCACTTTTATACCATGGGATATGAACAAGCAATCATCTGATTGCTTGTTCATGATAATATTCTGCAATACTGATGTATTGCAGAGTATTATCAGTGTCAGCCTATGCACTTGCATAGGCTGGCACTTTGCCAGTAAGATGACGTCACAGACGCCATCTTACTGGCAATTCTTGCTAGTAACTCTGGGGTCCAGATCGGACCCCAGAGTTACTATAGCAACGATCGGCGCCCCCCGAAAACGGTTCGGGGGGGCCGATCGTGGGGGAAAGAAAGGCATCTAAAGGGTTAGGCACCCGCGATCGGAGACAACTCCGATCGCGGGTGTTACACTGGGGTGCCGGCTATTAGTTACAGCCGGCACCCCGTGTTTCCCGATGCCGGTTCGGCTCTGATCCAGAGCCGAGCCGGCATAAGCGCCGTGGCGGATATATCCGCCACTGAGCGCTAAGTCACTGCGCTCCGTGGCGGATATATCCGCCGCGGAGCGTGAAGGGGTTAAAGGAAGATGGAACAATACCAGTGGATAGTAAAAGGTTAAAGAGATGAGTTAGAGCTGGGATGAACAGTAGCTTGACAGTATGGAGGAAACTGTCTAGAGAAGCTACCATAATTGAGGCTAGAAAAGTTTCTAATTTCTTTTATCAAAACGGCCACTGAAGTTGCTCCTTACAAATGCTGGGCATGGAGAGGAATACTTTGACGAGATTAGTGTGGCAGAGGCAGGAAGAGGAATTAAATACCATAGGGTCATTTTCTTTTCAGACCACTTTAGCCATTGGACTTCCTCTGCTGAAAATTCTAATGAAGCAAAAGGGAAATAAATTTGGCTAATATCTCAAGTCATGCAACAAGACTCCTTACAAGTTGGGAATCAATCTATAGGAAGCTGTTTTCTTTAGTTTTCCTTTTGCCAAAAGTTTTTTTCCCATAAAAACATGGATGCAGATTCCCTACCTATAATTCTCATTGGATCATACACATCCTTTTAGGCCATAAGTGTTATAGAGTTCCATTACTCTTTCTGACCAACATCTATCAACTAGCAAGACCACACAATAGTGACAAGATACAAATTCATGAAAACAGGTATTTGAACAGTTATCATTCTGGAAGACACTTATCCTAAAAACACAACGTGTTTGGAAAGTCAAAGTCTTTGATCCTTTTGGACATTTTGCAATATATGTTAATTAATTACAAAGGTGTTGTTTGTGGTTGAGATTAGGTGTCTGCTCCAACTATCAACGTTTCTTCATCCTAAACTACACATTTTTGAGCCTTGTTGAGAAGGAGCATTCTCATGCTGGAAGAGAAAAAAGCATGCAAGTAGTACAATTTGTGGTAGGGTTCTACAGGGAATTTTATCCATTTTTTCTGTCAGATAAATATGATGTGGTTCATCACTCCACAGAACACATTAACACTGTTCCATAGTCCAGTGCTGAGGTACTTTACACCACTCCATTTGACACTTTGCTTTGCTCATTGCCTCACAATAACAATCCATTTCGAGAAGTTCTCTGAAGGTCCCGTTTCCTTTCAAAAAGATGTGCAGCACTGAGCAATGCATTAGAATGATAAGAATATAAAAAGGCATTGAGTGTTCTGTGACAGATACACACCGTTCTACAATACGGGAAATCTGTGGGGACTCATTCACAGAATGGAGTATATTGTCCATCATAGTTTTATAATAAGTATCATTAGGGATAGTTGTAATAGTCATCATACTCAATATAGGTAGTGAAAAAAAGGACCAGAATATGTGGTAACAAGCCTGAGGTGGCATGAAGAAATGATCTATGTGCACAGAGCTCTGAGAATACATTGCATCAGTAAAAATAACAGGCAGTAAATGAATAAAATGTGTTAAAGTAGACAATGTGGCCCTTGACATTAGATAAACCTTATACTAGATGGTGATGCTGCTCCAGTCATGTGATGACTGATATTGGAAAGAAAATGTAATGATTTTATGTTGATTTTTCCTCATATTTTTCAGGGAACATCGATTGTAAGTGTGTAATCTTAGATTTGTACATTTTTTAAATGATGACAAGGTATCACATGTATATATACAGGCAATCATTTTGTGAAAAAATAGAGGACATTGCTTATTTATAAAAAATCGTCCCATATAACATTGTTATGTAGGTAAATTCAGCTTTATATTTTGGTCATAGAATTGAAGTGTAATGGAATAATATCCATAATTCCCAAAACTAGGATTATCTTAGAACACTTTGTTCTGCTCTGAGGAACAAATGCTGTGAATGTAAGATGTCAGATTCAAACATTAAACTTGGGTTGTGGGGGAAGCACCCAGGAAACTTTTGAAGAACACAAATGTTTAACGGGATGCCTAAATATTTTAAAATAAATTTGTGTCAGGCTAGAGGTTGTGGATCCTCTGGACCACTGCGGATGATAGCACAAGCCACTACCTGGGACCGGAGTCTAAGTGGTACCCGGAGTGGTACCCGCAAAGCGGGTTGGACTTTCTGCTGCGTGGTACCACCAGGTCGTTCCACAGGCGTGACTTGTCCGCAGTGGCAGCCAAGGTCGAGGTATGGAAACGGCAGGCAATCTCGTAGTCGGGGACAGGCAGGAGGTCAGGACTGGTAGCACAGGATCGGAGTCAGAGTCATAGCAACAGGTCAGGGCAGGCGGCAAAGGAGCGAAGTCAGAAACGGAACCAGGGTCACAGCGGGAATTCACACAAACAGCACAAGGCATAGACACAGCTTTATCTAAGGCACAAGGCACGAAGATCCGGCAAGGGTAACAGGAAGGGGCAGGGTTAAAAAGATTAGGTGGAAAAGACCAGCGCCAATTAGCGGTGCGCTGGCCCTTTAAACTTACAGAAGTTGCCGCGCGCGCATTATGTGCCGGGGACGCGCGCACACAGCCGGGAGGGACGGAGCAGCAGCAGCCGGAGTAGCAGCAGACGCGCCAGGAGCCGGGACGCGTGAGTGGCACTTGCAGCGCGCTGGCGGGGGACAAACAGCACGGGTGAGCCCGCGAACCGAGGCATGGGCCGCGGGACCACCCTTGACAATTTGCAGCTTGTTGATAAAATTGGACAGCCCCTTTAAGGGCACTGTTATGGAAGGGAGTGGGCAATTTATTGATATAAACAAAAATAAACTGATTACTGTTTCCAGACTGCTAATAATTATGTAAGCTCCCCAGCATAATGGCTGATTCCTTTTAATAGTAACTACACTTTATAAACTTTATCAGTCCAACAATAGAAAAAATATATGAAATCGTTCAGGTGTTTTTACCATTTGTTGAGAGCTCTATTGCTTTCTACGTCAAATGCAACAAAAGGCAATTTTCAAATAGTTTTTTGTGTGCTTCACCTTTATAATATATGAGCAAAGGACAGGACTAAAAGGTGCAATATGTTAACGAGAGTATAATTATTGTGTAATTATCACTGTGCAGAAAAAAAGGATGGCATAAAAAAGCATGTTGATGAAAACAATGTGGTCCAAAAATAAATTTATGAAGCACATGAATCAAATTAAATATTGGCTTACTGATCTGAAAACTGATTAATGTCACCCTCAGTTATTTGATTGATTTCCACCTTTGTCTCTCATTGATCTCAAACATGAGGTAGAATCTAATATAGATCAACGAGCTCTCATTCTTATAACTGAAGAGAAATGTCAGCACATAAAATCCTTACCAAAATCTAGGAACAAAGCAAAACGAGAATACACTTTTAGGAGGAGACTTAACAATCCTGTCTAAAATTTAGGGCGAGTTCAACAGGAGGATTTGGGCTTGTGTAGAAAACAAAGAGCTATGCCCTATATTACAAAGATTATCAAGGAAAATGCCATCTGGAAGACAGCACATGTCTATTAAAATTTACCTTTGAAAATAGATTTTGACCTGGTATTTTACATATAATCATGATAACATGCCCTTACATGACATCAACCTAGAGTAGATAGTCTGAACTTAATCCGATTTTTAAGGGGCCTGATACAAAGATTACTGTATCTGTAATATCTCTGATTGTTTGGTCTTCAGCGCCATCCTCATTCCATAAAATATGACAAAAGATGCAGTGTTGACAGTAATTCTTTTATTTAATCTGAATTCTGTCCTGCACTAGTCTGAACACTGCCTTATTTCACTATTATTTCACTACTTATTTTCTCCTCACTCGTCTGTCTCCTTTTGATTTTGTTCTAGGTTGCTGATAATAAAGTCAGAAGAAGCCATATTCTTTGATCTTTTCATGCTTCTGACCATCCAATTCTGTTCTGCACTGTCCTGTTTCTGTCCTTGTGTTTTCCCTTCGGTGCAGGAAGAGAATATTTGTCTATTGTCACCTACCATTCAGAGTTGTATAATTAAGCAGGTAGGGACAGCTGGATGGGTCTAGCCTTAGGGCTCCCTCTCTGTGTCTTTCCTTCTTTTTTCATCTTTCCTTCTTCTTTCCATCTTTTTTCATGCTGTCCATTCCCTAACAATAACAATGTCCTAAGCAATTACTTTTTAAAACTTTTTTTGCATTGTTTCTATTTTAAAACTAATTTGTTTATGTTTTGTGGGAGGTGTACTTCTTTCATAAATACTCTTCTGGCATATTAATAACTTAAGAAGCAGCATTGTTAAGATGGTAGGAACACAGCAAACAACCAAAGCTAACACAAGTGGTGGTGCCTGAAATTGCTGCCCCTTGTGACCTTATTGGGGGGAAGTAGTTTTACAATATATAATATGATTGATCAGACCAACTAGGGATTAAATACGTAAAAGGGCCTGAAAAAATTGCAAAAGGAATGTTTAAAAAGTTAAAAAAAGAACATAACAGCTCAAATCCATCCTCTTTACCAAGAAAAGAGATAAATAAATAACCACACTCATAGAACATTAGGTATCCTAAAATCCCAATGTCTAAAGTCCAAATGTCTGAAGTGCTTCTTTTTTGCCATTTAGCCACAAATAAAAAATTGTGGCACATGGCATGCGACAGGGAGTGACAAAATCGTGGAAGCACTAGTGGCAATTACATGCCGCAGGCAACTTTCTCCACAGCATTTAAAGGGTAACACCCATGATTGGTGCCAATGCGATTGGAAGGTGTTACCTTTGGGAGGTTTAACCAAACCTAGACTTTTTGTTGGATTTACATTTTTTGAATGCAATAAACCATGATAATACCTATGCAAATGTGATGCCTCAATAATTATACTGTACTAAAAATAAAGTGTCATTTGGACCACTCAGTAAAGTCTTTAAAAAGAACCACTAAAGAAATTAATTTCTTTTCATCAATTTCCCTGCATTTAAAATTCTCAAATTTTTACAACTGCCAAGTACATTCCATGGAATATCAAATAATAACGCTGGAAAGTATAATTTATTACACACACCTTCATTGTGCCCCTGGCTGGAAAGGAAATGCATATGCATTGTGGGGGCTCAGTTGGCGACAACGGTAGATTTGGTTATGCTATAAAGACGTCACAGTTAGTACTTTTAAGCTCACCTGTGAGTCTGCACATTCTCTATGTTGTAACAGTCATGTCATTGGGGCAGATTTACTTACCCGGTCCATTCGCGATCCAGCAGCGCGTTCTCTGCGGTGGATTCGTGTCAGGCCGGGATTCATTAAGGCAGTTCCTCCGACGTCCACCAGGTGGCGCTGCTGCGTTGAAGAGCGTCAGAACACACTCAAGTTCACCTGCCTATTCCTAGTGAAGGTAAGTGCAAGCTCCGCAACACTTTTCTTTTTTTAAATGCGGAGGTTTTTCCGAATCCGTCGGCCACGCCCCTCGATTTCCGTCTCGTGCATGCCAGCGCTGATGCGCCACAATCCGATCGCGTGCTCCAAAATCACGGGGCAATACAGGGAAAATCGGCGCAAATCGGAAATATTCGGGTAACACGTTGGGAAAATGCGAATCGGGCCCTTAGTAAATGACCCCCATTGTGTTCTCAGAAAGGTACATACATGACGTACAGGTATGTCATGGTGCATTGAGAAATTAAAAATGTGTATTATTTTTTTATTGTTTAAGTTAGGCCATTTTCACACAAGCAAATTAGTTCTGTCAAACTGCAAGTATCTACTGCAAGTATCAGCCTGAATGCTGAGCAGCTGAAATGGAACAAACCTGCTCATGTGAAACTGGCCCGAGGTACTTAGGAAGAAAAGGCCATTGGAGAGAGTGAAAAACTTTACTGTACTTTCAATCAATGTGTCACACCCTGTACCAAACCTTAATATAGAGTACACATTTTGCTTGGAGTGTTACTTTAAGTTTGTCTAATGTCACTTTGGCTTCTCTTGAAATGTTAAATACATACAGATAGCAGGAGTTTTCAGTAGAGCTGTAATATAAGCATGTCAGCTAGCAACGGCTATCTAAACTGGAAAATCAGCAGTAACAAATACATCACATCATGGTACAACATTGTACTGTAAAATAAATAAAAAAATAAATTCAATAGTGCTGCATTGAAGTTTAAAAGCCCAGTATACTGTCAGAAAGTGCCAAGAAACATGTTTGTTATCATTTCTTCGACACAAACGGCACATCAAAAGGGTGTCTCCGAGGTATATCAAAAGCACAAATGTTTAGAACCTTTTCTCAGATATTTTTGTTTGCTCAAGACAAAAACCGGATATCATGGCTTGAAATAATAAAATATGTACTTTTAGATCCGTAAATTAATTATTTTAGAGTATATCTAAAGTAGGCAGATTTACTAAATGTGTCTAAAAAGTAATGCTAGTTCACACCACAGTAATTGTATCCATTTATGCAGCAGTTATTGGGAGTCAAAGGCAGGTATACAAACATGGCCAAAATTGGCAGATTTATAGACTGATTTAAAATAAATACTAGTTTAAATAAAACTAGTTCAATGTCCCATTAGAAATATTATAGTTTTCAAAATGTGTTATCTTTACTTTCAAGAAATGCATCCAGGTCCTGTTTTGAACTGAATAAGGTATCATTCATCAAAAATTCTATTTCTATTGTGATGATAGGTTGATCCTATTCATACTGTTCCAAAAGAATGCAGGCATTATGGTTAACAACGTCAACTTAAAGAGAACCTGTATGAGATTTGTACATGGACTCAATGTAAAAAATCAAACGTTTACACTAACCTTGATGCGAGTCCAATGAGGCACATTGGACTCACATCTGACAATCATTGTGTCAGTGCCTCCTTTCTTTTCATCACACATGCACCGTACCTATTAATGTACTTGCACATTAAAACTTGTGTGTACTATTCTGGCTTCACTTTACACAACAAGAAGGCAAAGAGATTAAGACTTAGGTGACTATAAAGTTTGGGACACTGTATCAACAGCAAATAAGGAGGTTTAGTATCCCAGATCACTGTTGATGTAGCACTCATATGTCCAACACCTGTTTATCCTTAATGATCTATAGATATGTATGAAGTACAGATAAAAAGAACTTGATAAAAGGATGAATTAGTGTATTTCCTCAAGAACATAAATTGGGGAATTAAAAAAAAATTTAGCTTATTTGTATTTCCTTCAACATCTGCTGTGAGGCACGTACACAACTCACTGGGGCTCATTTACTAACGGTTGCGGATCGCAGTTTTGTCGGACTGTTCATCTTTTTAAGGAATTGTGTGGCTTGGACGGGTATTTAACAGGTGTCTGAGCTGGGATTATGTCGCACTCAATTGTTTTTTGGCACAGCTGCGCTGGCTTGCGGCACAAATTGTGGGGCGTGCTATCAGGTGATCTGACTGATCTGGACTGAGCATAGGATTTAACTTTTAAATTGTGTGACAATCCAATGTACTTACATGCAACACTTAAAAGAAGGTGAACTCTTTCAGTTCTGAGTGGGGAAGTGACACATTCATGATATTGGGTGCACAATCATAGTGAATTGTGGTAGAGTGCATTATCGTTGGACAATCACTTTTGGTGAACTCCGTCGGATGGCTAAGTAAACGTACCGCACTATGTACTTTGTTTACCTGCCGACAGCAGACACAGAGGCAAGAAGTAGGGAAGGAGGAGGAGGAAGTTTTTATTTTGTAAACTCACGGATGACAAGTATTTCCAGGAGTAGGTGTGTGGGGAAGGGCTCCATGCTGAACATGGCCCAAGACCTCTGCTCATGAGCTGGCAGGGAGCCCAGTAAACTTTAATATAAGTTATAGTTTTAACCACAAATCCCAGAAGTGTTATAAAAACTGTTTGGTGATAAGCTATTTATTGTCTTTGGGGACATGGGGGATGCTAAAAATGCTTGTCTGGTGACAGGTTCCCTTTAAATCCCATTCAGTTTCATAAAATCTGATTGTGAAGTGTCCAAGCATACCCATTGTCTCTGGGCTCCATATATATTACAAATGTCTTCAATTTCATGCAAAGACATCTGGGAGTTTTAAACAGAATTATAAGGGGAAAAAAGTGTTTTTATCAGACACTGTGACAATGCTGTGCATGAGGCCCTGTTGTATGGAATAATAGGGGATCGTATTAATACACAGGCTTAGTGCACACAACTTTTTAGATCAATTCCATCTATGATACAGTATATGCACAGCTTTACTAATTAACTGACATAGACTGTAAAACATCTTCTTACCCTTGATATAATTTCTCAAATAAAATTCTTTCAAACCAGTGAATGGGAATTGACTGATTTTTTTTGCAGCTCAGTTTTACATTAAGATAAAACATTCATATTCGTCTCTCCAAGGTGCAAAGTATCACAATAGAAAATAAAATAATAATCATCAATGCGCTCAGAGATTTCTCAGACATTTTCACCAGCAATGTCCACATTGAGCTGTTTTTTTCTCAATGCCTGACATTTAAATATGCTGGAATACATTATGCTCAATTTCATGTGCTAATTAGACTTGATCCGGTATATTTAATATTAATGTTCAGGGATCCATGATACATAATGCAATTCTAATATATTCCCAGGTACAGTATTTTTCTAGTCTAAAACATGGCAGTACCTATGTCATAGCAGTGACTGATGACTACTTAACCTACTTTATGTCCCTGCTTCAGAAAAAAAGTAGCTTACATCCCTAAACCCCTTATTCACTACCTAATTATTAAAATACTACAATAGTGATATAATATTGGTACAGGTTAAAGAACATGACATCCGATTCTGCGCTTTAACACCTCAATCAGATTTATTATAGCGTTTGCCGTAGCTCTTGACTTAAAGTGATATCTTTCTGGTTATGGAGATAAATTGCTAGCTTTTAAGCCACTTATCGCTCTTTATCAGAACACTCCAGATCAAAACTCTAAGAGGTCTTCTCAGTTTAAACTAATTCAACAAATTAATATCACTTTAATTCTACTTTTTACACAATTGTCTAAATGACCAATGTGACAGAATGCCATGATTCAGGTTGGAGAAGAGAATGCTTTCTTTTGGAGACAGTATTTCTCTTAAGTTATATAGTTATGTAGTTATATAGACAGCATGTCTCTTAAGGGTTTATTTGTTTCAGTTATGTTAAACATGTTGCTGGGAGTCTGGATGGATAAAATAATAAGAACTTGATGTGTTTTGATGGTGTCACTGCCCTATTTGCTCTCCATTTCTGCTCTCACTGTATTGTCAGGAAGTGGCTGGGAATATCTGTTTAGCTGATCAATAGCTTCAACGTTGACCCACGTCAGGGATTGAGTGGTTAAGAGGCAAACCCAATCATTTATGGATTGGATACTGGAAGTCTGGAGAAGTCCTTGACAACATCAAAACAGCAGTGGCACACGATTGGAGTAAATTTTACCTCTAAACAATGATGTACAGTTTTAACCCCTTATCACCGACACTAGTTTTCAGCTCAATGACCAGACTCGATTTTTCAAATCTGACGTGTCTCACGATAGTTGGTTATAACTTCGGAACGCTTTAACATATCCTGGTGATTTTGAGAATGTTTTCTCGTGATACATTGTACTTCATGTTAGTTATAAAATTTAAGTGATAAGTTTTGCGATTCGTTCTGAAAAAAAGTGAAAATTTGGCAAAAGTTTGTAAAAATTCTTCATTTTCCAAGTTTGAAATGTTCTGCTTTCCAGACAGGAAGTAAAACTACCCAAAAAGCTTGATAATTAATGTTTATGGAATGTCTGCTTTATTTTGAGATGATATTTTATGCATCCTCTCCTTTTTCTAGTATGTTATGAGGCGCAGAACTTTAGGTGCGATTTTTCTCATTTTCATGAAAATTGCCAAAACTCACATTTTGAGGGACAACTCAGCTTCCAAGTGACTTTGAGAGGCCTAAATAATAGTAAAACCACATAAATTACCCCACTATAGAAACTTCACCCCTCAACGTATGTAAAACAACTTCTTTTAAGTCTATTAACCCTTTAAGTGTTTCACATGGGTTAAAACAATATGGACCTGCGATTTAGAAACTATGGAATTTTTTTGGAAAATAAATTTATTTAGGCCAAACTTAAATGATGAAACGCACTGCAACGTTTGATGCCCAATTCCACCTGAGTGCACTGATACCCCATATGTGGTGGTAAACTTCTGTACGGGCGCACGGCCGAGTATAGAATGAATTCACAGGCGCCATTCACAGCAGATTTGTATTATCACATTGTACAACCTATTACTTTTAATTTTATTTGGCAATGCAAATATATGAGGGCTTATTTTTACGGGATGAAATACAATGTGTAGATAATTCATTTTGGGGGGTCTATAGCTTATTCATGAGCATGCTCAGTTACTTACAGCCGGGTCCTGCCAGAAAGGCAGAACCCGGCGGGTAGAGGAGCTGGAAGCCCCGGGTTACTCGTCGGAACCCGGGGCTGCGGCACGAGGGATCGGATCCCCCGGTAAGCACACCGGGGGGGGGTCCGATCCACGCGGGACACGCTTACACGCCGCGGTCATGCTTCACCGCGGCGTGTAAGGGGTTAAACACCCGGGATCGGAGTTTTACGATCCCAGGTGTTAGTGCCGGGTCTGGGCTGTAAGATCACAGCCCGACACCGGGACCAGCGAGACCCGGTGTCCCGAAATCTTCTTCTGACGCACCGCCGTAGAAAGGCGTACGCGTTAGAAGAAGTACCCTTAATGACCGCCGTAAAAAGCCGATAGGGCGGTCATTAAGGGGTTAAAGTTGTACATTCTTAATGGCATAATTTTTTTTTAAAAAGACCTAAACAAATGAAATTATAAACATGTCAGGTAACTCCATTTCCTTAAAGTCCTGATTTATCAAAATATAAAAACTGCTATTCCAGTCAGTGAAATAGTGCCCAAATGTCCCAAATACCACCTTTTCACCATTTTCAATCTTGAACCTGAACTTCTGGCTTGAGGAATTGAACTCACAGGAGCACATTTACTTACTCGGCCACAAGAGTTCCCGAGTGTCCAACTATAAGGCACTCGGGCGTGATTCGCAAAGACCGTGCGCCCGATATCCTGCATATGTCGCTTCCCCGATCAGCTCTGACGGAGTTTACCTTTTTTCTCCCGGTGCTTGGATTGCAACACAATTTTTAAGTTAAATCCTGCGGTTTGTCCAAATCCATCGGATCGTCTAACGGCCTGCACCCCCAATTTGTGTGTCATGCATGCCAGGGATCGCTTCCGATCGCCCTTCTAAATGCCCTTCTAAATCCCT
This sequence comes from Engystomops pustulosus, assembly GCF_040894005.1. NCBI lineage: Eukaryota > Metazoa > Chordata > Amphibia > Anura > Leptodactylidae > Engystomops > Engystomops pustulosus. The sequence continues at coordinate 78,199,175 of NC_092412.1, forward strand.
GTCCTGGTGGCGTGATCCCCAAAAAGGAAATGCGACGGCAGGACCCTTAGTAAATAAGCCCCACTGTGTTCGGCACCTCATCTCAGCAAAATGTCCAAGCGTAGTCTCAACAAAAATGCAAATACTTGAGTATATGGTTGAATAAGAAACTTTGACTGTTTGCTATTACATAAAAATAGCAATTGCATAATTAGTAAATAATCTGCCCTGTTTAATCGCTACTCATTTGCATGTAAGATTAATTGCACATGGGTATCAATCTTTCACTGCACATTTTTATTAGGTGTGCATATGGATGTTTCCCTAGCACAATTTAAAATCCCATTTAATCATCTTATAGTTAATTGGTTGTACCAGTCTACCTTCACCTTAATCATTTCTGATAGAATCTCTATTGATCAGGTCACTGAAAAAACCGACAAAGCCAGACTAGAAGCCAAGAATTCACACGGCTGATTTTATTAAATAGCCGCATACATACTGTATAGTGTATGACTAGAAAATATGTTCTGCATAGACGTGGCAACAATATAACAAGCATAGTGTTTTTGACCACTATGCCACCTGATTTTCGCAATTTAACTTTTTGCAAGAATATGGAGTTTTCCATGTAAAGAGTCACCAGTAGTTCCAATGTTGGTGATCCCCCACCCAGGTTGGTCTTCAGACACTACTGTGAAGCACAAGGGCGTCAAGTACTAGACATAAGACTACTCAACAAGGTGCCTTTCATGCTAAGGTAACTTGATGTTGGAGATAGTGGTGTCTATGACTTGGATAGTGGTGTCTATGACCAGGGAAACCTTTGCTGTAATCAGTTTTTTTTTAAACTACAGACATCCAGCATAAGTGACCTACAGGGTATTGTATATGATGATAGAGAGACATGCTGGATGGATAGCGGGGGAGAGACCCAGTAACTGCAGGTAACCCCCTGTGACAACTGGAGAGGGGAGGGATTGCGTTGCTGGTAATGAGCTGACTTTGCAGACAATAATTATTAGTTAATCTTTAAAGTGCCCATTGATTATGTATATCTTGACAAATGATCTAATGAAGCCACCAGTCCATTGCTAAAAGGCATAATCAATGAATTGATTTTATTTCTACATGGGATGCGTCCTTTGGTGATCCACAACACTGCTAATCTTCCTGTTGTTTCCTGAAATACTCCGATATAGCAGTAGTAAAATTGTACATCAGTTGCAGTTGATGAGTTCATCCTTGTGCAGGTGTCCGTGAGGTTGTTGTATCATCACGGTCCGCAATAAAGCATGAAGCATTGTCTTTAAAAACAAAATTGGTGAGATTGTCCTGTCCTGGATCAAGTGGGTCTGTGAGTCTCTTTTTCTTCTACTCTAGTATATTATATATGTGTGGCCAGTATGATATATAATATTTGATCCAGCATGGACTAAAATGTGTATGCCTGTGTCAACCCAACAGTTATCCTTCACTTGTGTGTAACCTGGATTTTTCTGCTTCTGTTGACCCATTTTCACATGTCTGTACAGGCTGTTAAAGGAGTTGGTGCACAATAGCCTTTAATTCCTAATTCTGAATGAAAGGTTTAACACAGTGAATATTTTTGTGCAGATCAATATTTTTAATCAAATATACAGACATTTCTACCCTCATTTTTCAGATGATAAGAATGGAGAATGAAAGGGTCCAAAGTATTCAAATTAGGCCTTATTCAAACAGCCGTGTTCTTACCCAAAACCGTCTCCATGGCACAGCATAGCACAAAGTAAGCTGGGGAAGGGAAGGGGAGTGAGTGCTCCTCACGCCTCCTCTCTTCATTGAAATCCGAGCAGTGGCTTGACTTTATTATGGTATGGTGAGGCACTGTGTTGTCACCACCCCATGTCCGTGTGCCATAGACTTCTATTATGGCCACAATTTGTGTGTCCAGGTCATGGTTACAATTAAAGTCGTGTGAATGAGGTCTTAAATTGCAGTTTCCTGCAAACTCCATAATGCCTTGCGTTAACCTCATTCTGCTAAGTTCTGCCACAAATACCTTGTTGTTCAGCAGTCTCTTTCCACATTGCTGCTGTCTCTACAGGGAACATACTATACAAGCTCAACAGTCAGTAGTTCTCCAGATCCAGTCTGCTCTTATCGCTAATATAAAAAAGGGGCAATGCATATATTATTTATGTGTGAAGTAACTGGAATCATCCATTAGTATAGGGCATCCCCTGTGTCTGTGTAGAATGTTGATGCTGAGCCTGTCCTGTGAGAGGAGTGTTATAGAAATATGACTGTGTTATGTCTCTCTGGTTGCTCCACAGGGGATAATTACTAATAGAAATTTCCTATGTGTCCCTGGTGGGTTAAGACTATTGCTGCTCTATCTGTCAGCATAGTGCTCTTAGCTTCTTCTAGAGCAGTGGTGGCGAACCTATGGCACGGGTGCCAGAGGCGGCACTCAGAACCCTTTCTGTGGGCACTCGGGCCATCACCCCAGCGCACCAGCCAGGACTCAAAGAATCTTCCTGCAGTTCCAAGCAACTTAAAAGATGCTGCTTTCACTCATATATTTAAGTGATACTTACTTTGCTACTTGGGACTGTAGGAAGAGGGAAAATGAGTAGACAGGGACGAATTATCTTTGGAAGACCTTCTGCTGGCCCCACGATTCTGTGTACAGAGGGACACTGGAAAGAAGCTTAAAATTATGCAAATTTTCCATCATCCTCAGGAGGCCAATATGATCGAATGTTGTTGAAGAACAGGGAGCAATAAGTTACTGCTTTAACTTTTGGTTGGCACCTCACAATAAATAAGGGGGGTTTTGGGTTGCAGTTTGGGCACTCAGCCGCTAAAAGGTTCGCCATCACTGTTCTAGAGTCTCATAACTGAGCATATTAAGCTTTCAGACCAGTAGGAAAGCCTAATAGAATAGATTAGCTCACAACACAGTCTTATTTAGTTTTACTGATTTATAGGTCTAGGTTACTCACAGTATGAATTGGCCTAAGCCCTCTGACCACTCTGCAGCTATGTGGCTGTATTTGCAGCATGTTGGCGCTATTCTCCTTACACCTTTATCCACAGCACAAAGGGTTTGGTCCTACTATGTCACCAAACTAGTTTGACCTTTGGATTATACCTAAGGGTATTTACTATTTAGCATACTGTGTAATGGATCATAATCAGTGGCTACAGTATGGAAGAAAGCAAGATCAGTGATGTTGCTGTTGTATTTGTTAGTGTTCTCCCTCCAGTGACAACCAAGGCCACTGGTCTAGAAGTTCACCTGACTGCTGGAACTTTTGGCCCAGCCAGAGTTGTCAACTAAAGGAGTACTTGAAAACCCCTTTAAATGGTGTATGGCACCACTACCGCAGGTATAATTTGCTGGCTGCATATTGTCGAGAATTGCACTGAAATCGATTTCTAATACTTGTACGTTTATCATTGCTTTATTATTGTACCATTTGCAAGAAATTCCCAGATTATTCTGTATGCGAATTAGGCAGTTGGGACAACCAGGTTATGTCTTCAGCACCAAGAGCTCTCCGATTCCTTCATGTAATATCAGCAAGATTACAATAACTTTTATTTGTTTTATTTAAAATAATTGGCCAGGCTAATAAAAACATACTTTGTTTGACTGTAGTTGCCAACTCAAAGAATGATGCCAAAGGGCATGTGTGCAACAAAAAATAAGTAAAAAGTGGGTCTTACTGTAGTTGTTAAAGGGGTTATTACCAAGGGACATCAGTAATACCAGTATGAATTATCCAATCTCAGATGGACGTGGACTGACCCTTTCAGCACTCAGCTCCTGCCATACAAATACCCATATCTTTCTCTAGCTGTAAAAGAAACTCTTATGAGCCCTTATTAGAGATGAGAGAGCACTAAAATGCTCGGCTGCTCGTTATTTGATACAAACTTTTCCCGATGCATTTTTTCACTGAAAGAACATATTAAAAGAACAGTGAAGAACAACAAATTACAGATGTTTACAGATGTTTTCCTTGTAAGAACACATTGAAAGAACACTATTCTTCACATTGCAGGTGTTCGCGCGTGTCTTCCGATAAGTTAGGAGATGTGCGCGAACATCTGGAATGTGAAGAATAGTGTTCTTTCAATGTGTACTTCACTTAAATGATCCCGTGTTCACTGTGTTCACTGTTTTTATTCTATTCTTCACATTTCAGATGTCCGCGCACATCTCCTAACTTATTGGAAGACACGCGCGAACATCTGAAATGTGAAGAATAGAATAAAAACAGTGAAAACAGTGAACACAGGACCCTTTAAGTGCAGAACACATTGAAAGAACACTGTTCTTCACATTCCAGATGTCTCCGAACCTAGCGGGAGACACACGCGCACATCTGCAAAGTGAAGAATAGTGTTATTTCAATGTGTTCTTGCAAGGAAAACATCTGTAAACATCTGTAATTTGTTGTTCTTTGCTGTTCTTTCGTTAACTAAATGCTCGTTATGCTCGTTAACGAAATACCCGTCCAAGCAACGAACCGGTCCGAGTATGCTAATACTCGACCAAGCATCAAGCTCGGACGAGTATACTCGCTCATCTCTAGCCCTTATCCATTCCCAATGCATTTACAATGTGTTAAAACACCTTCACCAGGATACCAGGCAAGGTAATTAGAGACAAAAGGGCCACAAATACAATTTCAATGGCATAATCTTGCAGAATATCAAACTAATCACTGTTTTCTTAACACATGTCTGCGATTTTACTTTGTGAATAAAATGATATATGTCCTTTGTATATTCAAAGACATCTAATTCTGGGAGAACTTTGCTTAGGATATACATTTCCACACTGGATATAAGATAGCTACACTTTAATGCAATTTTGTGATGTACACATGCACTTTTCCATCATTTTCTGAGGTGGGGGTCTAAAACTGAACAAAGTTTGTTTTCATTAGTCTGACCAACTATTTTAAAGAATTTGTGTACATACACTTGCACAGATCTGTCCCAGTAGTTGCTGACCACATGGGGGTAGTACACAGGAGGAACTAGAGTTGGAGAGATTCCTACTCCTGTCATTCTGCTGTCTCTCCTCTCCCCTGATATTTGTTATCTGAGATACTGACTCATCCAGTGTACTGTGGAACATGTGCACTGGTATATACATATTATACTGTACAATGTGCAGCACGATATGTATATAATGGTGCACATCCTACCTTGTTCAGTGTTTAATTTCAGATGCTGGGGCCCCATAGCAGCTGCTATTGCTGCTACCACTGTAGTTACGCCCCTGCTTTAGCACTTTGATTTTATATTACTTGCACATGAACTCTCATTCACAGTCCCATATACCATTTCCATGCAGTATGGATTGTTGTTCATCATTTTAAGCCCAATGATGAAGAGCACAAAGACATCATCTAAGTTGTCAGTAATAGAAGTTTTTCACTTAGCAAAAGGATTAAGTACATCACTGCCTGAATAAATTATTTAACCTTTTTATTGTCAAAGAGAACCGAAGCCCCAGATATCGTATTACTTTAGAAGAGAAAAATGTGAAGGACTGAAAAGGAAATTAGCAAGATTATTACTTAAAACACACAGGCATGGGAAGAAAGCAAACACTAGTGATCTCTCTTTCAAGGCTCAGCTCTTTTGATTTATTAGATTATTAACATGCCATTTATAAAATAAAAAAGTTATTAAAACCTGAAGAATTGAGAATAAAACCGCTGTTCTTCATATCTCCCTGTAGTGTGGATTTTATAACTTGCAAATTTAAAGCAAACACAACTATGTGTTGACAGCAGACGTCTTACTTCATGGGATCCAATTACTGGCATTTCTAATAAGTCCTTTACAAGCCAGAGGGCATTTAGATATTATACATGCATTATTCTGCATCTCCCCTACACTAAACACATCGGCTATCACAAGACTCTTAAAGCTCATATCTGTTATCAGCGTGTTCCTGTAATATTTATTTAGCAATACAAAATGAGCATTTCCCTGCCCTTACAATGCAGGCTGTGAGATGTAGGCGATTAATCAAGATGTCTTTTTATTCTGAAGCTTCTGCTTTCTAAATACTCTGACTCCGTGTATGAGAATACAGTATGTTTGAGCTGAATAAATGGTTCATCTGTGAAGCTCCTGCTTTAATTAATTTTCTCCTAAGATTGTTTGTTTATTGGAAGGCTTTTTACAAACCTTACAAAATCTTGATTTTATTATGTATTTTTTAGAAAATAAAAGAGGAGTGTGAAGATGAAAGTCAGTTGAAATAGATGTTTCAGAATTAGATTCTTTTATATTTACATCACATCTAACCCAGGAGATTAGCAAAAAAGTTCAAGGACCCTGGAGCAACAGTTCAGATTTGGGCCCCATTCACCCCTTGATCGCCAATCTGGTGCTGATGCCCTACATTGTGTACGCTGAAATTACTCAGTGAGTATTGTCTAACACATTGGAAGGCTACTCAATGACCACAGTACTAATCGGATATGGACAAAAGTAGCATCCACCAACTCACAGATGGCAATTCTGCTACTGAATGTTACACCGTCTCCCAGTTGTAATGGGTCCCTTGGATAAAAACTATGCCCCACACTGTGATCCTAAATAATATATATCTGCTATTCCATACATATACAGTTTTTACAATAAGGAAGCTTTGTCTCCCTTGAGTGTACCATGTCTTTTGAAGTGATTTTACCTTGAGCAACTTTCCACTATATTTTTTGTATGGTCCATTTATATACTGTATTTATATAAATTGATCAATGTCTCTTTTAAAACTAAATAAATCTAGTTTTCATCTATCCTCATAACTACGAGCTGCATATATCCAGTTTTGGCCCAACCAATGCTTTGTAAAGTGGTAATATTACATCCCTATCTATAACTATGACAGAAGGCAACATTGTGCTGCAAAGAAACCCTTAATCATCCCTTAGTGGGTGACAGTACTTTTTTCTGGCTTCTGGATAACATTTTTTCTTATTTCCTTACTGTTCATTAGCAAGCAAGCATCTTCCTTGTAGTTAATGGGACGTTATCATTACTGTATTAGTAAGAAATGAATACCATTTGACACTTTGGGGCACATTTACTTACCCAGTCACCGGAGTTCACAGAAAGTGCATTGTGCGACTATTATGCACTGTGCGCCCAACATCATGAATGTGTTGCTTTCCTGCTCAGGTCCGACAGAGTTCGCAATTATTTTAGTGGTGCATCTAAGTGCTTGGGTTTGCAACACAATTTGAATATTAAATTCTTCACTCAGTCTGAATAAGTTGGATCATCCAATGGCATGACCCCTAAATTGTGATGAATGGAAGCCAACGCAGCTACGCCACAAAAAGGGTTGCATGTGAAACAATCGCAGCGCACCCACTACTTGCATACCTGTGCAAGCCGTCGGAAAAGGTGAGTCACAAAGCGCCACAAAGCTCTTAGTAAATATGCCCCAATATATACTAACTACCAGCTTAACTCAGATTTATCACTGTGATGATGAATTCTGGAGCAACATAAATTCATGTCAGTTCCTGTCTTTTCCTACTTTAGACCTACTTTTAGTTGGTCTAAACTGTGTGCCAGAATCTGCCTTTTTTTCCGAAAGCCACACCACATTAGTCGGACTAGTCAGAAAAGTGTAAAAAAAAGTTCTAAAAAGCGTAGATAAATATGGAGCAAGTCATTTTAGCGCACATTTTTGGTGCAAAAATAGTCAATCAAACATTTCAAAGTGGGAGATAGATCTTTATCCAAACTGGTGGCAGACAGACCTATCCAGAGAGAGTTCTATTAACAGTATGTCTTGAAGTAAAGTATTGAAGTCATATATTGTAAAAGAACACACTAAGTGTGTATTAGATTCTGTAGGCTCTCATTTAGTCATTTAGTCAACAAATTCTTCCTCAGTGCCCAAGCTTATCACCATAGGGACAATGGGGCAGATTTACTTACCTGGTCCATTCGCGGTCCAGCGGCGCGTTCTCTGTGGTGGATTCGGGTCCGGACAGGATTCATTAAGGTAGTTCCTCCGTCCACCAGGTGGCGCTGCTGCACTGAAAAGCATCGGAACGCACTGGAGTTCACCGAGCCGGGCTGAGTGAATCCAGCGGTAAATGCAGCGGTTTTTCCGAATCCGTCGGGTTTTCATTCAGCCACGCCCCCCCATTTCCTTTGCGTGCATGCCAGCGCCGATGCGCCACAATCTGATCGCGTGCGCCAAAATCCCGGGGCAATTCAGGGGAAATCGGCGCAAATCAGAAGTATTCAGGTAACACGCCAGGAAAACGCGAATCGGGCCCTTAGTAAATGACCCCCAATGTGTCTATTAAGTAGTAGGACAGGCATAGGAGCAGGGTGTACAACCTTCATCCTGGTGGCACATTTTGGGGATCACTCAACAACGAGGCTGTCACTGTAGATTGTGGTTAGTGAACTATGTGGTTTGTACAATTAATAAAAATTCTGCGTGAGGGGTGAGTTGGAACTGTCTTCCATTTTACATTGTGAATCTATGATGCTATACACACCTGAGCAGACTATGACCCAAGTAAAGATCATGACATACAAATTCTTGTAATTACTGCCTACTCAGATTTGTTCTAGCTCCATAGGTAACTCTTTAAAGGGAACTTGCAAGAGAAATTAGAGTGTAACTAAACCTTCAACAACTTTTTATAAATCAATATTGCAAATAAGAGCAAACTTTGTAATATACTTTATTAAATAAATATGTTCCAGAGTCCTTCTTTTGACCTTGCCTCTCTTCCTTATTTAATGAAGCTTTCACAACAGCTTTCTGTCCTTTCCTCCACTGAAAGGTGATGAGATTATCAGTTACCGGATAATGCGCCTAATGACTCAACTTTACACACAGCCCCTGCATAGTTCAATCTCGCTTTATAGCTGAATAACTTTAGTTATGCTCTAGATGTGAAAAGATTTATTCATTAACCCTTCATGTGGAGGACGGAGTTCTAAATGTTTTCAGATATACTGCTCACTGCAGGAGAAGAAAGTAAAATACTCAATTTACAATTAATTATCTGTTGTATTAATTTTTTAAATGGAAACAAAATGTTTTCAAATGTGTTGTTACACTTTAAGTTGAAGGGAACCCATCAAGTGTTCCTGAGCAGCTTCCTCTAGTCATGCAGTTACTGCTCTAAATAACAGGAGATTGATGTTCACGAGGGTATTACGAAGACCAAATGAAGCTACTAGCTGACATAAGTTTACATATGATGATCAAAGGTGTTAACAGCATATAACTTGACCTTTTAGCCACAGAAAGCTGAGTGAGGAATAGGAAAGGTCATTACTTGATGCCGCATATGATAGGAGTGAATAAAACACCTGACTGTTCCCTTTAAACAGCAGCGAGCATACGGTATACTAGGGTCATGAAGTCACAACCGACCTTACGCCATTGCCTTTAATCGTGCTTCCTTCTAATATGTGACCAGCAGTAATTCCTACCATGGATGAACTATAAGCTACTGCAGGAGTTAAAAGCCATGACAGAGTATCATTTATGTTTTATTATAAACCTTTCCGTATAATGTTACTATAGAGCAAGAAAAGTATCTCAGCAAACTCAAAGGGCAATGAGCTGTTGAATGTTATTATATTAGTATATAGGTCTCACTAGAGCATCTACAAGGTTGTTGTCCTCTGATGTACTTAGGAAACAGCTACAAGCTGTCCACATCTCCTCTCTCTAATGGACATGAATACAATCAGCAGCCGTTCACGTCTTTAGCTCTTACATGCAGCATCTAGTAAACTGTTAAGATTTTTTGCTAAAGGGCATATCAGTAGTTCAAGCTTTTCTGTTTGATGTGCATGTTCTCTACTACTGACCCAAAAAAATTCAGGTCTAATAAATTGACTTTAATGGTTTTCTTACTCACTCAAATGTTTTCAATTTAATTGGGTTTACTACCCTATTTCTGAACTACATTGAAAAGTTCAAAGCATGGATGCTAATAGTTTCCTTCTAATTACTGCATAATGAACAAAGGTCTGATAGAGCAATTTCAGAGGTTGGACTTTAAACATATAAGACTCTTTAGAAAAAAAATACATGCTAAGAGCAGGATAGGAAGTTTACCAATATATTGCAACCGTATAGTTAGGCTTCATGAGAAGCACAACAGCAAATGGTGACTGTTTCCGGTACTCTACGACTAATGACATTTTAACAACAGAGTTGAGTGCCTGAAGAGTAAGACCAAGGTTTTTGTAGCACATGCAGCTTTAGATTACGGAACAATACACATTTGTACTGCCATATGGTGCATCTCTACAGCACTTCACTTCTATCCCAGGAATCAATACTTATACAGAAATGGTTCATAGCAAAATAATTCCCAATGTGCCTCAACATAAAAGCTGTAACATGCAGCTATAATGTACTATTTATGTGTCATATTATAGGACTATAACACCATAGTGTAACTGCAATAGTCTGTATGAGGTAGTCCCAGATCCCATTTTTTAGAATAAAAAATGAAATAAAGTTAGGATTAATTAGTCATACGGGAGGTTCTATTAGTGATTGACATATTGTTTGTCTTAATGCAGAATCATATAAAAGGGACTGTCAATCACTGATGGGCCCATCCACTTGAATAGATGACGGCTTCTAAGTATAGAGAGAGCAGATGCATATATTAATAAATTACATGATATTAAATCTTTACCTACAAAATTAGAAAAAAGACATTTAGGCAGCACTCTGGATAAAGATAAAGCTACTTAGAATTTTCATCCCAGAGCAAATGCCTCCCGTTTACGTCGGCCCTGCCTGTCTACTTAGTCTAGTGCATTTGTGCCATATTTATCCTCAGTGAACCCTATAGAGATGGTCGCCCCTTACATATCATACATATCACATTTTATACATGCGGCTGCAAATTTGCGGCCGTATTTACATCCCCATAGACAGCAATGGCGGCCCAGTGGCAGTATGGTGTCACACATGTGCCACAGCATGCTCTATCTTTCTGCGAGTGCGTGGCTGTGCACCACTGTTTCCTATGAAGGGAGGAGGGGTCATTGGGCACACCGCGTGTGAGTAAACCCTTACTTCTCTTCTCTCCTGCTCTGAGTTGCTGCTTTTGCAGATTGTTTTGTAAATAGAAGGTCATGAACTGTAAACACAGGCTGCGCTGAGTGTCTGGCTGAGCTCTGCTGCTGGAGATAAGTTGCTCTGCACAAGAGCTCAGTGCACCCGTTTTTGCACCTGAATGAAAATGATGCTTATGATGAATGATTATTAGGCGCGTAAAACTAGCGTAAAACAAAAAGGCACAAAAAAAAAAAAAAAGAGTGATACATCTGGCCCATTGTACACTTTTTTTAACGTGATTTCTCATATCTTTGTTATGTTGATTTAGGGGGAAGTGCTGAGGGAGCAGAGGGAAGAGGAGACAGTCAATGAAGCTGGAGAATGTAGGGGCTATGGTTATATGCCCCAGAACACTTCAGCCTCATTCACATATTTTTATTTATAAGTTGATTTTAGAAGGAAGGAGACCATGGATAACATATATAAGAATATTACAGTCACAGTGACTGGATCTATGAGTGCCCCTGGTTTATCATACTTGATTTTGATGGTAGATTTTCATTTAAAACAATATAGAAAACACATGCAGAGCACTTGATAGTATTGTTGTCAACTATATATTTCAATTTGCTCATAGAATGAATGTGCTCTACAGAACAATTAGAAAATATTTTAGAATTTAGAACAAGACAGAAATCAACGGAAGCTAAAATTAACTTGAAGGAAAATAGAAAGGTCTGGGATCTAACACTACCTAAAATGTTTATCAGCGGGAAATCTCACTGTAATTATGATTAGAAACATAGCAGGGGTTCACTAAGCACTCGTCATTATGGCAAGGAGCTATGTGGTATGTGTGTGAGATTGTTCACAGCATGAAAATGTGGCTCATCACCATCACAGAATCTTCAAATGGGACCAAAGAAAAGCTCATTCCAATTAAAGTGAGTGGTATTTCACACTTTCCAGGCTGGTGGGACTACAAGTCAAAGCTTGCAATCCAGTAAGTGATGGAGAATCTCTACCATAGGTTTATGTGCTGCATACATACATACTACTAATTGTTCAGCATCCCTATCTCCCCAGGTTCTACCTCTCCAGGTAAACAATATCAAAGTGATTATAAATCATGACAATTGTCAAATATCCAAAAAAAGAAAGCTGCTCTTAATTAATGAAGGTTTAATTTTTTTTAACAAATGAGAATGTGGCATTTATGTTATTCAGAGCAGAAAATGTGAACATTGTATTAAAAACTCTAACCACTAGATGGCAGTTGTGAGTAGATGACTACATGCAGGGGCCTACATAAATGTAATGTACAGCATCATGTACTCAGGTACTTCTCTTCCTGTTTATAATACATGTACTGAGGAAACGTTATGCTACAGGATCATAATCTATATCCACATTATCTACTATCTATCGGCCTACCACTGCATACCGATTATTTGTCTATCTATCATCAAATGTATTTATCTATCTATCTACATATACCTCATATATTATCTTTTTGTCTACCTCTATGGGGCAGATTTATCAAGCTGTCTGAAAGTCGAAAGTCAGAATATTTCTAGTTGCCCATGGCAACCAATCACAGCTCCCTTTAAAATGTTCATGAGCACTGTAAAATGAAAGCTGAGCTCTGATTGGTTGCAATGGGAACTAGAAATATTCTGACTTTCAGACAGCTTGATAGATTTTTGCCTATATGCTATATGTGCTATAATAATAATAATTCTTTATTTATATAGCGCACACAGATTATGCAGCGCTGCACAAAACATGTCAAATTGGTGCTGTATATTTTCTTGGAACCTGGAACTTCCCACTGAACTCTCCTGAAATGGCAAACTGTAACCACTGTATCATGGAAAGCTGAAGTGGAACTAACTATGGAAGTCCACCTTCCTCTCCAAGGTCCAAGCATTTCTCTGCCTGTTTTTTGTAGGATGATTGTGTTAAAGTTTTCATTTACCCTATCTTAGTTTTGGCCCACAGCCACCCACATTAAGTTGGGTGACACATAATTCTCTCCTCTTTCACTATTAGTTCAGACATTTCATTGCACTGTATTGGATTCACTTGTCACATACATACATTTTTTGTATATAGTTTTCACTATTTTAATATTATTTTTTCTTCCTAGGAATTTTTATGAATGTTTTTAAATCATTTTTGGCACAAGCACTTTTTCAGGATGCATATTCTTTATGCATCATCTACTTTCTCTCAAGAGTCCAAAATAATATTTCACAGGCACAGGCACTTTTATTAATTTCGAGTCTCTGAAATAATCTCAGGTCACTTTATTACTTTCAATACCTAACATTGGCTGGATTTCATTGAGGGTTACGACATACAATATATGTTGCACTTTCACAGTGTTAGTACACTATGTAATAATTCAATCTTCAGTATTGGAGTATAATCACACTTATATTACTATAATCAACATTATGACAGCCTTGATAATTTTCACTTGAATAGCACATGTCACTTTATGTATGAACGGTTTCAATTGCACTAGTTCACTTTTTATAACAATGCTAAAACTTTTATGAATTCTTAACTTTACATGGTATTCATTGTACATCTTTATACATGTTGTATATATTTTAGTGGGTTACATTAATAAGTATTCATTTATGTAATAGCCTAGGCGAGTTATAAACAAATGCAATTACATTATTTGCCATTCATTGCACTGCTTGTATGTTTTATCCATGATACAGGAACTGCCCATATTTTCCAATACCCAAGATGGCCGGGTGGTGCGCGCCTGCGCATCCTGGCGGCGGGTCTGGACTTCCGGTTCATGATGACGCACGCCCTCGTCTTCCGGAACTTCAGTTCCCGCGGCCGGATGTGTGTGTCCACACCGGTGATGTGCGCCGCCATACACACCAGGTCATATTACTATCTTGGGTAAGTTCTACTATCATAGGACCAATTTAATTATGGGCGTCTCTGGTATTGCTATATATACCGCACTCGGGCCAGACCACAGCACACCCCTTGAGGAAGCGACGGCGAAACGTGCGTCGGGGTGCTGTGGTGGTGGCCTGGTAATTTATAATCTTATTGGTAGGCACTTGTAGATTATACTATGCCCCGTTTTGGGCAGTGTCAATACCTGTTACTATTTATTATGCGATTATCCTCATGTGCCTTGGTGTGATATCCCACTGTGGAATATACTGTCATTGACTTTTGACCACCACCTCTTGTGTTGTTGTTGTTGTGGTTTTATCATGTTTTTAATATATTTCTGGATTGTCTATTTTGTCGTACAATAAAAAATGAATTTATAATAATATGGTATTGGTTTATTGTTGATGTTAAATTGAATTGATCCTATATACGTTTTTTTGGTATTCATATCAGGTCCTGTGTGGTCAGGGGATTCCTCCCGGGGGGGGGGGGGTGTTGTGGTGCAAACAGGGTCTCCCCAACCATGCTTGGCACAAGCTGGTGGCAAATAGCCATAACAAATGTGGATTTTCTAAATACCAAAAAGAAAAGGATGTGCGCAAACAGGGCCTCCCCAACCATGCTTGGCACAAGCTGGTGGCAAAAACCATAATAATGGCAAGCTTATCAGAAACCTGCTAACAGACTCTGAGAGAACTGGCAACTGAATATGGAAAACCTTGTCTGGCAGTTGCTAGATGACGGATCTGACAGGCATGATGAAGCCAAAAACAGACCAGTATAAGTACAAGGACACAGAGGGACAAATAAAAGATAAAGACAAACAAGCAGAGTCAGACCTAACCAGGTCAAAACCAAGATGTGTAGACACAAAATGTAATTACTAAAGAGAGGTCATGTAAATGTAGCAGAGGTCTGATACACAGAGTAGCAAAGCAATAACACAACTTAGTAGAGAAAAGGTGAGGAGACTAGTAGAACCAGCATGGTGTAATGGAACTGGGCAGGTATATAAAGGAGTTCCTGGATAAAGCCTCTAAAATCACTCTAGTAACCCTTGCTGGACAGGGTTGGTCTGCAGAGGAACTGGGTGAGGCTCAATCAATCCAAAAACAGCAACCTAAGCCACAGTTCGCGCACACAACACAGAGAAAAAAGAATGCTACCTAAGCCGCCATATGTAAGGGAGCCACATGCCACATGCAAGAATAAGGGGAGGAATGCTGGTGCTCATGGAGTGGCAGCCTTTAATGCAGAAGGCTATGGCCAGGTAGCAGGAGGGGAGCATAGGCCAGAATAATATTTGGAATGCTGGTGCTTATGGAGAGGCAGCCTTTAATGCAGAAGGCTAGGGTAAGGTAGCAGGAGGGGGCATAGGCCAGGATAATATTTGAAATGCTGGTGCTTATGGAGTGGCAGCCTGTAATGCAGAAGGCTATGGCCAGGTAGCAGGAGGGGGGCATAGGCCAGGATAATATTTGGAATGCTGGTGCTTATGGAGTGGCAGCCTTTAATGCAGAAGGCTATGGCCAGGTAGCAGGAGGGGGGCATAGGCCAGGATAATATTTGGAATGCTGGTGCTTATGGAGTGGCAGCCTTTAATGCAGAAGGCTATGGCCAGGTAGCAGGAGGGGGGCATAGGCCAGGATAATATTTGGAATGCTGGTGCTTATGAAGTGGCAGCCTTTAATGCAGAAGGCTATGGCCTGGTAGCAGGAGGGGGGCATAGGCCAGGTTAATATTTGGAATGCTGGTGCTTATGAAGTGGCAGCCTTTAATGCAGAAGGCTATGGCCAGGTAGCAGGAGGGGGCCATAGGCCAGGATAATATTTGGAATGCAGAAGGCTATGACCAGGTAGAAGATAAGAGCCACATATCAGGAAAAGGGGTTGAATATCAGTGCTCATGGTGTGCCACCAATCTAAATACAGAAGGCTGTGGGCAGGTAGCAGGAGAGAGCCACATGCTAGGGAAAGTGGGTGAAATGCTGGGGATCATGGGGTGCCAGGCTCTAAATGCTGAATGCTTTGGCCAGGTAGCAGTACAGGCTTGAAATGATCCCCATTACATTCAGTGATTGGATCCACGAGTGATAATCTCCCTTTCTCAGTATTGGGAATGGTTTAGAGGATTCTCAGTAAGATTTGGCTTCTTCTATTTTTACAGTTGACTGTGTCATTTTAAATATAACCTTATTTTAATAAAAAAATTTTGAAATGTGAGAAAAAACATCTACACTTTAAATGGTATCATAAAACTGAACTTGGTATTATAGCTATTGATGTCATGTATATGGGTTTACAGCTCGCTATCCAATAGAGGAAAAGGTAAAGTAATAATTTTGTCTTAGTGATAATAATATAAATGAAAATAGTTGTTCTCTGTCATTAAACAAAGTGGAAGAAGGAAGAGAACTTTTCTTTCTAGCCCTCGAATTGTTTGCCTGGAAAGGCCTGACTGTTTTATTGTACAGTTAATTCCACATTCCGGTCCTCTTCTTCTTTATTAGCAAGTGAAATATCTGTGTGACAGGTATAAGGCCGTGTGGTCGGTGCAGTTACTATTGTACTTCACATAGCAGGAATTACATCTCTTATTACCTCTGTGTTATAAAGTAGAACAATGCAGTAGGTAGAAAGGATTATTGGTGTAGTTGCTAATGCGCTGTCTCTTTTATGCTGCATTGGAAGGGAGAGAGATATTGAAGAATTTTATTGTGGAGACATATATTCGGCAAAGTCTTAATTTATACTTCCCTAATTCAATACACAAATACATCTATCTGCATCCCTTTCCTTATGAAGCCATAAAACTGTTCTGCGGTGATCTTATATTTTATTTTTACTGCCTCTCCACATGAGCTAATCTTTTCAACTTTTGCTGCTTAACAATCTGTGTCCCTTTAAAACATAGACGGCACCAGAGCACCCCCAAAACAAATATCCCTGACTATTAGTACATGAAGCATATTGCAAGAATTGATCTACTTTTCATTCATGATGAATTCTAATTTATTTCCTTATTATGTTACATTGGAACAACTTCCTCCTTTCTGACCTCCTGTTATCTGATCTATCTGCACCTTAATTAATTCAGAATGCTGCTGCCAGATTCACTTCCATCATCTAATTCATTCCTGCTGCCAGCCTTTTACGTAAATCCCTTTGACTAGCTCACCATATCCAATTCAAGGTCAATGTCCTCACGAGTCCATTCTTATATCTCTCCTCTCTCTTCATCCATCACACTTTTCTACCTTCTTAAGTTTACTGATATAATCCATATTACAGTATAGATGAGGTTCTGCTGTTCTTCAATTACAATCCTACACATAGCATTTCTTCTTCAATGCCAATAGTTCTATAGTGACCTGCTCTTAGAAGTTTCCCTTCATCTAGTGTAGTAATCTGCTTTGTAGTCTCTGTGTACAGTTTGTATTACAAACATTAATTTCCATGCACATTCATATTCACCAAATGTAGGTATACAGATATTCCTCATAGACTTGTCTTTTCTATGTTAAAGTGGTATTTCCCCCTGGGCAATCATATTTAATTTAGTTAATCCAGTATGTTATGTATGTATGTATGTATGTGTGTATATATATATGTATATATATATATATATATTACATTGCTTGTATGTTATGTTATAAAAAATATCAGTTTGAACATAGTGGGGCAGATTTACTTACCCGGTCCATTCGCGATCCAGCGGCGCAATCTCTGCGGTGGATTCGAGTCCGGCCAGGATTCATTAAGGCAGTTCCTCCGACGTCCACCAGGTGGCACTGCTGCGCTGAAGAGCATCGGAACGCACTCAAGTTCACCGCCTATTCCTAGTGAAGGTAAGTGCAAGCTCCGCGACACTTTTTTTTTTTTTTTATGTGGCGGTTTTTCCGGATCCGTCAGGTTTTCGTTCGGCCACACCCCCGATTTCCGTTGCGTGCATGCCAGCGCCGATGCACCACAATTCGATCGCGTGCGCCAAAATCCCAGGGCAATTCAGGGGAAATTGGCGCAAATCGGAAATATTCGGGCAACATGTCGGGAAAACGCGAATCTGGCCCTTAGTATATGACCCCCAATGTCATCATGTTTCCTTTAGAAACAAGATAGCTGTCCTTGCATATGACCATTCCCTTACTATATCAGATGTGCTATTGCACCCTGCCTGACCCCCTGGATTCAGCGTTCATTATGTAGTGGATGTAGTTGCTCCCAGGCAAATCATGTGACATGAAAAACAATTTGATACTTTGTACATGCACTCAAGCAGAGGTGGCCATATCCAGGGACAACAATCTCTTTTCTAAGGGCCATATAACCACATTTATAGGAATTTATCTGCACACAGTTTTTTTTATAAAATCATAATTGAAGAAATGTATGTAAATGGCAGATGGATTAAATGTCAATGTCCATCTGAGAAGACCCCTTTATAAACTTCAGTTTCAATATAATACTCATAGTAAAAGACACAAGTCCAGTAAAAGACGCAAGTCCATCAAGTCCAACCTTTAAGAATTAAACAGATGCTTTTCCCCATAACCCGTGATATTTTTGCTCTCCAGAAAGGCATCCAGGCCTCTCTTGAACATGTACATAGAGTTCGCCATAACAACCTCCTGCGGCAGAGAGTTCCACAGTCTCACTGCTCTTACAGTAAAGAACCTTTGTCTATGTTGATGGTAAAATCGCCTCTCCTCTAGGCGTAGAGGATGCCCCCTTGTCCTGGTCACAGGCCGAGGTATAAAGAGATCTTTGGAGAGATCCTTGTACTGTCCATTCAGGTATTTGCACATTGTAATGAGGTCTCCCCTCAGTCGTCTTTTTTCTGAACTGAATAATCCTAAACTTTGTAATCATTGTATTCTAATCCCCCCGTCCCCCCAATAAACTGCTAAATATATGCTAAGAAAGCCTTGATGGTATACAATGCACAACCACTTTGCCGCCAAAGTAGACACCAAGAGTGGCGGATGGCTTTATGGATAGAATAATCCCACGAGAAGAGAAAACACGGCACTCACTCCTGTCCTGTGTCCGTCCGAATAAAGACTTCAACGTTGCACATACCGGTGAGTGCCGTGTTTTCTCTTCTCGTGGGATTATTGGATTCACTGTGCATTCACACGTGCACCTCCGGGGAGCAGCGATTTGACGCCAGTTCACACTCTGGGACGCCACTGAGTTCGGGTTGTGTGGAGAGGGTGGTGCCGGTCCCACTATTCTCTTTTGCTTATGGTACGCTTTATGGATATATGTGCAACATTTTTTTTTCTCAGGATATGCAACATTATGGAGGTTTAGTGAACTTTTTGGAGGGCAGCTGAAGGAAAAAAAATTCTTGAAAAGTAGTCATCTAGACTGTGGTTCAATTTTGTGCCATGCATTTATGAAATATGACATCTATCTATCGAACTATCTATCTAAGAAATACAAAATGAACAGCAGCACCGTGAAAAAAAAATGTTTTTTTATAACACCTCTGGCAATGTTTCAGCTGATGGTCCAGTCCTAGTTAAGCCAATCCAGTCAATCCAAACAACATAGAAAGTGTAAATCCTCTTAAACACAAAGATACAATCAGCGCCACAAATTTTACACTATCTACTTACCCATTCTTCTATTTATATCTATCTAATACCTATTAAGCTAAAATGCTTATATAAAACAAATCAATTCCTCAGATGTACCACCAATCCTAGCAGACGCATGCCCCAGGGACTGGACCAGGGCCCCTAAAAAAAATCTAAATAGCAGATCGAATGTTAAAAGTAAAATAATATAAGGAGTATTTTAATGAACCATGGTGTAATGTTTGGGCTCTCTCTTTTTGCTTTGCTTATCTAGTTATCTGTTATTATCCACCTACAGTATCTAAGCTTTATCTATCTACTGACTAATTCCTTTACTTCTAAATGCAAGCGTGCACACTAGGGTGAAACTAGCTTGCAAACTTTGGGCAAAAAATGCTACATTCTACATTATTCCTTAGGTTTATGGTTGTTGTCATTATGATTACTTAATATTACTAATTTCCCAGAAATTTCAGAGGCCGTAATAGCAGCATGTAAATAAATAGATATGAGCATTTACTCAGACAGAAGATCAGTTTTTTTCACAAATATGCATAAAAATAATGAGAGGTAATTAATCGATATCCTCAAGAAAGGAAGAAATCTAGACTTGCATAGAAAGTACGGCTGAAATGGACACCAGTCCATTAATTTCAATCTATTAGTTTTTCTTTACATGTCATATTAGAAGAGAAACAATGTAATGGTTGCTAAATATTGCTTCCAGGGAGTAAGATCTGCTGTCTAATTCCATATAGTACCTGCTGGGCTAGAAATACCACATGTTATGTCTTACAAGGAATACGTTTATACCAGGCAAACAATCACCAGGATCAATAACAGGACTCAACAATAGTAATCCTAATAAAGTCACAAGGAAATATCTTTTAATGGTCACCATAGAGATGAACTGAAATGCACTCCAGCTCCAAACTCAATCCGAAATAGAGTTGCAGAAACAAAGCACCTTCAATAGTGTGAAACCAATATTACTATTAAATAGTCACTATAAAGTTCAACTGTATTGCAGTAAAATATACATATTCTATAAATAGATTTAGGCCTCATGCACACAAATGTTTACTTTGGCCGTGGGCTAGCCGCACGAACAGCAGCTAACTCACAGCCCCATTACTTTCTTTTTGGCAATTACAAGGTCTCTGCCCTGGGAGGTGCCTTGTATCACTGTGCTGTAAATGTTTCAACTACCTGCACCAGAAAAGATTGGACAGGTCTTATTCCTGCCCATGTTTTCTGCCCAGGCAGTCATTTTATATGGGCAATGTTGGAAAAGGCAACAAGCTGTGGATCACAATAATAAATCTTTATTTATACAGTGCACACAGATTGTGCAGCGCTGCACAAAGCATGTCAAATTGGTCCCTGTCCCCATGGAGCTCACAATCTAAACAACCTAACAGTATGATTTGGAGTGTGGGAGGAAACCGGAGGACCCGGAGAAAACATATAAACTCTTTGCAGATGTTGGTCTGGGTTGGATTAGAATCCAGGACCCCAGCACTGCAATGCAGAAGTGCTACCCACTCAGCCACCTGATTTGTATATACCTGTTTTTGTGCATGGCTCTATAAGATGATGTTGTAAGGTCGGGAAATAGTTGCTCTTGGTTACCTATGAAACCCTTACTGTGAACTTTACCCAGCATGAATATCTTTTCTCATTAACTTGTTTTAATTATGGATGACAAATTGATTAGCTTAGTGTTTATTAATATAGTACTTTTTCCATTAATATTTTCATAGCATACATGTGATTTCTTATCCATACATTTGTCAATACCTGTTAGTAAATATTAAACATGGCAATGAAAAAGTATCACGTTACGGGTTATGTGAAACGACATAAGACATTGGTCTTGGAGAAAATTCTACGCTGGAATAAACGACCTTCTGGATACTCCAAAGGGATCAAAACACAATGGTTCATTATGTCTTAGTGCACAAGTATAATGGCAGAAAGCTGCCTTTTTCTTTATCAGTCATCCTAGGATACTGTACATTGTACAGAAGTAATTGAGTTGAGAAGGCTAGATTCAGGGAAGATAAGTAACTTCAATGACCTCCAGGTACAAGAATAGTCAATCCAAAGTATCAGTCCACAATAACAGGTGTAACCACCTACAAATGAGCAGCTGTGTTCTGATGTCATGTCCTTGAAAACTCCCATTATCGACATTATCATCATCTTAATTACATTTAACTCTTTCATTCTTCAACAACAGTCCCTGGAAATATCAGAAATGTCAACACAATGTGGTCCTTTTCTGAAAGAAACTCTAGACAGATACAATCCACATCTGTCCAGCCACATCTACTGCAAATTACATTGGTGCGGCAGAAATTGTAGTGCTGGTCCTTAACATACTTGTAAATGAATCTCCCTAATAAATACACAGGTACATAATAAAATAACAAAGTGCCCACCATATAATTCACCATTACCCCCTATATTTGAAACAATAATTTGCCTGTAAGGTAGAACATATTTTTGGGGGTACTAGGGCATATTTCGTATGGGTTTATGGAGGGTGGTCCAACAAAACACTAGCACAGAATCCTTGTCTGATACCTAATAACTTACCACAGTGTGAATAAAACTGTAGGTCACATGTGTTACACCTCTCTCTATAGAATGACGAAGATAGCCAAGTATATTGTTCAGCTATCCAAAGCAGTCCCTAGATAATAATTCAGGTCATAAGTTTCAGGTAATAAAAATGTCACCTTTAACCCCTACCCAACATGCGCACGGGGTGCGGGTACATGGAGAGGGCTCATTGGCTGACCCCTATCCATAGCCGGTAAGTCTTTGCTGCATATTGCTAACACCGATCGCAGGTGTTTTCTTGTCAATTCAAAAAGATGACGCATGGGCACATGTCACCATGACAGCCTTGGGTCTTTTGAAGACCTGAAGCTTGTTCTTACCCATTAATTACAATGTGCGATTGTAATGTTATACATATTTAAAGGTAGGGAGTGAAAAATGGAAATGAAAAAACAAAAAAAGGGCCTGGCCGCTAAGGGGTTAAACCGAATGCAATGCCTTGTGCATAAACATAAAAACAATGCAGGAGATTTATCATATGCTGCTTTGTGATTTTGTATGATGAAACCCTTCCCATACAGCACCTGGGATAAATCAGGAGGCACCAGACGAGCTAGCATACAATTTTGCTATTAGCAGCAACCGTCCTTCTGTGCCCCACTTCATGCCCCTCCATACCCACTTGATGTGGAGGTGGCACAAATGGGAAAATAATCCCAATGCCTGGTGTGCTAAGCAATGCAATGTATGTATATGGTGTACGAGTGTGCACGTCCTGATAAATGTCCCCCAATGTGATATACCGTATGAGAGTAGTTTGCTTCTTTCTCCCCTAATTGGGCTCTTTCTATTCTGCCTACTAAACTGATATTCACTGCTAAAACATGATAGGATACAGCTCACAGATGTAGAGAAGTTCATGTAGAGAGACAAAGTAACAAGAGCTACAGACTGAAGAAGATGAAGTGTAAGGGTAACAGGATAGACACTAGTCCACAACACCTAGCTCTTAGACATTGCAGAATTTAAAGATAAATTATAGGGAAGCTGCAAAGAATACGGAATACCAGCAATACAATGCCCATAAATAGTATTATTCCTCACGTATACAGATTGGATCATTGATTCTTTCATAGCTTGTTGAAAAGTGAGGTATTCTTTTCGTTTTATTAATGCAAATTAATAGGATTTCCTTTGACCTTAAACCCGCAGAGAGAAGCAGCTAGCTTGTTACAATTACCTTACACCCCGGAATTTCCTAGTTATGTTATTATTTTTCTAAGTCATTCTTCATTGTATACAGTAGTAAACCAAATGACCTTTCCAATTTCAGCTAGAGCCCTATGCAAGCTTAAAAGTGATTTAAAAGTTATATTACTACCTCGATAGAAACAAAATATTAACAAAGAGAGCAAAAACAGAGCAGATAGCAACAAAATATTAACAAAGAGAGCAAAAACAGTAAAATGCAATTCAGAATAATGATGGCAGATACTATACAGGGATAACAGCGGCTATTGTGCTGCATGGCACAGCTCACATTACTGTGCTGGTGGTTCTAGATGAATGCCAGTGGGGAGAATAAGGAACAAGGCAATGGAGAAACATGTCTTAGCCATTCTTTATGTGGGCAATATTACATTTTGAATCCAATTATACCAGACCCCAAGCCTGACCTATATTTCAGTCCCTGCTTTTAAATGCACCAGTCTCGGATCTACCTAAAAGTCTCTAGCGAGGCCTTTTGACACATTACTTTCAGTGAAAATAAATGGAGCAAAGCTTTTTAGTCAGCAAATCAGCTTCTCAAAATCGCTGTGTTAAAATTACTGTCTTCCCTGTAATATGATGAAAAAAAAAAAAGACGTAGCTTTTAGCATCAAAGACATGTGCCTTCACCTTCAGAGGGGGACTGCACAAGGCATTTGATTTCTCCTTTCTTACGGGAGATGTTGATTTTTGTTGCTGGCAGATATTGCCTTATTTACACTTTCCCGGAGTACTATGCAGAACATTAATGAAGTGACATCACCTCCATGTATTTGTCTGACCTCACAGATATTGCAGATCGGTAAATCAAGCTGTTCTTTCTGCGCTCTCTGCTTCTCTTGCATAAACCTTTCCTTTTTTTTCCCCTCTCTCGCGAAAACCTATGCAGGAAAATCAATATCTGTAGTTGAAAAAGTACCTGTATTCTAAGGATTTCTTCCTACCTTCCCAATTAATTTCCACTGACAGCTCCTACAAAATGCCCTGAAATAGTGGGGAAGGATGAACAACAGCAAATCCTCTTTTTACAATTCTAGGAGACAGAAATGAAGGAGGATGGGTGTAGTTATTGATTCATACATTTATAGCCATTCAAAGTTTTGTACTATGAATACTGACCATACATACAGCTGCAACTGGTAGCATAGTCTCCAGAGCCCCGGAACCCCAGCTATCCCTGGGTTAATTTCATTACCGGCAGATAATAGAAGACATCTGGAGAGAAGCAATTATGGACAGTGCTGCTTCACTATTTTCATTTTATATAATATATATTTTTAATTATCACTTGTTGCCATGTCAACAGGACATAATGTCCAGTAGCAACACTGTTAAAGCCAGTGCCCATATAGAGATTGCAGGTTTTATTACTCCAAGACTCTTTATATATACAGTAGATACAGTTTTCAATACCATTTGCCAGATAAAATAAATAGTATTCAGTTTGCAAAATATTTATATATATATATATATATATATATATATATATATATATATATATATACAGTATTATATATGATTTTTTTTTTCTAATAATAGGGCAGATTAATCAAGGCTTGCATCCAAATTTCCTGGCTTACAAGCCCTGAAAGAGTCGCAATTAAATTACCCATTTGGCCAACACCGAGTTAAGTGGCTGTGGTGGTGGGGTCCATAGTGGTCCATCACAGGTGGTTACGTACAAGATAGGCTCTGTAGGTTTGTTCTTAAGTTGAATTTGTATGTAAGTCGGAACTGTATAATTAATAATGTAACCCCAGCCAAAATTTTTTTAGTCTCTGTGACAATTGGATTTTAAAAATTTTGTGTTGTCATAAGAATCAGGATTAACAATAAAGCTTCATTGCAGACACCTCTGATAACTGTTATAGCTGTTTATTGTAGCTTAAGGCTAAATTACAATAAATTACCAACAACCAGAGGTCCGTTTGTGGCTAGGGTCGTGCAGAGATGAGCGAGCACTAAAATGCTCGGGTACTCGTTATTCGAGACGAACTTTTCCCGATGCTCGAGTGCTCGTCTCGAATAACGAGCCCCATTGAAGTCAATGGGAGACTCGAGCATTTTTCAAGGGGACCAAGGCTCTGCACAGGGAAGCTTGGCCAAACACCTGGGAACCTCAGAAAAGGATGGAAACCCCACGGAAATGGACAGGAAACAGCAGGGGCAGCATGCATGGATGCCTCTGAGGCTGCTTAAATGCACCATTATGCCAAAATTATGGGCAACAGCATGGCCATGACAGAGTGACAGAATGAAGCTAGATAGCATCTAAAACATCCAATAATTGACCCTGACACTATAGGGGACGGCATGCAGAGGCAGCGGCAGCAGCGGCAGGCTAGAGAGTGGCATGGCGACATACCCTAAATGGACTCAGGCTTCAAACCAATGGGTGGCAGAGAGGAACCAAAGGAGGTGAGCAAGAAGCGCTCAAATAATATCGGTACATGATAAAAGTTTGCCAGTATATTTTGTGGATTACACAGCAGGGTGGCGACAAAGTTAACATGGAAGCCATGAAAACAACCCAAAATTCTGCATGACACAGCTCGTTTGATAAGGGGACCATGTATGAAGGCAGTGAACTAGTAGTAGATTAAAGGTGCTGCAGTTAAAACTATGTTAGTTGGATCTTGGCATGGAGCTGGCGCTCCGCTGCCAGGCGAGCTTTCGCCAATCCAAGCCCCTGTCTCTAGGCTACTCCCCAAACAGCACTTCTAAGAACCTTTTGTATAAGATCAAGTGTAGTAGCGTTCTTATAAGTTTAGGATATGGCGGGTGAGGGGAATGTAAACAGATGCGCAAGAAGCGCTGAAATAATATTGGTAAATGATAAAAGTTTGCCAGTATATTTTGTGGATTACACAGCAGGGTGGCGACAAAGTTAAAAAGTTTGTTGTGGAAGCCATGAAAACAACCCAAAATTCTGCCTGACACAGCTCGTTTGATAAGGGGACCATGTATGCCTACAGTTCATGCCAGTCGCTGCACTGGCTGCCAGTCTCCTTTCGAATACAGTTTAAAATAATAACCCTCATCCATAAAGCTCTGTATAATGCTGCACCCCCCTACCTCTCCTCTCTTATCTCAGTCTATCGCCCAACCCGTGCTCTTAGATCCGCCAGTGATCTTAGATTAACCTCTACCCTAGTGCGGACCTCCCACTCGCGTCTCCAAGACTTCTCTAGAGCTGCACCAATTCTATGGAATGCTCTGCCCCGGACTATCAGACTAATACCTAACCTCCAAAGTTTCAAACGTGCTCTTAAAACCCATTTCTTTAGGCAAGCCTATAACACTCATTAACTGCATGAAGTTTTAACTCTTCTACTAACCCGTCCTGTGTCGTCCTCCCATCTGTTATCCAGCAACCAACAGGCACCAGACTTCTCTGCAGTCCCATTCACCCTGGACCTGGTATATAAGATGACGGCTGAGTGGTTCAAGCGACAGCAATTCCATTTATTATATTTTGTTCTATTCCCTAAGAAGAATGGCTTGACCATTAAATATTCTTTTACCTCGTGTTACCCCATCATCTTCATAAACCGTAAGCTCTGGCGAGCAGGGACCTCACTCCTGTTGTTCCATACAAATGTTGTGCTCTGTTACATTACATTTGTATTTGTTTCCTATGATTTGTAAAGCGCTACGGAATATGATGGCGCTATATAAATAAAGATTATTATTATTATTATTATTATGGAGGCAGTGAACTAGTAGTAGATTAAAGGTGCTGCAGTTAAAACTATGTTAGTTGGATCTTGGAATGGAGCTGGCGCTCCGCTTCCAGGCGAGCTTTCGCCAATCCAAGCCCCTGTCTCTAGGCTACTCCCCAAACAGCACTTTTAAGAACCTTTTGTATAAGATCAAGTGTAGTAGCGTTCTTATAAGTTTGGGATATGGCGGGTGAGGGGAATGTAAACAGATGCGCAAGAAGCGCTGAAATAATATCGGTAAATGATAAAAGTTTGCCAGTATATTTTGTGGATTACACAGCAGGGTGGCGACAAAGTTAACAAGTTTGATGTGGAATGCCCTGTAATAGCTCTTGGGCGGTGTGCCTTTTATCGCCTAGGCTCAGCAGTTTGAGCACCGCCTGCTGTCGCTTAGCGACGGCACTGCTGCTGTGCCTAGAGCTAGCGACTGATGGCGCCATGCCCACAATGGTAGTTCAGAGGAGGAGGTGGAGGAGGGGTGGGAGGAGGCATAGTATGCCTGAAAGACCTGGACCGAGGTAGGCCCCGCAATCCTCGGCGTCAGCAGTATATGACCAGCCGCAGGGTCAGACTCGGTCCCAGCCTCCACCAAGTTAACCCAATGTGCCGTCAGCGATACATAGTGGCCCTGCCACAAGGTCAGGTGGACCTTGTCAGAAACGGCGTTGGTCAGGGCACGGATGATGTTGTCTGACACGTGCTGGTGCAGGGCTGGGACGGCACATCGGGAAAAGTAGTGGCGGCTGGGGACCGAATACCGAGGGGCGGCCGCCGCCATGAGGTTGCGAAAGGCCTCGGTCTCTACTAGACTATAGGGCAGCATCTCCAGGCTAAGCAATCTGGAGATGTGGACATTAAGGGCTTGGGCGTGCGGGTGGGTTGCTGAACGCTGGTGGATGCTGTGGAGGATCGTGGAGGCGACGATGGGGTTTTTGTGCCAGGGTCCTGGGCAGGGGGCTGACTATCAGCTGACACAGGGGAAGGAGCAGTGGTGTGCACGGCCGGAGGTGAACGGGCTTGGTGCCACTGAGTGGGGTGTTTAGCATTCATATGCCTGCGCATACTGGTGGTAGTTAAGCTAGTAGTGGTGGAACCCCTTCTGATCCTGGTTTGGCAAAGGTTGCACACCACAGTCCGTCGGTCATCCGGTGTTTCCTCAAAGAACCTCCAGACTTCTGAAAATTCAGCCCTCGCCGCGGGAGCCCTCGCCACGGGAGCTTCACTACGTGACACATTTGGCGCTGATGCACCTGCTCTGGCCCTGCCTCTCCATCTGGCCCCACCACTGCCTCTTCCAACTTGTTCTGGTCGAGGACTCTCCTCCGTCTCAGAAGCACTGTGTTCACCCGGCCTCTCAACCCAGCTTGGGTCTGTCACCTCATCATCCTCCGATCCCTCAGTCTGCTCCCCCCCTCGGACTTCCTGCCCTGACAACAACTTCACCACTGTCTGACAACCGTGTCTCCTCATCGTCGGACACCTCTTTACACACTTCTTCCACTACGTCAAGAAGGTCATCATCACCCACAGACTGCGACTGGTGGAAAACCTGGGCATCGGAAAATTACTCAGCAGCAACCGGACAAGTGGTTTGTGACTGTGGGAAGGGTCCAGAAAACAGTTCCTCAGAGTATGCCGGTTCAAAATGCCAAATTTTCCTGGGAGGGGGCAGACTGGGGGGGAGGAGGCTGAGGTGCAGGAGCTGGAGGAGTGCCGATTTTGGTGACATGGGTGGACTGCGTGGAAGACTGACTGGTGGACAAATTGCTCGAAGCATTGTCGGCAATCCACGACATCACCTGTTCGCACTGTTCTGGCCTCAACAGTGCTCTACCACGAGTCCCAGTAACTTCAGACATGAACCTAGGGAGTGTAGCTCTGCGGCGTTCCCCTGCTCCCTCATCAGCAGGTGGAACTTTTTTTTGTGTTTTTTTGTGTTTTTTTTTTTTTTGTGTGTTTTTTAGTTTTTAAAACCAAACGATGCTATCCTATTGCTATGGCTATTTTCTAGCCAAGTATGAAAGCACACTGCTATGCCAGATGAGATGACGCTGAGTTATGAAAAAATAAACGTAAAATAAAAAGGAAATGGCAGACTGTGCCTAATTGAAATCCAACCCCTAATAAATTTTCCCACTTCGGTCTTTGCGATGGATATGTGCGTCACTAAGCGCTAAACACAACGGTCGCAAGTCTCACTACAAATTCCTCACAATTTGGTAGTAGATGCACTGCAGCAAGGACAGCCACCAGCAGATCAACCAGAAATAAAATATATATAACGCTATTGTAGGCGTAAGTAAGCCGTTTGGATTCTCCTTTGGCTATTTTCTAGCCAAGTATGAAAGCACACTGCTATGCCAGATGAGATGACGCTGAGTTATGAAAAAATAAACGTAAAATAAAAAGGAAATGGCAGACTGTGCCTAATTGAAATCAAACCCCTAATAAATTTTCCCACTTCGGTCTTTGCGATGGATATGTGCGTCACTAAGCGCTAAACACAACGGTCGCAAGTCTCACTACAAATTCCTCACAATTTGGTAGTAGATGCACTGCAGCAAGGACAGCCACCAGCAGATCAACCAGAAATAAAATATATATAACGCTATTGTAGGCGTAAGTAAGCCGTTTGGATTCTCCTTTGGCTATTTTCTAGCCAAGTATGAAAGCACACTGCTATACCAGATGAGATGACGCTGAGTTATGAAAAAATAAACGTAAAATAAAAAGGAAATGGCAGACTGTGCCTAATTGAAATCCAACCCCTAATAAATTTTCCCACTTCGGTCTTTGCGATGGATATGTGCGTCACTAAGCGCTAAACACAACGGTCGCAAGTCTCACTACAAATTCCTCACAATTTGGTAGTAGATGCACTGCAGCAAGGACAGCCACCAGCAGATCAACCAGAAATAAAATATATATAACGCTATTGTAGGCGTAAGTAAGCCATTTGGATTCTCCTCTGGCTATTTTCTAGCCAAGTATGAAAGCACACTGCTATGCCAGATGAGATGACGCTGAGTTATGAAAAAATAAACGTAAAATAAAAAGTAAATGGCAGACTGTGCCTAATTGAAATCAAACCCCTAATAAATTTTCCCACTTTGGTGTTTGAGGTGTATATGTGTGTCACTAAGAGCTAAACACAACGGTAGCAAGTTCCCCTGCAAATTCCTCACAATATGGTACTAGCTGCAAATAAAAAAAAAAAGTATAACGTTATTGTAGCCCTAAGAAGGGCTGTTGGGTTCTTGTAGAATCACTCCTGCCTAACACTATTCTAATTGAACAGCCTAACGCTTTCCCTGACCAGCAGCAGCTCTCTCCCTAGCGGCATCCAGACACAGAATGATCCGAGCAGCGCAGGCAGGGGCTAGTCTATTCCAGGGTCACCTGATATGGCCAGCCAACCACTGCTATCGACGTGTAAGGGTACCACGTCATGCTGGGTGGAGTGCAGAGTCTCCTGGCTTGTGATTGGCTCTGTTTCTGGCCGCCAAAAAGCAAAACGGCGGGAGCTGCAATTTTCTCGAGCGGGCGAAGTATTCGTCCGAGCAACTAGCAGTTTCGAGTACGCTAATGCTCGAACGAGCATCAAGCTCGGACGAGTATGTTCGCTCATCTCTAGTCGTCTGTAAGTCGGTTGTTCTTAAGTAGGGGACTGCCTGTAGTTTATAGTGTTTACTTCTGTATAGCTATGATCAGTGATACCATCTGATGCACTAAAAGAAAGCAGAGTAAATCTAAATATCCACTAATCATAAGTGACTATCCTGTTTCCATTCTTTATATGGAAGCATTAAAATGTGTAAAAATGAACCTATATTCACTATACTCAGCGAGCCTATAATAAAGCAATATATTTGGAATTTTTCAAATAAAACCATAAAATTCTGGCACAAATGGCTATAAATGCTTAGTAGCTGTCAGATAAAACCTTGGTTTTGTTGCATTTGGTAAAATAAAATAAATGTTTAACACTTCAAACTAACTTGGAACCTGAAAGCAAACTAATGAATGGAAAGCAACGCATTTGCTGCATACTGACCCCCACCCAGGGTACTGGCACTCTCTAGTAATATGACATCAAATATATTAGTGGATTTGTAGATTTTCCAACATTGAATTAAATCAATTTTTTTCCGATTTACAGCGAATAGAACCTTGAATGGTTTTCTTTAAAGGCAGACCAATGCATTTAGAACCCCATACATCCCTGTCCCTTTGGAGCATAGGTAAAATGTATTTGTTATTTTATATGTATTACTGTACTGGGACATTTTGGAAGTAGTAATAATGATTTCACAACATGGGATGCTTATTTTGGATAATAAACCATCTTTGTAGAGTGAAGCACCTGTGATGATACTGCTGTTTCCCTATTACCTAGAGAAATAAACAACACTAATTGGGATGTGCTTAATGTATTAACCATTTTGTAATTTCTGTGTTTCAGTAGCAATTAAACAGAGTAGAAAATAGCGCAGGCACTTTGCCTTCTGAAAGCACAGGTACGATAGACTAAGTACAGTGGAATGGAATCACATTTCCTTTCCAAGGTACAATTGGCATTCACCTGCAGTAAGAGAACTATACTTATAAAAGTATAAGATTGACCGACTATCAGGCTAGTCAACATAGCTGTTGCTAGGGCACCGAGCTGCTCAAAGGGCCAAATCCACCTCCGCATTACAAAAATTAAACTTACTGATCTCCCCAGGACACAAACAATCTTAGCTGTGGAGTGAGTTGTTCCTTCAAAAGTCAAAGAATGGAGAAAAAAAACACAAATTACAGAGTAAAGACCATAAATAAGCTTTTTCCGAGCTTATTTGATACCGATGGTCCTGATATTTGTGATAGTAGCATGAGACCTTGTCACAAGTTTTCTGTAGGTCTCATATTTACTTTTGACACTTATAAATACAGCACAAAGTGACTCAAGATAGAATTCCTTTTTGTCCACATGCACTGTAACAGGAAAAAAAAAACCCTTCTCAACGTGGTAAAACATCAACGTGGCAATCAGTTGTGATGTCTTTGCAGCAGGACTTTGTGGACTTTATTCTAAAGTTAAGAAAGAAAAATACAACAAATGCTCTTAGAACTAAACTTTGTACTATTGTCATCAGTTTATCATTATGTTTTTCTATTTTATATGCGTTGAGGTGAAAGGGGTTGTCCTGTTTCAGGAAAGTGATGTTATTGTTTGTATAATTTAAAGTTTTCCAAAGTACTTTTTGCATCCATCACTCAACTTTTTAACTCTAGATCTAAATCCGCTTGTAGTCACTTCATTATTTACTAATAGATAAATACATATGCCTCTCTCGGGACATCACCCCGCTCTCCCATGCTCCCAGAGGGAGGTGCAGGGGTCCAGTTATTCTATATATATATCTGCTTAGACCATATACAGGTGTCTGTTAATCTCGTTTTTCCCGGCTCCTGTATCCTCTGCAGTGTTTTGCTATTATTCTGACCTATTGCTTGAACAATGGCCATCTTGGTTTTGTGCAGTTTGTCTGATTCTCTGGTTCTCTGTCTTGTGTCTGTCTTGTCTTTTTCACTGTTCTGTGCTCTTATTCAAATGTATTAACTGTTACCCATTGTTTAAGCACAGGGCCAGCAAGTAGGCAGGAAGAGAGGTCATTGGAAGAATAGGGCTCACACTTCCATCTTCACATACAGACATTTTCTTGTCAGACAACCAATTGAATCAATGACATTTTATATTCAAGTAAAATAGATTTACACATCTCAGATGTTGCTTTACAATAACCTACAGTAGGAAGAATTATAAAGGGGCGAGTTCATAGAATGTAGAGGTGCAGAGCTCAGTTCTGTGTTAAAGGGGTATTCCCACAAAGACAAGTTTCTTATATGTACTCAGGATAACAAAATAACACACTCTCTAGTACACTGTTATTAACAAAAATACAGCATTTCAAAGATATAATTCCAACCTGTCTCTATCAGTTGTGGTGTACACAATTTCAGTTACCCCTAGACGTGACACTGTAATTTCTGACTTAGGGTTGGGTGGCTTTCTGTGTGAGATTGTGACGATAAGATTTCTGTCTCTCTCTGCTCTGAGCCTGTAGCCACGCCCCCTGCACGGAGCTTAGAGACATTCACTGATTACTTTCTGCCAGGAGATTGTGAGCAGAGAGAGAGGCTGCAAACTACAAACTACAAGGAGATAAGTGATCCGGGGGAAGGAAGAGGCAGGCACATATCTGTGTGATGTAGCAGAGCTCAAAGTGTAACAGTGTATCATCCTTTGCCTGTGAGCCTTTGTGTAATCTCACGCATCTCTGATCTGTCTCATCTCTATCCCTCTCTATGTGTCAGTGTGTTAGTACATTGTCAGAAGCCAGATGAAAGTGTATATACAACTGTACCCTGATAATGTTACCACATTGTCACCCCACAGAACTAGATGGATCATAATGTGTCTGCTTAGAGAGGCCCCTCTCACGCCCTGAGATTTTAAACTGAGCAGCCTAGTTAGTGATAGGAGCTAAAACACCAATAAAACTGAGTAAAATTGTAAAGTAAGGCGTTATCTTTATGATCTTTATTGTGTTAACAT
Source organism: Engystomops pustulosus (assembly GCF_040894005.1). Classification (NCBI taxonomy): domain Eukaryota; kingdom Metazoa; phylum Chordata; class Amphibia; order Anura; family Leptodactylidae; genus Engystomops; species Engystomops pustulosus. The sequence continues at coordinate 78,232,918 of NC_092412.1, forward strand.
CACTGGGGGATTGAAATGTGAGAATTTTCTTTTGTTGGAAAACCCCTTTAAAGCTACATTTTTCGCTTGTATAAAGTTGTTTGTAGTTATTTATTTGCTGGTTAATTTTAGCCATATATTCATTTCACACAGATGGTTGCAATATGCAGTTGGCATGGGGGAGCACAAACTGGAAAGTGGAAACAACAGGTAAAAGAGGGCTGCATGAAGGATCGTTGTAATTTCCTTTGGTTTATTGAAAATGTGAAAAAATATTTTCCCCAAATATACTGGTAATGATGTTTGCATATCATTACTTATTCATGAAGCTTTTCAGTGAAAAAGAAAAAGCCAACATCAACATTCTTTCATAAAAGAGAACTCAAGTAGAGAAACATACTTTTACTGCAAAGCATGTGGAAAAAACATGCCTGATGCCACTTCCATTTTACTATTGATGTATGAAGAGCTAAAAAACACATGGCCAAACCAGTTATGCATTTCGTATAATGTTTAAAACATTAAGCCACCGTATAAAGAATTCAGCAGGTTTTTACAGATTTCTGTATTATTATCCTAATCTTAAGCCCATATAAAATATACAAAACGTGTTCTTAGTAACAAGTAGACATGTAAAAATTTGTGTTTGACCGAATTGCCGGCACTAATCGCAGGTGTTATCTTTTAAAATGCCTCTGGTGAGTTTAATGAAGGAATTTTAATCACCTTGGCCAGGTGCATGCCGGTACATTGGCCAGCACTGCACAGCAACGCCATTTTAAGGAGGTCATCAGGGAGAAACAATCCTCTCCAAAATGATGCCACCCTCTGAATGCGCACAGACTGTGGATTTGAATGGCCAATGGTTTTTCTGACATCATTTGAAGATTTAACATCCCTGAACCAGCAAAGTTTGGTACGAACCCAAACTTTGCGGGTCGAGTCCACTCAACACTACTTGTTGTTATTGTCATTATCACCATCTACACATCTTTAGATAGGTCATATAGTGTTTTCACCTGCCATGTTACATGGTGTTGTCTAGACCTGACCCCATTTTGAAGACATTACTGAATCATATGTGATTATATTTCACGTGTTTAATTATTAATAAACATCTTGTAATATTTATGGTTAAAGAAAAGTTACTTAACCTCTTAATTAGAATAAATCTTTTGACAATGGATGATGTAGACCTTGGTAGATATTTATTATATGTCGGCACACGAACCCCGCCACTGCTCTTACGCAGCCCAATACATCAGGAGGCTTCAGTTGGCTTTAGCCTCTTCATGTATCCAGGGGAGGGGTTTCCTGTCTAGCATTTATTTCTATGCCATTCCCTGCCTGGTATAAAAATAAACATAGCCGGGCAAATTTTTGCATGTGAAAATTTACCGGCTACAGTGAGTATGCAGCCGTGGCGACAAGTGCGAGCTAACTTACAACAATCATTTCTCCTCATTTCCAGAGTTTTGCTCCACAGGTAGTGTTGGTATTTCAATCTTTAAAGGACATCTGTCATCAGGTCACTGTAACTAATTCTGTCACTACTACCTGTTGGAGCATGTCACAAGGATCCCATCCCAGCATTTATCTAGTCAATTCATACATTAATCATTGCAAAATCATCTTTTTTTTATTATGTAAATGAGGCTAGTCACATGGTCAGAGGCAGTGATGTCACTCCTGTTACCCCTCCCCTCTCCTCCCCCTGCTCATTTCTGTGTATAGAAAAGCATAGTTAGTGTCTGTGCTTCATCTGCTGACATGCTGCATCCTTCTAATACACATGTGAGAGACACCGACATCAGCTACACAAGTACCTGACATGTTCTGCTATAACATGGCTGCCTAGAGCTGTTGTATCTCTCCTATAGACACACAGGCTGCAGGGGGCATGTCTGCCAGCACCAGAAAGCACATGGAAGCACATTTAACCATTATTATGTACATCTTAGAAGATATAGTAGGGCACATTTATCAAATATGTGTTAAAATGAGATAGACAGTCTCATAGTGACTAATGCTAAATAATGAATCAGTTGTGGTATGAAACTGTAAAGTCTAACTGTGCTACACTTATTCAATATCTTAGTTTATGCCAGAAAAAGATGACAGATTTTGGAGACTTTTTGGCACAACTAAGACTATGGGGGAGATGTATCATTTGGCAGGCTCCTGGTGTTGGCCCTTTAATAAATCTCTCTAAGATTTTATTAAAATAATTGTATGTATAGTAAAAAAAAAAAATTCCCAAGAGCACATACGCAGGAAGAAAATGGAATGACATTGCAACTTTTTTTGTAAATATTTTAAAAAATAGCTAGTCAAAATTCTGTCTTTGCATGGTGTTGCACTAGCAGTGGTTCTATGTTTAGTGTGGGGAAAAGGATCTTGCAGAAAGCCCCTTTGACACTTTTTCGTGCCAAAAAGTCAGTGATAAATAACCTTTTATGTCTTCTTTTGCGAATCCACAACCAGTTTTTCTAATTGGTGTCTAAAACCAGTTATTCCTGCCATAAACAGATTAATATATGTGCCTAAGTATGAAACAAAAGTGTTGAACACTCTTGCTACACATATTACCTCGTTCCAAGGCAAGGCCAAATTTTATGTCCAAACAAACAATTTGCAAGGAAGTCAGATATTTTATCTCACCCTGTTCTGGCCCCTGGTGTTTATGGTGGCCATGTGGGTATGGACCACACACTCTTGATCTTGCCAAGGCCTGTCAACCTCTTTAACATTTATTCCTAACTGTAGTGCTGACTTTTATTGTGTTCTTGGATTTTGCCTCATGTTTACTTCTTTGTTAGCCTGGAACATCATGTTATTCTTCTATGGCCTTTGACCCTTTGACTACAGTTCTTTGCTTCCATTTTGTTCTATATCTTGACCAATCCTCAATACTATCCTAGTGATAATTCTCTGTACAATGCCTGACAATTGCACTATGCAAAATGTACTACTTTTATTCTATTTATTAATTCTAATTATTTCCATTCTTTACAGTAGGAACTGATTTTTGCTTATTTAGAAACTTTAAAAAACACCCCCCTTTCTGAGGAAGTGGTATATGATATAGCAGAGCCTGAACACAGATGCACTTCACCTGCTTCAACAGGCTCACACAGCCAATAAGTAGTGTAGTGAGGAGGGTGGGATAGCTTGACTGTGTACTGCAGCTTCCCGCCTCCATGACTGGAACAGAGGAATCAATTAAATTTTTTTTTTTAGAAAAATGGTGGCTCTATTCCCATCTCTATAGAGACATCAGTGGAACTTGTACAAAGACATCTAACATGTCTGTAGTTTGTGGGGGAATTACCTGGTGACAGGTTCTCTTTAATCAGTTTGTCTAAATCATCTTTCTGTCCCTTACACCACTGGCAACTGAGAGTAAAAGGAGACTGATAATGTTCCTAAAGACTTTTTAATTCCTAATGAACTTTTTGCATCTGTAAAAAGTTAATTGTTAGCCTTCCTTTCTAGTGGATGGGATCCCTGAATGCTTTCAGATATACTGCTCACTGCAGGTAAAAGAGCAAGAAAAAAATCTGCTTTTCTTAATGAAGTTTATTACTTTATTAGATTGCTATTTAGCCTGCTCTACTCATTTCTGTAAAAAAAAATCTTTCAAAGGTTAGTTAATCTTATTATTACCACAACCAGATGTCAGTGTTACCAATGGCACATGGTAGTAGAGAGTTATGCCTGTATTATACATCTCAGGTGATGAGTATAGCTGCACTTTAAATAAACCCGAACATATGTTTCTGTAGCTTGAATCTTTTTTTTTCTAGCAATGAATGATTTTTTTATTTAAATATTCATACCATTTTACATCCTCTCTGAATAGAATGATTATATATTTTATGCTTCTTAGTGAAAATGTGAAACAGACTATTAAGTTTTTTAATGATAGAACCATGCTGATGATTTCAGCTTTTTGTGAACAATATGAAATTCAGCTGCCTTTAAGAATTGAACAATGGTAAATTCTTTGCAAGCACGTCAGGTTCTTTATTAAAATTCCCTGACTTCTCTCCTGCCTTTATAACTACACTGGAATTGAAGTTTGAGGATAGTTTGAGATGGAAATGAGTAAAAGGTTTTATTTCTTTTACAGAGAGTATGTTACAGTTTATATACTATGAAGAAAAGAAAGCCCACAGTGTCACATAAACTATTACAGTTTAGTACCATCTGGTGGCAAAAGGGGGAAGATAAACAGCGCCAGCTTAAGTAAAATCCAATTGTTCCTCTGTGGTTCTGAAACTATTATTTGACTTTACAATTTAATGATGTCTCTGAGGTTAAACTTTAAGGAAAATTAAAAGAAACAATTCAACTTTTGAAAAAAATAATGCAAAAAATGTCGAAAAGTTTAAATTGGCAAACTTTGTAAAATATTCATCAGATCCATTTATGTTACCTAAACAGCAGGGAGTATGGAGAAAAAATGCTCACATTTATTTTCTAATTAGCACTTTATAAGGAACATTTTTTTTTTTTTGGTTAAAAATCATTTGTGCTAATGATCTAGCATAAGTCAGTCACAATGTTTTTCACAAGGGCATAAACTGCGAAGATATGTCCCTCCCTTAAAACTGAATTACTTAATTATGCCCTATGCAATTTTTTAGCTCATTTAATGCATTAATTGGTTTTTATAGGACACACTGCTTGATTTCATCTTCATATTATATTAATAAATAAAAACGGTTTATTAAAAAATGCTGATTTTTAGGAAATATGCACAGACATCTTTAAAACATTACTATAAGACATTTTAACAATATCCTACATACAAATTTTTATGAAGTTGCATCATATTACCTATACATACATACAAATGTTATGAAGTTACATCTTGTTACATCTTGTTACCTATTATAAGTATATGTTATCTAGGAACATCACTTATCCTTGAAGGGATTTTTCCCACTAATGATATATATCTCCAATTAATAAGAAAGTAGATATGTATGTGATTCTAGAGTTATGAAGACCAAGGGTTAGTACGTAGTGATGAGTGGACCCATTAAAATTCTTTAAAGCCTAGGTACTGAACCAGTGACACCCACATGGGTGAAGTGTTAATCATTTAAATCACTATGGCCATGCACATGTCGGCACTGACTTGCCAACATTGCTGCACATCGCCATTCTGGGGAGGATCGTCATTCATGATGACGTCATTGAGGAGCCATAATGGGCATTTAAGGTAAGGGTGTTTGAGCTGAACCTGAACCTGAACATCTAATGAAGTTCTGGGTCGGGTCTGGGGGAACTAGACCCACAAAGTTTGGTAAAAACCTTACTTTGTGGTTCAGGTCCACTCATCACTATTCATAAGTGCCCTCTAATATAATATATAAAGCTGAGTGTATGTATGTGAGTGTATGTGTGTGTATGTCTTGTAAAGGAAAATGCACCATCACGTTTACAATCCCCAAATTTTGCAAAGCCACTCTCTATGAATCAGGGAACATCATAGACTAGGTCTTGAGTAAAAAAATTTCACCCTGCACTTTCCAAAATATACTTATTACCAGAGACAAATATATAGAGAGACAGAGAAACTGACAGAGAGAGACAGAAACTAAGACAGAAAGATACAGACAGACAGAGAGACAGGCAAAGAGACAGAGAGAGAGACTGTCAAACTGTTCATCTGAGGACTTTCAAATGTGTATGGTTCCTTTAGTCTAAGTTTAAGTGAATATTAGGCATTACAATCCATTTTAACCAACTGGGCTCTTTAGCATAGGATATTTATAGATTGCTATAGCCAAACCTATGTACACAGTAAGTGTTTGGAGTACTTTTGTAGCTTTTTTTCAACACAGAACAGTATATTTTTTTAAAGAGGTAAATATGTAGTACAAATATGGCCAAATGTTAAAATATGTGACTAACTTAATATCTACTGTTCTGTTTCTTGATTCGTAAAGGGAGTAAGCTATTCAAAGTTCATCTATTTTAGGAAAGGCTTTACTGTGTTAATAAAGTATAAATGGAACATTAGTAACCTGTATAGAAACCACCATAACCAATATTCCAGTGTGGGTCTCCTAACAACAGTTCCTTTTGTTATTTGTAGAACACTATGCTTGAATAACCAAAATTCAATAATAATGTAGAGGAGAGGTATTGACATCACAGCAGCCTGCATTCTGCCTGTGGTGTATTACATACAAGTTATCCTAGAGGAGCATGTGTCTATAGAAAGCTGTATCCCTGTCGATAACCTTCCTTTCTATCCAATATTCATAAAAAACAAAATTGTTTCTGCACAAATAAATGTATTAGGTAATAACCCATAAGAGTAAGTCATCAAAAAAATGTAAAGTAAACTCTAATAGTAGTTTGCAAAATATAAAAGTTGTAATCAATGGACTAAGCAAGTTGTTTTTCATAATAATATAGAATTTTGTTATGGGTCTAGCAAGCCAGATATAAAAATGATCAGCAGTGGTGTATGATGAAGTCCAAGCCCCTATGGCGACACCAGATATATCAGCCTCCTGAGGGCCAATCGGCTTCCTGAGGTATTCAAAAGGCGTCTTGTGCTGGCATACAATTCTACACAAGGCCCTACCTGGCATGGAATTGATCTAATACGTGCAAACATTAAGTCATGTTGTAGACTATAGTGAGCGATACCTGGTAGGAGTGTCCTGTGTTGGCCTAGTAAACCGGGGGCCAGGCCTGCTTTTAACCCCTAGACACCTACTTGGTGTGGATGTGGCATAAAGGGGGAAAATAATCTAAATTACTGTAAGTTCAATAGCAATTGCAATTATTTCAGCACTTGTACACCAGGATACTGACACACAAGGCCTCATAAATCTCCCCCCTGTAGTCATAAGCCGTTTAAGAAACAATGTAAATGCCTATACTGTAATAGTTGCTCCACAGAACAACACTTGGGGGGGGGCAATTCTGACAGTTTCTGTGGTCGACTATTTGAAATATATTTCGCCTCCTTCTTACCAAGTCATGGAAAGAAGGAATGGCTCAACAACCACTCATAAAGTTCTCTCTATTCCCCACCCAGAACACATTCCTGCTTGGTCCAATAAGTGTGCAATGAGGTTCCAAGTACTGTTTATAAGCAAGTCAGAAGTAGTAGCTGTTGTCTGAAAAATCAGTTGTTATGACAAGTCTGTATTCTTAAAAAATTGCATTGCCATAATATTTTACTTTTGGAGCGTCTGTGTCTTACAAGTTGTGGGTGTTTTCCTTCATACTCAGCAATGATTGGATAATATAAGATTATGTAGGGAGTATACCCAGGAATAACAGAGGAACAGCAAACATAGATGTCTAAGAAAGGATGATGCAGCAGAATTGTTATATCATGAGCATAATGTACCTACTTTAACTAGCAGAAGTGGAGATAGGTCCTACTTAACTCAGCATGTATCATATCAGAAAAAATAAGCTTATAACTTTCAACAAAATAATCCATGTAATATATTAAATAAAGCCTCTGTGTACAGTCTCTCCAGTTTATGTAACGCAGAGCTTTGTGGGACTGTTTTATTTTATTGTAGGCAGAAATGCTTAAGAAAAGGAAAATACTTGGAAATGATAGTACTGTAGTATCTGCCTCCCAGAGTGAAATTGGAAGCAATCTAATAGACATGCAAAGGAGGACTGAGAAGAATAACTCCTAACATGACAGTCAGTGATGCTGTGCAAACATAATGGATATGAGATTAACCAGGCTCCAATATCTTAACAGAAGGAAAAAAATACATGTTATTGAGCTAAAACATTAATACATAAAGGACATAAAGGAATACATGGTTTTAGTTATGGAACCAATCCATACTCGCAGTATGAATGTATTAATATATATATGTAGATTTTGTATCTTAATTTCTATATTATAATTGGTCTTCAAGAGGAAGAGTTTTAATTAAAGGAAGAACGTAGCAACTAACATGCATTAATTGGGAACCTGCAGAGATAATTAGACCTGTGGGAGTAAGATTACACCTATCATAAACTGCTTTCTTTCTCTTTCTTCACAACTAGAGGTTAAGTGCTTAATACTTTAATTGGTTGTAGAACTACAAGGAAGAATAAACTTGTTCGTCTAAAAAGTGAATATTTGGTTAGACAATCTTTTCCAACAAGTGGCGCTTCTAAGAAGTGTCTGCTTGTACTTCACCGTGCTGTTAAAAATCATAAAGTATAACGGCAATTAAACTTGACATTCTTTGTGTTTAATAGGAATGTGTTACGTTACAAAAAACATCAGTACTGGAAGATGAGATTACTGCCAGGCGCTGCAATCTCAGGCCTTAAATTGGAAAGCAAGTTTTGGAGGATTGTGAATAGACAGTGGAAGTTCCACTGGGACACGAAAAGGCCTGATCCACTACAAATCACAAAGATGTTTCACACATCTGATTATCTGCTTAGTCTCCTTCTGCCCAACCCGATACACATCCCTATTAGATGTGTGAAAGTTCAAGCAGAGGAGAAAATAACCAAGTCACTATACAAGACTGACAAGGCCATTACTGTAAGAGAGGACAAAAAGGACAAAGCTGAACCAGCTTTAAATATATGGGGAATTATAGGTGCTGTTTAGTTGTGGAATTCTAAAAAAAATACATGATAAAACAGTGACTGCTTGGTGAGCCTATACAAATGACGGCGGTGTGAACACGTCACATGGAGCAATGATCTTAAAGAAAATGGTGTCATTTAAAGGGTTAACACCCAGTGGTGTAACTTGAATTTGCAGGGCCCCAGTGAAAAGTCTGGGCCAGGCTGCGTGACTATAATTTATGTTTTATAGTACTAGTCTTTTCATATGGAAAAGTGACACTTTATGGGCCCCTAAACCTCCTGGGCCCAGTTGCAATCGCACCCTCTGGACCTCCTCAAGTTATGCCCTTGTTAACACCCATGATTGCTGGCAGCAATGTTACTGGTGGGAGTACCCAAACCAAAATTTTGCTCTAAATGTGGCCAAACTCGTGAACTCAAACCTGAACATCTCAAGCTTAGAGTATTGTAATGTAAGAACTGTTATTCAAAAGATATCAATATGGTGATGCAACAGAGACTTTACAAGACTTAGGAGGACAACAATGAAAAATTTGAAAATGTTTGCTCTTACAGGTTATAGTAAGACCAGTCTAACTACATAACAGAGGGGGACAGTTCTGGTGGTCTGCTTATTGGCTTCAGCCTTTCTGTGCATTAACAGTGTATATAGTGAAGTCAAGAAGTACACAGCTTGTGTGGTGACCTACACTAAATAGGTAAGGGTCCTAAACACCCTATCAAGGACCTGTGTTAAATAAAGTGCTAGAGCCATGAACCTACACCAGTAACTGGAAAAATGAAATTCTATATGCCATAGCCAATACAATCTGTGCACCGCTGCATGCAGCCATTTTGGGGAAGATTGTCACTTCCGATGTCATTATTAGGGAGCAATGATCTTCCTCTACACGTTGGCGCCCTGTATTGCGGGCATGTTGCACTGCATAGATTTAAATGGCACTGGCAAAGATTCCAGACGTACATAAAGAGCTAACATCCTCGGGTGTTACTATCTGGGGTGTTGAGCCGAACCCAAATCGACAGAACTGTACTGCACGCTGTATGTTAAAGGTGCACCAAAAATAGAATGGTGCACACTTCAAGAACAGTGCCGGGGGTCCCAGATAATTGAAGACCTTGCACCAATATTCAATAATCTGGTGTACCCTACACCTTCGTGAGGAATACTACACATAGGGGCACATATACTACCCCGGTCCTGTCGCGATCCCCGCTGTGTGTTCCCCGTTGATCATGAACTCTGGTGCAATTCACTAAGATCTTGCGCCCGATATCCTGCTTGTGTCGCTTCCCCACTCAGGTTCGCCAGAGTTCACCTTCTTCTTCCCGGTGCATGTAATTTCATTGTCTTGCAACACAATTAAAATGTTAAATCCCACCCTCAGTTTGAATCCGTTGTATCGTCCGATGGCCCTCCCCCAATTTCTGTCGCATGAAAGCCGACGCGATTGCAGCAAATCCGATTGCGTGCATCACAATACCCTTTTAAATTAGGTGCAAATCGGTAATCGTCGGAATATCCAACGTTTGTGCGGTCCACATACCCTTAGTAAATGCATACCCATAGTGCAGTTTGCCTCACTTTTGATAAGTCTGGCCCTATGTGCTATATATCACCTTGCTTTTATTGGTGAAGAACACTGCCATGCTAATTGATACTTGTAATAATGTAGACATTTTAAAAAATCATTTGAAATATCATGTGGAACAATCTGCATAAATACATTTCTACATCACGTTTTCATATGTAATTTTCATTTTCAATGACATTTCTTTGCAGTGGAATCTTATTTTCCCATATGCACTATGAATACTGAGGATAAGATCTATTTTTCTCCAGACAATGTCTTGTGAGTCACATATACTCTTAACCTTATGGATCTCCTACATATATATATACAGAGCCATGGGAAGTGTTGTGCTAGCGGAACACGCTGCTGGAAGCTGGAGACCTTGATATGAGTGCAGATATGCAAAAAACCATAGAAATATGTTAAAGTATAATCCCTATATTCATAAATAATCATTACAATGCTCTATGAAGATGAAATATACACATTATTCAGGCTTGCAGCAGCTGAAGTAGAGAGAGCAAATGTACTTTATATTCCAGTTTATTACCATAAGCCTTTTTCAGAGTATTGTTGCTGTATTATTATTGTTCACATTACAGGCAAAACATACCAGTTATTCCACCATATGAATTCTTTTCTTTTTTGCTCATTTTCATTTATTACCAAGTACAATAAATTCCCAAATGTACTGTACACACCTGCACACTGTATATACACATACTGTACATTTACTATAGATCCTATAATGCTCCACCAGGGATATGAACATTCTACAAGTCTAAAATGGGCATTTATTAAGACTGGCATAAAGTTCATCACTACCTTATGCCACCATGAGCCATTATATGTTTAGTTTCCTTGCATACAATTTAGAAAGGGTGGAGCCCAATCAGAGAGGACATCTTGTTTTCCTGTTTGCCTAGATGTAATAGGTATTTCAAAGTCATAAACTGAGTAGTTTATATTAAAATATAACCAGTTTTTATATGGAAGCTGAGGCTGGGTATGATTCTTTGGGGCTCATTTACTAAGGGCCCCACGGACCGGACTTTCATCAGCTTCCTGTTGAATGACAGCAAGCAGAGATCTAGAAAACCGTGGAGTCTATTTATAGAACATGTGTAGGGAAATTGTAATACTTTTCATTACACAAGCACTTACACTTTGTAAAAGTGGACAACCCATTTAAGCTTTTTTACTAGTTGCTAATGGCAAGCAATCCAAGCTCAGCTTTAATTTTATATACTGCTATGGTAAAATATAAGTTATGTTCTCATTGGTTGCCATGAGCAACTGGAACAGTTTTGCTCTCAGACACTTTTGATAAACCTCCCCCAATGTGATTAATAAAATAAATCATGACTAACCAATCCTCCACTTTCTCCATTTTTTTCTGCTCAGTGACAGCCAGTGACAGTGCCAGACAGTTCCAATATGTGGGGAGGGAGCTGTAAAGTTGACTGACAGCAAACAGTGAGTCAGAAAGAAGATAAATTCTGTCACTGGGAGAGATTTATGAGAAGTATCGGAGAGCAGAACTGTTTTAGTTGCCTATTTTATAAACAGCTGTGGGTAAATGAAAGCCAAGCTGTGATTGGTTGCCATGAGCAACTAGAACTCTTCTGCTCTAAGCCACTATCGCCTTGTGTAGATCCCCTTCATAGGCCACGCTAACGGACCATGTATGCTTCACTGAGAAATTTGAGAAATTTGAGTTTCTTACCAAAAAAACAGGGAAATAACTATCTTATGACTTATTGGGGCAGATGTATTATTGTCTCTGAATTGTTGCGGATCATTTATAATGAGTTTGCGCCAGAAAGTACAGATGTTTCCGACGATCCCTACTCCTCTGTCTTTTTTGGCGCAAGTGGGCGTGGCCTAACTTTTCAACATTATCTGTCACATTTATGTGTATTTTGTGGTTAATTCTTTTTATTAATAAATGTTTATATTAAGTGTTTTTAACATTTTTTTTTTACTTTTACAGGTTGGCTTGAAAAAGCGATCCTCTGATCTGTTCAAGCTCTTCTTCACCTAATACAGTGTAATACAGATGTACTACACTGTATTATGGGACACGCATCCCTGGAGCACTGGCACATGCCGGGAATGCCAGCGGAGGATCAGACCCTCCCCCGTATAAAGGGTTAATGCCCGCGATCAGAGGAAATTTCCGATTTTCTCCAATTGCGGGTACTAGAGACGGATGCCAGCCATAACATACAGCTGGCACCCCACGCACCTGGTACCGGCTCCGTTCAGGAGCCGGGGCCAGAAGCATGACGTAAAAATAGTGCAAAATGCGGGAACGCACCTCCCGCCATGCAGTGAAATAACGGGAAATGTTGGGAAAGGGTTAAAACACCGGGCTGTGCTTTCCGGTGACTGATATCTGATGCCAATAGTAGTGCTTGCGCCAGATTTAGTAAATCCCCCCATTGTTTTACTTTACAGAAATCTACACCTTGCTTTTAAAATGTATTTGGCCAGCATCATAAATAACCATCTGCAAAAACAACATCATTCTTAGGAATTGCCATTTAAGCAAAAAAAGGTCTGCAGCATGACCTTTAGCTGACAAATCTGCCGAGCTGGGAGTATCTGCACTACAGTACTGATGATAAGATTGTGCCATTACTAGTACAGTGCCTTGCAACAGCAATAAAAATAAAGGAAACAGATCTTTAATTAGAGCATTTACAATGAATAGGCAATTACTGAGAATGGTAATGTCAGAGATAATGCTGCAAATTCATTTCCAGTGCCCCTGCAAAAATAACAAAAGCTGGTAGAATGGGAATGGTACAGTCAGAGGGAGACAAAGGGCTGAGGAGCTCATGTGCCACCTCCCTGCGCCGAGGCTTGGTAAATAAATATACAGAGATCAAATACAATGATAACCGGAAATCTCTAATTATACACAAAAGACCTGCTGCCCAGTGCCCACCGAGCCCGGCTGACATTGTGTGCGCTTCACTTTGTAGCGTTCCTGATACCAATAACAAGACGTCATTCAGTGTATTGTAAATTACCTCCAGGGACATAGTTTATAGCTCCGGGGCTGAGCAGAGCCCAGATGTTGGCACCTGGCTTTAACTTGATAAATGCACATGCTTGTATTACCTATAAAACAAATAGCTTGGAAACATTAAACAAAATTGCTTTGCCTGTTTTTGGAGTGTCAGCTTTAGTCTATCAATCTATATCTCCTTAGTACATTCTATTAAGCATATTTGAAATTTTGCTGATAACATTCCTCAAGGGGAAATCTAATGTTTGTATAGGAGCTGAACAAAGCCGCATTGCTCTTTTTCCTTTGTAATTTCATAAATCATCTCTTTGGGACAGTTTTATCTTGTCACACACAGTGAATGGTGTTTGAATAGTATATAAGCAACCTAAGGTGTTTCTCAGTGTGGTTGACAGTGCAGATCTCCGCTCTGCTCACAATAGGCTGCATATAATTACATTGCTCCCTGTTCCCTCTTTCCATGCAGTTTCTTAGATACTTGAATATAAAAGCTGCTATTAAAGTTTCATTAAGGAGAAAATTTAAAAGGGGTAATGTATATGTCTTCAGGATTTAAGAGATGTTAAGTCACTCCTAGTTAGGTTTTTAAAAAAACTTGTTTTAAGTTGCATGGTCTTTACTTCCTTCAATTCTCCAAGAGTTTCAAAAGTGCAAAGGAAGACAAAGGAGAATATTACATGTAAGCAGATCAACCAATATAAGAAAAATAGAGAATTGTGTGTATGGAAACATATTCAGATCACCGTAGGCAAGTGTCAATAATGGTGTGACGAGAGAGGGTTTGGTGCGGGAGATTTCAAATGCTGGTCTAGACGCCAGGCATAAAGTCCAATAGAAGAAAAAGGTAGGGTGGAATCCAGAATTCCATATAGGTGTGAACCCCCCCCCATAAAACTATATAAAGGCAATATAAAAAGGAGATCATTCAAAAGGTGACTTCTCCAAGGACAAGAAAATACATGAGTAAGGGGGATAAGCAGGTGATGCATGTGTTAGTCCTTACTCATACCTGATAGTTTACTGTCTCCACACTCCATTTTATACTAAGAAACTCACAGTGGAGAGGTGGGAGCTGACGACAGCATGAAGGCGTAGCCAAAAGTCACATGACCACACAACGAAACAAACTCCAAAGAAAAAAAATGCCATAGCTCCTAGCGATTGCTCCATTTGGGACTTTGCAGGGGGAAGTTGAGCCGAACCTCTTCTCTACGGATTCTCTACTTCTCTACACAGATTCTCGTTTAATGCTATAGATTATTAAATTACATTACAGTACACTGTAAAGGTTGAATTCTGCCATTGCCCTCAGATAATTGGCGATAGCAGAAACCATTTCTTTTCAGCAGTTTTGTGGCACAGCAGGAATGTCCTCAGCAATTACATTCTGTGTGTTCCTGGCCTGAACCTTTTGGTTTCTTTCTCAACTGCATTATTTTGCAGTACGAAAGCTTCTGCTGCAAACGTTTCAGATTTTATTAGTGGCTGCAAGCTATGGAATAGCTTCTTGTAACCAATGCATTGTAAAGTCACAAATCATTGAGTACTAATCAGAAGGTCATATTTAGCCTGTGTGCCACAATCCATGTGTTGGTCGCAATTCTTGACCCAACAGTGGTGTATCTCACCTGAAATACAATATCAGAGTGATATATATATATATATATATATATATATATATATATATATATATCAATAAATAAAAGATAGAAAAACAATGGTAAAGAATAAACATATCGCCACATATTGTTGCACACGTCATAAGGCACACCTCTAGTTAAGACGTATCAGTAAAGAACGTACTTGTGCAACCTCTTCAAAGACCTGAAGTCTGACTTGCTAGGTGGTAGATATGCGAGGGGTGGGTGCACACCAAAAAAGTTAATCACTTGTATGAAGTATTGTTGAACTCTATTTTACTCAACATAAATATATTGCGATCATCAGAGCTTCTGCAGGTCTACTGTCTCATTGTCCAATTTTGCAGCTGCAAGTCCAGGTCAGAGGAGCCTGAACCCTTCTCTGAACATAAATCTTTTTTTCATAGCCCAACACACAACCCTATCACTATTAGCATGCTTAAAATTTCTTTTTATCAAAGTAATGTTTAAAAAATATTTTAGGGACCTGCTCATAAAAATATCAATATTAAACTAAGTTATCAAACTTACTGTATATCACTACGCAATAAAAGGAGTCATTCAGTCAATAAAACTCGATTATTTCAGCAATGAAATAATACTTTTTGTGGTTTTTAAAAAGTAATTTACAGCATCACACAATTTATATATGTTGCTGTATTTGCTGTAAGTTTAAGTCAGACAAGCCGTGGTTCAGGCTGGGAAATATTTTCTGAATATTAACTGTATTCCCAGGCCCCAACAACAAAATAGGTGTCTCATTGTGAAGTATAATAAAAATTGCTCACCTATTTTGGCTAGATAAACCAGCAATGTATATGCAGAAGTGAAGACCTTTGTGTTTGCTGCAGCCTCCCTGGGCGATGTATTGTCATCCAAGGTCTTTTTTAGGTGACATGCAGCTGTTTACAAAGTCCCTCTATCCAAAGATATTGGCCTCAACAAATACAGTTCCAACATCAAAATGCATAGCCGTTCTACTAATAAGCGGGTTACGAACAAGAAGTTACAAACGGTTCAATAGGTTTGTTCTTAAGTTGAAATATTATCTATATATTTTATAATTGTAATTCCAGACAAAAATTTGTTTTTGCCCCATTGACAATTGGAGTTTCAACATTTTTTGTTGTAATGAGACCAAGGATTATCAATAAAGCTTCATTACAGACACATTATAGCTGATTATTACAGTCTGGGACTAAAGAACTGCATTGAGAGAGCTTCACCAGAGGTCACAGTGGGCAAAGGGGTCTGTCTTTAACTAGGGGCTGTCTGTAAGTCAGGTGTCCTTAAGTAGGGTACTGCCTGTATGATACAAGGACGTTCTCTCTGAACTGTATTAACTATTACAGTTCCAAAGTAGTCCAAGAAAGTGAGGATATGTGGTACATCCAATAAAATCGAAAAACTTTATTCTTGTTACATTAAAAGGTGCATATAAAGTGTCATATAGGCAAACCACCTACGCGTTTCTGCTAAAACACGTAGGTAGTTTGCCTACGTGTCACTTTATATGCACATTTTAATGTAAGAAGAATAAAGTTTTTCGATTTTATTGGATGTGCCACGCATGCTCAATTTCCTGGACTAGTTTGGATTACAAACAAAGCAACACGTGTGCACTCCAAACAAGCTTCCACTACCTCGAAATCGCTTCCAGATACAAGGGTATGTGAGACAATTTTCTTTTTTTCTCTATAAATATATTACAGTTCCAGCACGGCTGTTCCAGCACAGCCTAAAGAGGGAATTTCCTTGCATGATATTTCTACATAATCCAGGGACACCCGTCCTCTGCTTGGCGTGCAGCATGTGGGATTGTGCCACCATACAACACATTTACAGGGGCTGCACACGTTTGTGTAAAAGAGCCCTTAATCTGTAAATAAAACTAAATGATTTATTACTGTTTCAGCAACTAATTGATTGTTTTCAGGAAATTATTATTGACACCACAATTCACTTACCTGGCTGCTCTCATACCATTGCTTGATTAGACAAACCAAGAAATGGTTTGACATGATCTTGTGTGCTCCTTGCCTATTTTATGAGTAGTACCATTGTATATACATATATATTTCTCCAGTTTAATACAGCCTGGACATTTGTAGTCAGTGCGGCAAGCTTCAGGGAGAGAAAGCAATGAACGTAAAATGCTAATGCCATGTCCTCAGACATGACTTGCATGAGATTAGGAGGGATATGTGCTTGTCGTTTACCACCTGGTTGTAAGTTAAGTACCACACAGGCAATGCATACCATAAGTTTAGAAGCTGTGAAATAAAATGTTAATGGCCAGAGAATCTAAAAAGTCATTTGGTATCTGGCACTTGCGTGTGGATTGAGACAGCCTGAGGTGAAACCTTTTTTCAAATTTCAAAGTGTATTTGTAGCAATATGCAATGGATTGGATCCAAAGCAAAGCCCGGGGCTCTGACAGTGAGCTGTGTTTTTATTTTGGACAGCAATGAAGGAACAATTTAATTCTATGGATTTTTCTAAATAAGATTTTATCAGAAAACTTGAGCAATTGTTATGCGATGGGACCTGCACGGTAAAAGCCTGTGGAGGTCCGCTTTGCATATACACCAAGTCCCTGTCTCCAAATTTACTGTTGCATGAAATAACATCATAAACCTCAATGACTCCAAAGGTACAAGCAACTAATTCACAATGAAAGCGATGCATCATTCTGGTGCCACTGCATAAATAGTGTTTCCCCAACATAATTTTTGGTAATAAAAATTGCTCTCTGATACAATTATAACCTTCACTCATTCTTGGCAGAAACAATGCTGAATACTGGCAGTTGGATCTGTCGATGTATAAAAAATCAGCATGTGTTTACTTGCAGCGCATTGTGGGTATACACTGACTATTGCAATTTCAGTCTTTGTATTGTGCTGATGCTCCCAGTAAAGAAACTGAAAATTTAAATTTAAATTGGGTAAAAAGAATTTTATTCCATCCTCCTATGGGTTATAAATGTCCATTGTCTATTCATTTTCTGATGTGCTGTATGTTTCATGCCAATGCATTGTTACATAGTTAGTAAGTTTGTACATCTATGGGTGGCGAATAATAGGTGTACGAAGAAGGAATTTTAGGGAACACAATTCTATATTAGAATATGACCATCAATGTTATAGCATCCAGATGCCTATTTGCAGTCTCTGGTAGGCTGCTATTTAGATTCAGAGTTCATGCATGAAATTTACTGGTTCCCTAAACTGTACCTCATATTCTGAACCAATGCTTTGTAAACTGACAAAAAGACATATTCCTTGCATCATCTCATGATGCCCACCCCTTGCTGTTCACGTCTTGATTTCCCCCGGCCCATGACATGTGAAAAGTGAAAATATTACGAATTGTGTGCATCAGCTCTTTATGCCCGCTTAATTAAAAGTGATATGTGTGGAGAAACCCAGGAACTGCTCATCAATAGCCAAATACAATCCCAACAGTGTAACATGGTGATACCAGCATCATGCAGCCCCTGAGCCCACCTCATACATCCTTAATGGAATAATAACATGCATGGTTTTCATAATGCATTATAGGGTTAAAAAGAGACTGTATATTGCTACAACTGGGGGTGTCCAAGACTAGATAATGGGGCAGATTTACTTACCCGGTCCTGCCGCGATCCCGTGGTGCAGTGTCCGACGTGGATTCGGGTCCGGCACGATTCACTAAGGTCCATGCGTCTAATTTCCTGCAGGTGTCGATGCTGCACCGAGGTCCGCCGAAGTTCACCTTCTTCTTCCTGGTGCATGTGAGTGCTTGATCTTGTGACACATTTAGTTTTTTAAATTCCCCTTTTTTTCCTGAATCAGTTGGGTTGTCCGATGGCCACGCCCCCCAATTTCTGTCGCATGCAAGCCGGCGCCGATGCACCAAAATCCGATCGCATGCGCAAAAAACCTGCCAGTTCGTCGCAAAACAGAAATATTCGGGAAACCCAATGAGAGTGTGGCATTTGGACCCTTAGTAAATGAGCCCCAATGTGTTAATGCAGTGAGTACAGGTTTTAATGTGGTTGCGCTAAATATTAAATGCTGTTTCAATCCAACAGATTGTAGTCAAGCCAACAGATAATATAACAGATAACAGATAATCTATGATCAATCCAATTATTACCTAGATAAATTGTTTCACTGGATGCAAAAATAGACTGCAAGCATTTGCCTCATGGACTGTAAGCTCTTCTGAGCAGGGACCTCACTCCTTTTGTTCCATATGACTGTTTGTGCTATGTCATGTTTTATTTTATTTGTATATGTCCCCTATTATTTGTAAAATGCTACAGAATCTGATGGCGCTATGTAAATAAAGATTATTATTATTATTAAAAATTGAAAAATAAATAATTGACTTACGTAGGGTAAAGTACTGTTGCATATATAATAAACTATATATTAAAATAAGATGCAGATGCAAGTACTTATGTAGCACAAAAATAACCAAATAACAGGTAAAAAAGTCTGTCAAAGGCTCTGTAAAAGATAATCATACTTACTGTGCACAAGCTTTATTTATTTCTTGAAATGGCAAACCACATGCTAATATATGCACAAAAGAAAACGTAATTACACAGGTAGACAGAGGTAAATGAATGATTACGATAGCTAAATGAGCATCTAAAGAGATGTAAATTTAAGGAGAAAACCTGAAAAAGACAAATTAAAGGTGCATCGAAAATTCTAACAGGGAATTGTGAATTTGCTTGAACATTTTTGAACTGATGGTTCATACATTTGAATAGTGAATACATCAAATATCCACAGTTTGGATACAGATAACTATTTCCCACAAGCTAAACATGTGTTTGAGCATATACGTTCTTAATGTTGCTTTTCATCACTATTGGTTTTTGGTTAGGATTATATATATATTGCTCCAACATGTATTATTGCTTTTTTGAGTCTACTCCTGCAATGTAGACCAATGTGTTTCCATGGTTAAGACACCAAACAGATATTTTGAATCTTTTCTTCTCCATACAAGTAGTGGAGACATGGGAGTATGACTGTAGTGTTAGACAATACAAGTTTTAATTGTATAGTAGTGTTTTAACATAGAGGCACATAGATCTGCTTTGGTCCTCTTTTTTTCTACTCTTAGATTGATTTTTAATGATAAAAGTAAAATTGGCTCATTATCATTCATTTCTAATTATATCAATTTATCTTTTGGACATCGTACAGTGTTTTTGCTTTTGTTGAGTTATACTATTAACAATACAATATGCAACATAAAAGACTGCAGTATTTGAAGTTTCATTATGTCACCTCAGCGGAGGAAGCGACAGATGCAGGAAATCGGGCACACGAGCAATGTGAATCGCGGAAGATCCAAATCCTCATCAGACAACGCACAGCGGGGATCGCGACGAGACGGGTAAGTAAATGTGCCCCATTGTCTTGACTGATTTAAAAAGTGATTAGATGACTGAACTCCTATTAAAAATACTTTAATAAAGGCAACCTGTCACCAGGCAACATTTTTGAGCCTCCACAGATAATAAATAGCTCATTTCCCAAACTGTTTTATAAAACTTCTGGCATTAGTGATTAAAACAATAACTTATATTAAAGTTTACCTGGCTCCCTACCAGCTTGTGTCCTGTGTCCCTGGGGAGTGTTCAGCATGAAGCCCCCCTCCTCATATGCTCTTCTGTGAGTTTAAAAAAAAACCCTGCTTATGCCAGCATGTATCCACTGAATTTGCCAGAAGAGGAAGCAGGGGTGGAGACAAAGCGTGAATGGGAGGGGTTATTTTCAAACTCACAGATGAATATTTGAGGAGGGAGAAGGGGGAACTCTGCTCCACACTGAACACACCCAAGGGACACAGGATACAGGAGAGCCAGGTAAACTTTAATTTAAGTTATTGCTTTAACCATTAATGCCAGAAGTTTTATGAAAAAAACAGTTTGGGGCTTAGCTATTTATTGTTTGTGGGGACATGGAGGAGGCTCAAAAAGGGTGCCTGGTGACAGCTTTGCTTTAAATGGGTACATTAGTGCAGCAGTTTTCAAAACTAGCCTATAAAAGAATGAAGTTAATGTGACTATGGCATTAGTTGAAAGTTGAAAAACCACAGTTGTTAATACCTTTTATTGGCTAAAAAGGATGATGAAAAGCTTTCGAGGCTACTTAGGTCTCTTCATCAGGTATGGTGTAAGACAACATCTGAATAGAACACAAATTTATACAAAAATGGACACAGTAAGGCTCTTATGGTTTTAGTTGGAATTGAAAATTGGAAGACTTCTG
Organism: Engystomops pustulosus; assembly: GCF_040894005.1. Lineage (NCBI taxonomy): Eukaryota > Metazoa > Chordata > Amphibia > Anura > Leptodactylidae > Engystomops > Engystomops pustulosus. The sequence continues at coordinate 78,254,024 of NC_092412.1, forward strand.
TTCTAGAGGTATATGGTGGTTGTAGAGTTGATCCTGCACTTATCGGACATAACAATTGTCTAAGTAGAATCATAGATAGCTCCCATTGATAGAGCAATGTTCACATTGGGAATTTTATTTTTTCTCTTATAAAAGAATAACAAGATATAATTCAAGCTGAGGACATTTTCGTTTTATAATGGACTCCAAATAATCACAACAGATTCATTAGGTTTTTTTTATCGTGATGTCTATAATTTTTTTTAATGGAGAAGGATGCCGTGTGTTTCCCTAGATATTATTTGATGGGAATTGCACTGGAGGCACTGGAGAACAAAAACAGCTTGGCTAACAGAGAAGATCAGAGTGGTCAGGTAATTTTCTATGTGACCCATGAGTTGAGGTAAATTTATGTGTCATACATTTTGTTTCTTAAATGTAGCTCTGCTGCTACATCAAAATCGTGGTTTAAAACCACAGCAAAAATCGATAATGTTTTGCTGCTTTCTGCCACTATCAAGGACATTTCACAATCAACCCAACCCTTGGCCTATGGTAGAAAAAAACTTCATTTATCAGAAAACTAACAACTAAAACTAAACTGTACTTATAAACTAATAACACCAGTTATTAGAAAGCTGCTCCGTGCAATTAATATTTTTTGTTCACCTTGTGTGAATATTCAGTCCAACCTACTGCGGGCTTAAATTGATCAGTAACCATTAATATATCAGTGTCCATGTGAGTTCTTCAGAGTCAATTGATATGAATCAAGGTTAGAATATTTGTAATTAATTTTCTTTTTTAAAGAGATTTTTTTTCTATAGTTCTGAATGTCTATCTGACTATCCAACATCCTCCCAGATCACAACTATCATAGCTCAGGTCATGTTGACAGTCATTGTCAAAGAACCAGGTCAAAGGTTCTGTACATTCAGCGAATTACGATTCTACTATGAGAAGTTAGCTATTATGTTATATGATATGAGAAAGATTTTTCATAAAAGCGAATGTTTGTAATCAATGTGCAAAGAAAATTTATAAAAAAACACCGATAGTTTACAATGTACGATCAAGACTAACACTTACAACGAAATGTGTCAATCTGTTTATGTATTACACCAGATTTTTATATGAGCTGTATGCTGAAATAGACTTTGGCAATATATCAGGAGGACGTAAAGCAGGATATTTTCTTTCTATGTTTGAAGTTGTACCTCGTTGGATCGGTGCACCCTCCTTCCATTTGGCTACCAGGAACGGTGAGCTGTTTTTTTGTTAATCTTAGACTGCAGCTAGAACATGCCCACTACCCACACAACAAAACATAAGGCAGGTCCTACTTCTGGATGTCATTGCAGCGTAGGCAGTCACCTCATATGGACAACAGCAGGAATAGCTGTGCACCATTGTTTGTGGCCTGCAAAATATACACAGTCATGGGCCTGAGGCCTAAGTGTGATGAAAATAATAATCTCTCTATATATCATATATTCCGTAGTGCTTTACAAATAATAGGGGACATACACAAATATAATATTACATTACAGACTACAAACATTCGTATGGAACAATAGGAGTGAGGCCCCTCCTCACAAGAGCTTACAGACTATGAGGATGAAATGGGTGACACAAGAGGTCAGGGGCGAAACTATAGTGATAGCAGTCATAGCAGCCGCTATTGGGCCCGCAGTCTCAGGGGGCCCAGTCATCTCATCTGACACAGTAAAGAGTATAGGATGTGCGCCACATTGTACAGCATAATATGTATATGACATAAATGTATATGCTCTATCTGTGTTGTGTATATGCTACTTCATGTGTGTATATATGCTGTATGCTTGTGTATATGCCCTATATGTGTGCGCATGAGTGTATAAATGTGTGATTGTAACATGGGTGTGTGAGAGTATATATATATATATATATATATATATATATATATATATATATATATATATATACATTTATTTTTTTTAAATTATTAATTTTTTTTGGGAGGGGGCCCCATTCAGAAGCCTGCTATGGGACCCTGCCTCTCCTAGTTACACCATTGCAAGAGGTATAAGCACTTGTTTAATGGTCCAGCCATTCTTCATAATGGAGCAGTATGAAATAATTTCATAAATAAAAATTCAGTTGCTTGATCAGCCACCATCTTATATACAAACCGACCTAATTTTTCTTACATACTACATTTTTTCTAATACACAAGTATACATTATGCTTGTGTGTCACATTCACATTTTACACTCAATAAGCTTGTTGCTCTCTAATGAAATTATAACCATATTTTCAGCAAACATATTACAGAAAAAAATTTTTTTGTAACTTTGTTGATTGAAAGAATATAAATGTAATGCTGACTAAACTCTGTTCTTGCTGTTGTGTAATTCTTACTTTTTATGAGGAATAACAGGTTTGGAACAGGTATTTATCAACACAAATCTAAAGTGCACAGAGATGCAACAAGAACATCTAGGTGATGACAGCAGACCTGAATTACCTATGAGCTGAGCTTGCAGCTGAAATAAAATTCAGCATTTTTCAGGATGTAGAGTGGAATGTGGATGAAGAAGTAAATGCAGCTGTAATGGCGACTGGAACTCCGGAAGACGGACAGTGAGTCCTAAACTTAGCCCCCAAAACTGATACCTGCCTATTGCCTAGGGGTATCTTTATGACACGGGACATCTAAAAGACAAGCCCTCTTTGTGTAGACACAAAACAAGACAAACAAACAGAAAACACAGCTATGTGGAGTGGACAAACCGGGTCAGTAACTATTAGATCAAACAATGACTGAAGCTATATCCAGAGAGGTAAAAAAAATCTGACTGGAAATTTTTCTAAAAATGGGATGTATGATTGCATACTATTAAGGTTTTGCCTTACACCATTCTGTAGATGATAGATGACAACCCCTGAGGAATCCCCATTTTCCTTTCTCTCTTGGAGTAGGAAGACTGGCATTTTCGCTACATTTATCTGTGTTATTAGCTGGTTTTGCATTAGTTGTACACATCATTTAATTATAGGGAAGCAAAAAAGTGATCTATATGACTAGCCATACCAGGCACGCATTCCCTGGCACCATTGCTTGTGGATTATATGGTCTCATCCCTGGTTCTTGATGTTTATTTTTTCAATTAGCAATTGGCAAAAGCAAAGAAGAAGCAGTTATTCTAGAAAAAGTCTAGTCTATTCGCCCTCCTGTTCAAATTCATTGGAAATGGCACTGCTACAAGACTCGCACGCATGAAATACTTGCAAACATGAACTTACAGTTCCCTAATTATGCGCAATAGTCACACTTAATTTCTCTTGATTTTATTTTGAACTATTATTAAATCCAAATGAATACACTAAAAGCTACTTACTCCATTAACCTTGTACATTCTCGTCTATTTCCAGGCCTTCCAACAACAACCAGTGCAGGCATTCTGTTGCTTTTACAGCAAATACAAAACATGGCCTCTATCCAATTTTTAATCAGCTGTACAGATGGGTTTGTTTCACAAATGCACTTGGCTGCACAGATGGAAGTTCCTGAATGCCTGACAAGGTGTTAAAACTGTTAGTGAGATTACAAAGGAATGAGCAAAGAAACACAGGAAATTATAAAATAATCAGACTGGACTTAGTCTCCTAAGGGTTTATTAGTTCAGAAGTTGAATTTTGTCCTTGGCAAGTATGAACCCGTCTTTAAAATAGTTTGAGTAAACATACATCAAGTTAAGCATGAAAGCTATTTTGTATATCCCACAAGAACAGATGTGATCTCAGAAGAACCTGGTGCTCTACTGATAAAAAGTCAGTGTTACCAGCTGAGAGCTTCATAGATGTAATCGTCTAAGGGCAGAGCAGACGGTAGTAGCAGCAGATTTAGCACAGACGATCTGCTCGCATTATTTTACAGTTAGAAGCAATCTATGTGAGAAAAGAACATGAGGATTTAAAAGACAATGTAATATTCATCAGAAATGAAGCATGTAAACATGCTAGTATTGCCTAAATGAGGAAAATGGGGAGAAATGTTTCATCAGCAGTGTCTGGAAATAAGAATACTATTCTATCAATTTATCTTTTACATAATTTGATTTTACCTAACTCTGTTTTTTCATGAATGAGAGACTTTGATCTCTGTATAATTTACCTTTGGCTTGAGTAGAAAATGCCTTGTTAAAATACCTCTACAGTATACATTGTACATGCAAGCCAATGGGGCTTATTTACTATGGGTCCGCACACCACATTTCCGTCGGGTTTTCCGACTATTTCCGATTTGCGCCGCATTTAACAGGGGTTTTTGGCACATGCGATCGGATTTTGGCACAATCGTCTTTCATGCGACACAAAGCCGTAGGACATCCCGTCTGATTCAGACTAAGCGCGGGATTTAAAATTCAAATTGTGTCACAAGACATGCACTCACATACATCGGAAAGAAGAAGGTGAACTCCGGGGGACCTCAGCAGGGAAGCGACACATGCAGGATATCGGGCAAACAATCTTAGTGAATCGCGCCGGACTTCATCCTCGTCAGACAACGCACCTCAGGGATCGTGACAGGACCGGGTAAGTAAATGTGTCCCATAGTGTGACTGGTTGAAAAATTCTATCACCAGGTTTAGGCAGGGTTCACATCTCGGTTTTTGCATACTACTGATGGACACATTTTTTTATTGAAAAAATGTATCAAAACATGTGCTACAGCATATCCATTCATGTCAATGGATACGATGGATGCACAAACAGCGTATGTTTATTGTCTGTATCCTTTTTCATTTTGATAGAGAAAAATGTGGGCTGCTGCGTTCTTCATGTCCTTTTAGAAATTGTTTGCAAAACATACAGTATATATTTTTCAACATTGGTGTCTATGGACGATGTAAACATAAAGTGTTACAGCGTACGCATCAATCCAAGGGAGTAACTACAGCGGTAGCAGCCATAGCAGCTGCTATGGAACCCACAGTATCAGGGGGCCCCGTCAACTGACCTGACACACTATAGGGTGGAGGAGGTGCAGTGTTATATACATATTATGCTGCACATTGTACAGCACAATATGTAAATGACATATATGTGATGTATATATGCTGTATCTATGATGTGTATATACTGCATATGTAAATGGTGTATGGTGTGTGTGTATATACTGTATGTCTGTATATAAGCTCTTTAAATGTGCATGAGTTTATCAATGTGTGATTTTATAGGTGTGAATATGCAAATATGTATATTTCTTATGTGGGAAGAGAGGCCCCATTTAGAAGCCTGCTATTGGGCCCTGTCTCTTTTAGCAACGCCCCTGCATCACATCTGTTTCTCTGCCCAAATAAGTGTCTTAAAATTCGCCGTTCTAGAGAAAAATTGCAAAAACTGATGCAAACATATTAATGGATACTACGTATACGTCAAAAAATGTTGACATATCAACAAACCTGCATCCATTTTTGTCAATTGTTAGAGTTACATGTTGCAGCATAAATCTGGGCAGATTCTAAAAAATGAGATGTTTTTGTTTTGTTTTTGTCTTTTCTTTTCTTTGGAATATTTGATAGGTCCAGTGACTTTGAGGCAGCCCAGTAGCTGCAGAAGGAAGTGCTCGTTGCTAACCCAACCAACATCTGTCAGCGAATTACCTTTTCATAAATTTTATTATAGACCCAAAGTTGATTACAATATTGGGACATGCTACCAAAACCATTTACAGGCCACAAATGACATGCGTGGCCGCTCTTAGGCACATGAGATCGACATCTCCTGACAAGAAATGACAGTGACAAGAGGAACATTTGTACACAATAATGACCCCATGAAATGTTTTCTTCTTATCAGATGACTAACAGTAAACTCTTATTTGTTGGTGATTAACATTTAGCATGAATGATACAACATTTGTAAAGAATTCTAAGAATCAGCGATATCGTTGAATCTTAATGGAGAGGAAAAGATTTCAGAATAGTCAGAATTTATTGGCTCAAACATCAGCCGGTCTAATAGTCATGAAAGTTGCAACTTAACTTATGAGACACTTAACTTATTAGATAACCCCTTTCTCATGAATTATATTAGTATGCCAAGTTTTATTTTTTTTTTCCCAGCACAATTGCATTTTATTCATGCATATAATTTATCTGAGGGATAAAGACTATTTCAATTATAAGAGCATGCCCAAATGAATATAAGCTTTGCACATATTCCTGATTTTTAACGCTTAAATAAATAAGCAAGTCATTAGGTTTGTCATATAAGCAATTTGCCTTAACCTTCACCACAATGGATGTCAGAGAAAGAGAACTAATTATTTTGCTTGAGATCACCAAAATCATGATACATCAAGCTTTTCAGGCAAAACTGTTTACAATACACATGGAGCAAAGCAAAGAAAATACAGCACGTAATAACCTTCATGAACAAGTTTCTAGTAAGCTATAATTTTTTTGTCATGTACCTTTAAATGTGTGGTCATGTCAACATGATTAGCTACATTGGAAAAATATTGGGGTTAATGCAGTGAAAAATACATGCAAGCTATGCATACAAAAACACGCCCATTTGTAAAAAATGGATGACGTAAGTATGTGTTTAACATATAATATTGTAACTATGTTTAACCACCTACAACATTTCATGCCATTCCAATAAGATAGTAAAGCTATGTATAATATCGACAAAAGCAATACATGTACATATATAGAGAGAGGAAAAAAGGAGAGAAAGATATTTTCTTGCTTATCTATAATGATGACTTCTCCATCGCATAGGTCATCAATATGAAACCAATACTAGGGCACTGGGGACCCCCATTTGAAAGGTGAAACAACAAATAGAATGGAGGCAGATGACCAGGGAGCTCTCTGAGTGTCCAAAGTGGAACCATAAGTAGAAGAAAGAAATGGCAACATTTGACAAGATTAGTAGAACCCAGTGTAACATTTGTGTCAATGAGCCACTAACTAATATTGTTTACAAAGGGGACCAATTGATAATCTACAGGGTCACTCTTAAGTTGTTTTATAGTATGCAGCAAGTGATTCTATAGGCTCTAAATGTTCAGAAGTAGAGTCATCATAATTTTTTTTTGTTTTAGTACATTTTGTAGTGTAATGTACCTAATCTGGAACCTTGAACCACAATCAGATATGGTGGCCTGGAGCTTTAGCTGAATCTAGTCTGATCTCTGATCCTGAGCCTATATCCTGATTTTCTTGTGTGTGTACATTTATCTTTCTGTCTCTCTGTTCATCTTACTTCTGTTCTGAGCACATACTCAGATTGGAGATTGTTGACCAGTAGTCTCTTATCACTAGGATTTGTGAGGCTATAAGGTAGGGAATTGGGGAGGTGGGTGACTTAGAGTTCTGCACCCTTTTCTGTTCCTTGATAGTGGTAGAACACCAGAACCACTCTGAGCATTATGGGGCTAGAAGATGACAGTGCTGTCACTATAATACTTCAAAATGTTATGGCTAGCTGTTATAAATGGGGGAATGGGGGGATTAGAATACACTGACAGATTACAAAATTTGGGATTATTCAGTTTAGAAAAAAGACGACTGAGGGGAGACCTCATTACAATGTACAAATACCTGAACGGACAGTACAAGGATCTCTCCAAAGATCTTTTTATACCTAGGCCTGTGACCAGGACAAGGGGGCATCCTCTACGCCTAGAGGAGAGGCGATTTTACCATCACCATAGACAAAGGTTCTTTACTGTAAGAGCAGTGAGACTGTGGAACTCTCTGCCGCAGGAGGTTGTTATGGCCGACTCTATGTACATGTTCAAGAAAGGCCTGGATGACTTTTTGGAGAGAAAAAATATCACGGGTTATGGGGATAAAACATTTATTTAATTCTTGAAGGTTGGACTTGATGGACTTGCGTCTCCTTCCAGCCTTATATACTATGATACTATGATACTATAAAAGCATAGAGGGAAACAAATTTGGGAAAAAAATGTTATAGTAGAAATCTGATCAACATTCAACTAAATCATTAACTTATAAGGCATAATCAGTGAAATATTTAAAACACAAGAAGTATATTCTGATATGTTCCCTAAAATTATATTAAAAATTATAATGATACCAGGAGAACCTGATAAATTCATAACTTGTATAGATTGTGGTATTGTGCAAAGTTACTTTTAGGTTCCTGCACAAAGTGCCACTGATTGCTGAGGTCTAATTTATATCTTTTTTAATCAACTCATTGTCAAGGGAACTGTCTGACAAAATAAATACTGCATATAGCTAAGAATCGTATTCACCTGAATGCAATAATCAGATCAAAGGTCCTTGTATCCACAGCATTTTCTGTAAAATGTTCAATAGATGCTCGACTAACCTTAGGGACTCAGATCATGTTTGATCAATTATTCTGCTCTATAGCAAAAAAATAAGTATAGAGAAACACACATCCAATAATCATCACCTGACAGGAAACCCCTAAAATGAGAAGCGGTTTCCTAAATTGGATAACCCCTGAAAAGTGATAGGAAAATAATCTCCGTATAAAATGCTGAACGAAAGAAAAAAATAGCAACATAATTGTATTCATTAGAGTTCAACAATTAGCATCAACAGAATATAAACAATTGTCTTCATATTTAGTCTTAAAATTAATAGTCCACAAGATTTGTTTTACACCTGCAAAGTGCGCATTCCAAACGCAGCCCAATTATAATGAAAGTAGACAAGAACCATACATAACTAAAGAGAGACAGCAGAAGGAGAGCGCTATCGGCGTGTGTGTCTATTAATAACAGAAAATGCATTTCTAACAAGACATTGCAGGTGTGGCGCACTGCGCACGTTAATCATTAATACACTCAAGACAAAGGTGTTGACGGCGGGTAAAACTAGCTTCTTGTTTTCCTTCCTGTCTATTTTCGAGCTGTCTAATATTATCAGAATAATTTTACATTTCTACCCTGTGGCTCACTTCAGTGTAATGAATATCAGAATATATTATTAGTATCTACAGCAGGGGGAGATTTACCAAACAAAACACTTATATGTTCCTCAAGTCTATAATAAAATTTGGGACCTTTTGAACTTAAAATACTTAGCGTTACTTAGTTCTTAACATTCTCTTTCATTTACTTAGTGCTTTCCATTAAAAGCTATCAGATTCTTCACTTGAAACAGAAGATACAGATTAAAAGCATTACACATGATTCCTGGGAATTATTGAGGTTTAGACATCACAGGTCTTTTATTGAATTCCTTTAATATGGGCACTACATTTATGTGTCTTTACTAGAGATGAGCGAGCACTAAAATGCTCGGGTACTCGTTATTCGAGACGAACTTTTCCCGATGCTCGAGTGCTCGTTTCGAGTAACGAGCCCCATTGAAGTCAATGGGAGACTCGAGCATTTTTCAAGGGGACCAAGGCTCTGCACAGGGAAGCTTGGCCAAACACCTGGGAACCTCAGAAAAGGATGGAAACACCACGGAAATGGACAGGAAACAGCAGGGGCAGCATGCATGGATGCCTCTGAGGCTGCTTAATCGCACCATTATGCCAAAATTATGGGCAACAGCATGGCCATGACAGAGTGACCGAATGAGGCTAGATAGCATCTAAAACATCCAATAATTGACCCTGACACTATAGGGGACGGCATGCAGAGGCAGCGGCAGCAGGCTAGAGAGTGTCATGGCGACATACCCTAAATGGACTCAGGCTTCAAACCAATGGGTGGCAGAGAGGAACCAAAGGAGGTGAGCAAGAAGCGCTCAAATAATATCGGTACATGATAAAAGTTTGCCAGTATATTTTGTGGATTACACAGCAGGGTGGCGACAAAGTTAACATGGAAGCCATGAAAACAATCCAAAATTCTGCCTGACACAGCTCGTTTGATAAGGGGACCATGTATGGAGGCAGTGAACTAGTAGTAGATTAAAGGTGCTGCAGTTAAAACTATGTTAGTTGGACCTTGGCATGGAGCTGGCGCTCCGCTGCCAGGCAAGCTTTCGCCAATCCAAGCCCCTGTCTCTAGGCTACTCCCCAAACAGCACTTCTAAGAACCTTTTGTATAAGATCAAGTGTAGTAGCGTTCTTATAAGTTTGGGATATGGCGGGTGAGGGGAATGTAAACAGATGCGCAAGAAGCGCTGAAATAATATCGGTAAATGATAAAAGTTTGCCAGTATATTTTGTGGATTACACAGCAGGGTGGCGACAAAGTTAACAAGTTTGATGTGGAATGCCCTGTAATAGCTCTTGGGCGGTGTGCCTTTTATCGCCTAGGCTCAGCAGTTTGAGCACCGCCTGCTGTCGCTTAGCGACGGCACTGCTGCTGTGCCTAGAGCTACCGACTGATGGCGCCATGCCCACGGATGGTAATTCGGAGGAGGAGGAGGAGGTGGAGGAGGGGTGGGAGGAGGAAGAGGTATAGTAGGCCTTTTTTAGACCTGGACCGAGGTAGGCCCCGCAATCCTCTGCGTCGGCAGTATATGACCAGACCCAGGGTCAGACTCGGTCCCAGCCTGCACCAAGTTAAGTGTAGTAGCGTTCTTATAAGTTTGGGATATGGCGGGTGAAGGGAATGTAAACAGATGCGCAAGAAGCGCATGATGCGCATGGAGCTGGCGCTCCGCTGCCAGGCGAGCTTTCGCCAATCCAAGCCCCTGTCTCTAGGCTACTCCCCAAACAGCACTTCTAAGAGAACCTTTTGTATAAGATCAAGTGTAGTAGCGTTCTTATAAGTTTAGGATATGGCGGGTGAGGGGAATGTAAACAGATGCGCAAGAAGCGCATGATGCGCATGGAGCTGGCGCTCCGCTGCCAGGCGAGCTTTCGCCAATCCAAGCCCCTGTCTCTAGGCTACTCCCCAAACAGCACTTCTAAGAACCTTTTGTTTAAGATCAAGTGTAGTAGCGTTCTTATAAGTTTGGGATATGGCGGGTGAGGGGAATGTAAACAGATGCGCAAGAAGCGCATGATGCGCATGGAGCTGGCGCTCCGCTGCCAGGCGAGCTTTCGCCAATCCAAGCCCCTATCTCTAGGCTACTCCCCAAACAGCACTTCTAAGAACCTTTTGTATAAGATCAAGTGTAGTAGCGTTCTTATAAGTTTAGGATATGGCGGGTGAGGGGAATGTAAACAGATGCTCAAGAAGCGCTGAAATAATATCCGTAAATGGTAAAAGTTTGCCAGTGTATTTTGTGGATAACACAGCAGGGTGGCGACAAGGTTAACAACTTTGATGTGGAATCCATGAAAACAACCCAAATTTCGGCCTGACACACCTCGTTTGATAAAGGGACGATGTATGGAGGCAGCTATATAAACGACTTTTGGAGGTAGCAATGGAGACAACGTGTGGAGGCTGCTATGGAGACAATTCAATTTGGATAGTGCCTGTATGTGGCAGTCCAAAAAAGTTTTCAAACCAGAGGAGCAGGTAGGTGGCCCTCCAGAAAAATGGAATAGATTGAGTGCCTGTATGTGGCAGTCCAAAAAAGTTTTCAAACCAGAGGAGCAGGTAGGTAGCCCTCCAGAAAAATGGAATAGATTGAGTGCCTGTATGTGGCAGTCCAAAAAAGTTTTCAAACCAGAGGAGCAGGTAGGTGGCCCTCCAGAAAAATTGAATAGATTGAGTGCCTGTATGTGGCAGTCCAAAAAAGTTTTCAAACCAGAGGAGCAGGTAGGTGGCCCTCCATAAAAATGGAATAGATTGAGTGCCTGTATGTGGCAGTCCAAAAAAGTTTTCAAACCAGAGGAGCAGGTAGGTGGCCCTCCAGAAAAATTGAATAGATTGAGTGCCTGTATGTGGCAGTCCAAAAAAGTTTTCAAACCAGAGGAGCAGGTAGGTGGCCCTCCAGAAAAATGGAATAGATTGAGTGCCTGTATGTGGCAGTCCAAAAAAGTTTTCAAACCAGAGGAGCAGGTAGGTGGCCCTCCAGAAAAATTGAATAGATTGAGTGCCTGTATGTGGCACTCCCAAAAATTGTTGAAAACAGAGGACCGGGTCGGTGGCCCTCCAGAAAAATTACATGCATAAAGTACTATAGCTAGAGCCAGTGGGCCCTGTCAAAAAATAGCCAGTTTCCTCTGCTTTACTGTACAAAGAGGAGGAGAAGGAGGAAAATGAGGAGGAGGAGGAGTGGATAAATTATTCAGGTTGAGCTTCCTTCACCTGGTGGAGATTGGAAATTATGAGAAATCCAGGCTTTATTCATTTTGATAAGCGTCAGCCTGTCAGCGCTGTCAGTCGACAGGCGTGTACGCTTATCGGTGATGATGCCACCAGCTGCACTGAAAACCCGCTCGGACAAGACGCTAGCGGCAGGGCAGGCAAGAACCTCCAAGGCGTACAGCGCCAGTTCGTGCCACATGTCCAGCTTTGAAACCCAGTAGTTGTAGGGAGCTGTGTGATCATTTAGGACGATGGTATGGTCAGCTACGTACTCCCTCACCATCTTTCTGTAAAGATCAGCCCTACTCTGCCGAGACTGGGGACAGGTGACAGTGTCTTGCTGGGGTGACATAAAGCTGGCAAAAGCCTTGTAAAGCGTACCCTTGCCAGTGCTGGACAAGCTGCCTGCTCGCCTACTCTCCCTCGCTACTTGTCCCGCAGAACTACGCACTCTGCCGCTAGCGCTGTCAGAAGGGAAATACTGTTTCAGCTTGTGCACCAGGGCCTGCTGGTATTCATGCATTCTCACACTCCTTTCCTCTCCAGGGATGAGAGTGGAAAGATTTTGCTTGTACCGTGGGTCCAGGAGAGTGAACACCCAGTAATCGGTGCTGGAATAAATTCTTTGAACGCGAGGGTCACGGGATAGGCAGCCTAGCATGAAATCTGCCATATGCGCCAGAGTCCCAACTCTCAAGAATTCACTCCCCTCACTGGCCTGACTGTCCATCTCCTCCTCCTCCAACTCCTCCAACTCCTCTTCTTCTGCCCATACACGCTGAACAGTGAAGGTCTGAGCAATGGTCCCCTCTTGTGTCTCGCCAACATTCTCCTCCTCTTCCTCCTCATCCTCCTCCACCTCCTCCGATATGCGCTGAGAAACAGACCTAAGGGTGCTTTGGCTATCAACAAGGGAATCTTCTTCCCCCGTCTCTTGTGAGGAGCGCAAAGCTTCCGACTTCATGCTGACCAGAGAGTTTTTCAACAGGCCAAGCAGCGGGATGGTGAGGCTGATGATGGCGGCATCGCCACTGACCATCTGTGTTGACTCCTCAAAGTTACTCAGCACCTGACAGATATCAGACATCCACGTCCACTCCTCATTGTAGACTTGAGGAAGCTGACTGACCTGACTACCAGTTCTGGTGGAAGTTGACATCTGGCAGTCTACAATCGCTCGGCGCTGCTGGTAAACTCTGGATAACATGGTCAGTGTTGAATTCCACCTCGTGGGCACGTCGCACAACAGTCGGTGAGCGGGCAGTTGGAGGCGGTGCTGCGCTGCCCTGAGAGTGGCAGCATCTGTGCTGGACTTCCTGAAATGCGCACAGATGCGGCGCACCTTCGTGAGCAAATCAGACAGATTGGGGTATGTCTTGAGGAAACGCTGAACTATGAGATTTAACACATGGGCCAGGCATGGCACATGTGTCAGTCTGCCGAGTTGCAGAGCCGCCACCAGGTTACGGCCATTGTCACACACAACCATGCCTGGCTTCAGGTTCAGCGGTGCCAGCCACAGATCAGTCTGCGCCGTGATGCCCTGTAATAGTTCTTGGGCGGTGTGCCTTTTATCGCCTAGGCTCAGCAGTTTGAGCACCGCCTGCTGTCGCTTAGCGACGGCACTGCTGCTGTGCCTAGAGCTACCGACTGATGGCGCCATGCCCACGGATGGTCGTTCGGAGGAGGAGGTGGAGGAGGGGTGGGAGGAGGAGGAGGCATAGTAGGCCTGAAACACCTGGACCGAGGTAGGCCCCGCAATCCTCGGCGTCGGCAGTATATGACCAGCCGCAGGGTCAGACTCGGTCCCAGCCTCCACCAAGTTAACCCAATGTGCCGTCAGCGATATATAGTGGCCCTGCCCGGCAGCACTCGTCCACGTGTCCGTGGTCAGGTGGACCTTGTCAGAAACGGCGTTGGTCAGGGCACGGATTATGTTGTCTGACACGTGCTGGTGCAGGGCTGGGACGGCACATCGGGAAAAGTAGTGGCGGCTGGGGACCGAATACCGAGGGGCGGCCGCAGCCATGAGGCTGCGAAAGGCCTCGGTCTCTACTAGCCTATAGGGCAGCATCTCCAGGCTTAGCAATCTTGAAATGTGCACATTAAGGGCTTGGGCGTGCGGGTGGGTTGCACTATATTTGCGTTTCCGCTCCAGCGTCTGAGGTATGGAGAGCTGAACGCTGGTGGATGCTGTGGAGGATCGTGGAGGCGACGATGGGGTTTTTGTGGCAGGGTCCTGGGCAGGGGGCTGACTATCAGCTGACACAGGGGAAGGAGCAGTGGTGTGCACGGCCGGAGGTGAACGCGCTTGTTGCCACTGAGTGGGGTGTTTAGCATTCATATGCCTGCGCATACTGGTGGTAGTTAAGCTATTAGTGGTGGAACCCCTGCTGATCCTGGTTTGGCAAATTTGGCACACCACAGTCCGTCGGTCATCCGGTGTTTCCTTAAAGAACCTCCAGACTTCTGAAAATCTAGCCCTCGCCGCAGGAGCCCTCGCCACGGGAGCTTCACTAGTTGACACATTTGGCGCTGATGCACCAGCTCTGGCCCTGCCTCTCCGTCTGGCCCCACCACTGCCTCTTCCAACTTGTTCTGGTCGAGGACTCTCCTCCGTCTCAGAAGCACTGTGTTCACCCGGCCTCTCAACCCAGCTTGGGTCTGTCACCTCATCATCCTCTGATCCCTCAGTCTGCTCCCCCCTCGGACTTCCTGCCCTGACAACAACTTCCCCACTGTCTGACAACCGTGTCTCATCATCGTCGGACACCTCTTTACACACTTCTTCCACTACGTCAAGAAGGTCATCATCACCCACAGACTTCGACTGGTGGAAAACCTGGGCATCGGAAAATTGCTCAGCAGCAGCAGGACAAGTGGTTTGTGACTGTGGGAAGGGTCCAGAAAACAGTTCCTCAGAGAATGCCGGTTCAAATGGCAAATTTTGCTGGGAGGGGGCAGACTGGGGGGGAGGAGGCTGAGGTGCAGGAGCTGGAGGAGTGCCGATTTCGGTGACATGGGTGGACTGCGTGGAAGACTGACTGGTGGACAAATTGCTCGAAGCATTGTCGGCAATCCACGACATCACCTGTTCGCACTGTTCTGGCCTCAACAGTGCTCTACCACGAGTCCCAGTAACTTCAGACATGAACCTAGGGAGTGTAGCTCTGCGGCGTTCCCCTGCTCCTTCATCATCAGCAGGTGGTGTCTCACCCCGCCCAGGACCACGGCCTCTGACCCCTGCAGTAGTTGGACGCCCACGTCCCCGCCCTCGTCCTCTACCCCTAGCCCTCGGGTTAAACATTTTGAAAATGAGAGTTATAACTTTAATTTTTTTTTTGTGTTTTTTTTTTTTTGTGTGTTTTTTTGTTTTTAAAACCAAACGATGCTATCCTATTGCTATGGCTATTTTCTAGCCAAGTATGAAAGCACACTGCTATGCCAGATGAGATGACGCTGAGTTATGAAAAAAATAAACGTAAAATAAAAAAGGAAATGGCAGACTGTGCCTAATTGAAATACAACCCCGGGCCCTAATAAATTTTCCCACTTCGGTCTTTGCGATGGATATGTGCGTCACTAAGCGCAAAACACAGTGGTCGCAAGTCTCACTCCAAATTGCTCACAATTTGCTAGTAGATGCACTGCAACAACTACAGCCACCAGCAGATCAACCAGAAATCAAATATATGTAACGCTATTGTAGACGTAAGTAAGCCTTTTGGATTCTCCTATGGCTATTTTCTAGCCAAGTATGAAAGCACACTGCTATGCCAGATGAGATGACGCTGAGTTATGAAAAAAATAAACGTAAAATAAAAAAGGAAATGGCAGACTGTGCCTAATTGAAATACAACCCCGGGCCCTAATAAATTTTCCCACTTCGGTCTTTGCGATGGATATGTGCGTCATTAAGCGCAAAACACAGTGGTCGCAAGTCTCACTCCAAATTGCTCACAATTTGCTAGTAGATGCACTGCAACAACTACAGCCACCAGCAGATCAACCAGAAATCAAATATATGTAACGCTATTGTAGACGTAAGTAAGCCTTTTGGATTCTCCTATGGCTATTTTCTAGCCAAGTATGAAAGCACACTACTATGCCAGATGAGATGACGCTGAGTTATGAAAAAAATAAACGTAAAATAAAAAAGGAAATGGCAGACTGTGCCTAATTGAAATACAACCCCGGGCCCTAATAAATTTTCCCACTTCGGTCTTTGCGATGGATATGTGCGTCACTAAGCGCAAAACACAGTGGTCGCAAGTCTCACTCCAAATTGCTCACAATTTGCTAGTAGATGCACTGCAACAACTACAGCCACCAGCAGATCAACCAGAAATCAAATATATGTAACGCTATTGTAGACGTAAGTAAGCCTTTTGGATTCTCCTATGGCTATTTTCTAGCCAAGTATGAAAGCACACTACTATGCCAGATGAGATGACGCTGAGTTATGAAAAAAATAAACGTAAAATAAAAAAGGAAATGGCAGACTGTGCCTAATTGAAATACAACCCCGGGCCCTAATAAATTTTCCCACTTCGGTCTTTGCGATGGATATGTGCGTCATTAAGCGCAAAACACAGTGGTCGCAAGTCTCACTCCAAATTGCTCACAATTTGCTAGTAGATGCACTGCAACAACTACAGCCACCAGCAGATCAACCAGAAATCAAATATATGTAACGCTATTGTAGACGTAAGTAAGCCTTTTGGATTCTCCTATGGCTATTTTCTAGCCAAGTATGAAAGCACACTACTATGCCAGATGAGATGACGCTGAGTTATGAAAAAAATAAACGTAAAATAAAAAAGGAAATGGCAGACTGTGCCTAATTGAAATACAACCCCGGGCCCTAATAAATTTTCCCACTTCGGTCTTTGCGATGGATATGTGCGTCACTAAGCGCAAAACACAGTGGTCGCAAGTCTCACTCCAAATTGCTCACAATTTGCTAGTAGATGCACTGCAACAACTACAGCCACCAGCAGATCAACCAGAAATCAAATATATGTAACGCTATTGTAGACGTAAGTAAGCCTTTTGGATTCTCCTATGGCTATTTTCTAGCCAAGTATGAAAGCACACTACTATGCCAGATGAGATGACGCTGAGTTATGAAAAAAATAAACGTAAAATAAAAAAGGAAATGGCAGACTGTGCCTAATTGAAATACAACCCCGGGCCCTAATAAATTTTCCCACTTCGGTCTTTGCGATGGATATGTGCGTCACTAAGCGCAAAACACAGTGGTCGCAAGTCTCACTCCAAATTGCTCACAATTTGCTAGTAGATGCACTGCAACAACTACAGCCACCAGCAGATCAACCAGAAATCAAATATATGTAACGCTATTGTAGACGTAAGTAAGCCTTTTGGATTCTCCTATGGCTATTTTCTAGCCAAGTATGAAAGCACACTACTATGCCAGATGAGATGACGCTGAGTTATGAAAAAAATAAATGTAAAATAAAAAAGGAAATGGCAGACTGTGCCTAATTGAAATACAACCCCGGGCCCTAATAAATTTTCCCACTTCAGTCTTTGCGATGGATATGTGCGTCACTAAGCGCAAAACACAGTGGTCGCAAGTCTCACTCCAAATTGCTCACAATTTGCTAGTAGATGCACTGCAACAACTACAGCCACCAGCAGATCAACCAGAAATCAAATATATATAACGCTATTGTAGACGTAAGTAAGCCTTTTGGATTCTCCTATGGCTATTTTCTAGCCAAGTATGAAAGCACACTACTATGCCAGATGAGATGACGCTGAGTTATGAAAAAATAAATGTAAAATAAAAAGAAACTGCCAGACTGTGCCTAATTGAAATCAAACCCCTAATAAATTTTCCCACTTTGGTGTTTGAGGTGGATATGTGTGTCACTAAGAGCTAAACACAACGGTAGCAAGTCCCCCTGCTAATTCCTCACAATATGGTACTAGCTGCACTACTAGTGCCAGCAAGCCCAGCCACAAGCAAATAAAAAAAAAAGGATAACGTTATTGTAGCTCTAAGAAGGGCTGTTGGGTTGTTGTAGAATCACTCCTGCCTAACAGTAAGCTAATAGAACACCCTAACGCTTTCCCTGACCAGCAGCAGCTCTCTCCCTAGCGGCATCCAGACAGAGAATGATCCGAGCAGCGCGGGCAGCGGCTAGTCTATCCCAGGGTCACCTGATCTGGCCAGCCAACCACTGCTATCGACGTGTAAGGGTACCACGTCATGCTGGGTGGAGTGCAGAGTCTCCTGGCTTGTGATTGGCTCTGTTTCTGGCCGCCAAAAAGCAAAACGGCGGGAGCTGCCATTTTCTCGAGCAGGCGAAATACTCGTCCGAGCAACGAGCAGTTTCGAGTATGCTAATGCTCGAACGAGCATCAAGCTCGGACGAGTATGTTCGCTCATCTCTAGTCTTTACTGATTTTGGGTACAAATAAAGAACTCCATAGATATATCACAAAAAGGGATGTTGGTGAATGCAAGAATAGATATGAGTGTAACTTTTACCATCCATGTTACCTTTTACTTACATACAGGCAGTCCCCTACTTAAGAACACCTGACGTACCCCTAGTTACAGATGGACCTCCCTGCCCACTGCGATCTCTGCTGAAACTCTATGGATACTTTACTTTACTCCCAGGCTGCAATGATCAGCTGTAATATATCTGTAGTGAAGCTTTATTGATAATCTTTGGTCCCATTACAGAAAAAAATATTGAAAATCCAATTGTCAATGGGACAAAGAAATGTGTCTGGAGCTAGAATTGTAAAATATACAGTTCCAACTTACATACAAATTCAATTTAAGTACAAACCCAGGGAACCTATCTTGTGCGTAACCCAGAGACTGTCTGTATTTGATTTAGGTATTGGTTACATGTTACATTTTCCTTTGCAAATTTATCACAAGCCTATTCGGTTTTTAATTGTTCATACAAGAACAGCGTAATTGTGGATAATCTTGTACATTAGTCTCTATATTGGAGAATAACCATCATAGGGTACTAGTTTTCCTTCTCTGCTACACCTATGTAGTTCCCCTCTACTCTGGCTGATAAATACCTAAGCTGTTTGGGTGCATGGTATAACATAGGCACAGTGCAGGAGTGCTGCTTAGTGGCTCACTCTATTGCCAAATGTGGCCCACCTTCATGCCCCTCTGCACCCACTTGGCATAGAGGTGGTGTAAGGGAGGGGGAATAAGCACAATTGCTGCCCATGTTCTGGGTATTTAGCTTTTTTCTGGCATGTATGCCAAATTTCAGGCAAAAAGCCTTAACAAATGTGGCTCACAGCAGATCAAAAAAAATTTCGGAGAAATTTTACCCCCTGTAGTATTTGTTACCATGCTTGTGAATTGTTACCTAGGGTAGTCATATACTTAGGTGTTGTGGGAGCAAGTTGGTGGGCCACCTCACGCCTACCAACAATTGTTTGTATACAATTTTTTGTACTTTTGTATTTAAGTGCTTACATTATGAGTTTCGGTTTGGGGATTTATAAATTTAGATAATTAATGAAGACAAGTTATTTACATTACCTGGCTTTTCACACATCTTTATTCTCCTTTTTGTATGAAACACCAGAACAGACATGTGATGATTTCATAATTAATATTGTTCATAATTTAGTATTGTGTACTATACATTGGGGGTCATTTACTAAGGGCCCGATTCGCATTTTCCCAACGTGTTACCCGAATATTTCCAATTTGCGCCGATTTTCCTTGTATTGCCCCGGGTTTTTGGCGCACACGATCAGATTGTGGCGCATCGGCGCCGGCATGCATGTGACAGAAATCAGGGGCCGTGGCCGTAAAAAAACCCGACTGATTCGGAAAAAACGCAGCATTTAAAAAAATAAAAGTGTCGCTGGACTCGCGCTTACCTTCACTCGTCCGGCTTGGTGAAGATCGGTGCATTCCGGGGAACTTCAGCCCAGAAGCGACACCTGGTGAACGTTGGAGGAACTGCCTTAGTGAATCCCAGCCGGACCCGAATCCACCACAGAGAACGCGGGACTGGATCGCGAATGGACCGGGTAAGTAAATTTGCCCCATTGTATTTTTAGATGCAGAGTCTTATAGGCAAAAACTAAGCACAGAACTTCGGGCCTTCATCGGGGTCTCTGGCAAAGCAAAGTGCCATTGGATTAATTTACATGGGTCCCTTGGTTTGACTGCACTACCCATAGAGTTAACAATGATACCCCGGCCTAAATTGCAGAGGAAACACCCCAGGATTCTGCGGTCAATCCTGCGTGGCCCTTTTATGTCCTAATTGAATGAATTTCACTTTGTAACTCACATACGTGTTTCCTAATTATATTATCAACACTAAGGCCCCATGCACACGACCATAGCGGGGGACGTATGTATGGCTTGTAGCCATGGACAGCAATGGCCGCACAGAGTGATACGGTGCTGCACATGTGCTGCACCCTACCGGTCTGTACACAGGAAGAAGATAGACATGTCGTATCTTTTCCCGTGTTACGGCCCGTGCACTGTGCATTGCTGTGCTATGCATTGCTCTCCATGGCGTATAACGTATGCTAAGGCCCGGTATGCAGCAAAGGTCAACATGCTGTGTGGGTTCATGCCTTATATTTTATTCAGCTTCAGTTTAGCAGCAGTGCATCATGTTGCGTACTGCATTACATCACATCTTTAAAAGCAGAAAATTTTTCAAGGAAAATATGATTTTTGTCTGGACTATAACAACTGTGCTCCCATAATTGCTGTTCACATGTGACAAAGCCCATATAATCTGCTGTATTACATATGTAAATATACAGTACATCAAGTGGCAAAACAAATCATCACTTCAACCATGAATGGAGAAAAAGGCACTGAAAATGCCATAGAGTATCAAAGCAATTATATTTTTGGAATTCAGCCCATAATGATACTGCCTAAATTGGAAAACATGAGGATTTTTTTAATGAATTCAAAAACCTACTAGAAGTATTTTTTGTTTAAAAATCCTGAGGTAGGATATCAAAAAGATGAATATTATATGTAAACTACAGAGCTTTGTAAGCAGAACCTGTACAGAGGAATTGAGCTGTTATGGCTGCTTTGTGGGGGCTGTAGGCAACCTCTGTGCTGTATACTGTAAAGTAAGATACCATGTTTGCAGATATTCTTTCACAGAAGCAATAATGAGGAAAGTAGACTTTCACAGAGTATAACAACAGAGTGACACAACTTAGAGATTGTTACAAACTCTTAGAGCCGAAGAAAGCAAACATTCTGATTTGAGTTATTAGATTTATTGACACTATTCTAATCTGTTGTGAAAATGATCTTTGCAAAAAACTGAGAACAGGTTTTTAAACTGACACTTTTGATTTAGCTTCTCAGCAATTGGTAATTGCTACAAATAATTGTTTATTGAACCTTATGAACTAGAAAGCAAGTAATACACCTATGTAACCACGGTGTACCTCAGGTACCAAGACCCATAAAACTATCTCAAGGTATAGTATGAAGATGGCCACTAAAACCTAACTTTTACTTAGAACCGTCAAAATCTATGCAACCAACGAAATGAACCACAAAAAGACAAGGACATAGTCGGTACCTGTCCAGCAACCGCGCAACCAGAACCAGGCTTGGCGCTAGCAGTCAGACTAGGTAAGTGGTGGTGAACTCACCCTGCGACGTCCCTGCGTGCTAAGGCCCTGCCTGCAGCAGATAAACTGCAATCACAAGGGTAAACCCATTCTCTGGAACCTAACTGAGTTACCCTACAAGATAACAGGAAAACTCTCTTTGTCTGGCAGCTGCTGGATGGTGGAGCGGACAGGTAACCGGAATACAGATATAGGTCAGTGTTCACACTGGTAACAGAAACCGACACAAGACAGACAGGAAAGTGGGGTCACACTAGGAGATACACGATACTGAGGGACAAACAATAGATACCGACATACAAGCGGCGTCAAACAAACGGGTGAAAACCAAGATGGCGGCAAAGGTACAGATTCGTTTAGCAAACAGAATGGTCAGTAGGCAAAGCAGAAGTCAATATACAGAAAAGCAAGAACCGCAATGGCAAAAGCACTAGAGATCACAGGAGCCTGAAATAGCCAGCACACAATGAAGGGCTGGACAGAATATAAGCAATAATGGAAACTATCTCCAGCGCTGATTGGCTCAGCCGTCCATCACTCAAACCGCAGCTGCAGACAAAACGAGTTAGTAGACACACCCAGCTTTCCCAAGATCAGAAATGGAGCTGTCAATCACAAGCAGCTCTAGGTGTGGTTTTCCGGCATCACTGAACAGAGTGATGCAGTTATTCAAAACTGACCTTTTCAATACAGTATATCAACTACACGTTTTGTCAGACCTTGGGACTCCTCAGAGGACACTGAAGGCCCCCTTCCCTGCTGTACCAGGATTCTGGGAATGCAGACAGTGGCAGTGCGGCAGCTGTACAATGGTATCTATACTAAGTGGAATCCACTATTATTTGATTGTTCCCGCCACTATTCCCAGTACTGCGGCCTCATGATTCTGGCATGTTACTCGGTCAATGAACATGATGACAACCAACATGGCTGTTTTTATTTATTCCTTCTCATTGGCAACTATACAGAAATAAAACAAATACAAAAGAACGTGTACTTAAATATAATCATCAACATGATTTTGTCAGATTTTCCATTTAATTACATATTGACATTTTAAATTCTTGACTTGACCCTATAATAAAATAATATTCAACATCATTACCTTGGTATGTTACATGTCTAACTCAAGATGAGGGACAGTCATTACACTGCTCACTGGTGTAATCTGGTTTCCCCCAGATCCATATAAGGCCATAGACATATATAGTGGGAATGATGCACACCACATTATTCTATTTATTTGTTTTTTTTTATTCAATTTTATATTTAAAGATTATTCCAGGAATAAGCATAATTCATATACAAATGGGCCCATAAAATATAAGCTAATATGTAATTAGTTGTTATTTAAAATCTTGCTCCTCTTAGCAGAAAATGCTGTTGACATGAATAATGAAGAGATAAAATGCTACCGGTTTCCATTTCAGCAGATAAGTTTTGTTTTAATGATAAAAAGTTATACAATTTTCCAATATACTTTCTATATCAATTCCTCACAGATTTCTAGATCTCTGCTTTCTGTCAGTCAATGGAATGCGTCTATGTTTGGTACTTCTGGACAGAAATCTGACCATGGTCAGACAGGTGCACAGCTCGTTATATCACAGACAGTAATCAGAACTGTATGATATAATGAGCCGTGCACCTGTGTGACAATGCTCAGATTTTCATCTACTAGTAGTAAACATAGAAGCTTTCAATAGAAGAACAGCAAGCAGAAATCTAGAAAAATGTAAGGAATTGATACAGAAAGTATATTGGAAAATTGTATAACTTTTTTATAATTAAAAGAATGACATTATTTTTCTGTAAGGAGAGTACCCCTTTTAAGCCCGTATTGACCCGGCCCTTTTCCGTTTCTGTGTTTTCAAATTTCACTCCCCATCTTCAATAATCTATAACTTTTTTTATTTTTCCATGTAAAGCCTGTCACAGATCCACCCGTGATCCTAGTCGCGGATCTCGGGCATACCTGGCGTGGCGCTCCGTGGCCTGGACTTACCTCTCCAACGCTCCTGCTTCCCGACTAGGCTGTGCGCTCCCGCTCCTAGGGCGTGTGCACGCTGACTCTCCTGGACTTAAAGGTTCAGCGTCCTCCTGATTGGAGCTTGTTAATCCGGCTTGCCCTTATAATCAGGCACCTCCCTTCCTGCCTCGCCAGATCTTCAGCTTCATCTCCTGCTAAGTGAAAGTGTTCCTGTGATTCCAGTATTCCTGCTCCTGTGTTTCACGTGTCTGCTGTGTTCCTGTGGTCCTGTTCCTCCGGTTCTGTACCATGTGCCAGATCCTGTGTCCTGCTGTGCCTTCCAGGGTTCCTGTCCAGCGGTGTTTTCAGTCAGTGTCCCTCCATGTTCTTGTGTTACCAGTGTTCCTCCATGTTCCTGCTGTCATCTCAGGCAGGTAATGTGCAGTGATGGCAGTTACGCACATCATTATTATGGTAACAGAACAAGAACGTCTTTTAGATCATAACTGGGAACAGAGCATAAGAAGGAGAAGGAGTTACTGAGAATTAAAGGATTATGGGACCTTTAGTTTCCAAGTGATAACTCCATCTACTTAATAACATTTTATGAATCAAAAAATCAAACTATTTAAGCTCCATTTTCTGACTAAGCACATTGGGGCACATTTACTTACCAATCCGTTGACGCCGCCAATCCGGAATGTCCAACGAGGATTCGGAGGTGCCACGATTCATTAAGATCGTGTGTCCAACTTCCTGCATGTGTCGCTTCCCCTCTCAGGTCCGTCAGAGTTCACCTTCTTCTTCCCGGTGCATGCGAGTGCTAATCTTGCAACACAATTTCATTTTTAAATTCCTCGGTTTGTCCAACGTCCACGGCCCCCCATTTGCGCCGATGCGCCACAATCTGATCGCGTGTGCCAAAAACCCAACGAAAATGCGTCCTACGTACCCTTAGTAAATGTGCCTCAATAAGTTTTGTTATATTCATTTATTTATAGCATTACAGGTTTTTGTATTACATGTTCATATTTCTGGAGTGCCCCTTTAACTATTTTCCAAATAGACATAAGTCCTAAATTAGACATAACGATGACATTAATGGCACATTTTGTCAATGTGTCACCATGTAAGGCATTTTTTTGTCTATTTGGAAATGGAGTAATATCAAAGTACGTAAAATTATTTGAACAAAATAAGGTGCATACAATGAACACAACAAAACCTTAAGAGAAAAGAAAAGTCATCAGTTTGTCATCCCATTAACCACAATGTAGAAATCATAGGTTAAAAAAACATTGTAACATTCAACATTATTCAGTATGTTGAAAGAGATACAGAAAGATGTGATGCTTCAATAGGTGCTATCTTGGAGCGCTAATAGACTACTGTGGTGGAGTATCTACACCAGAAGCAACACAAACTGGTTCTACTCACACAATTTGTAGTACAAATCTATTAATAATATTAAGTGAAAACATACATGAAATTGTCCAATTAAAATAAGTAACACATTTTGGCTAACACCCTTCATTAGACTTCACAAGGACAATTAGAGTTCAGCCTGGATATGGTCAATGTATAGAGACTAACACATAAAGTGAAGTAGGTGGGAGTTACCTACTGCTTCACTTCATGTGTTAGTCTTTATATATTGAGCAAATCCAGGCCGAGCTCTACTTGTCGAGTCTGATAAAGGGTATTAGCCGAAACGTGCCACTCATTTCAACTGGACAATTTCATGTTTTCACTTTTTATTATTAATAAATTTACAAATGGTGTGTGTACAACTAGTTTTAGTTGCTTGTGGTGTAAACACTCCACCACAGTAGTCTATCAGTGCCCCAACATAGCCCCTATTTTTTACTTTTCCTAAATTTCTATTATACCGGTCCCTCTTTGGGTCACTGGAATTGGAGCTTTGAGAGCTGCTGAAATTATTAACTACAAGAAGGTACCTTGCCCCAGGTTGGGTTTATTCTGCAATTTGTCAAGTGGATACTAGGTGGGCAGTTCCATGTACTCACCGAAATACCACGGTTGTTTGATGATATCTGACAAGGCGCCATACTCCTTGGTTCTATTTTTCTATTGATATAACTGATCAAAGAAGAAATGGGAATGTTGTACTACCTCAGTGGAGATACGCTACTACTAAACGAGTATTCCAGTTGATTACTCTTCCACTTCATTTAAAAGCAATGGATGCTTTTGAGGATTAGCTGATCAGCTTACGGCTATTGAAGATGTACAGGCATTAAGAGGTCGATACATGTGAACAGAGCCTTAGCAGTTGTCACATATTGAAGTTCAGTACTCATTGCATATGGGCTATATATTATGTAAATGTTCAGCACAGTTCCACAAATCATAACATTTTGCCACTGCTGCAGGACATGCTACAGAAGATCTTGGATCCAAGACTTGTCACTACATCATAAATATCAGTCCCAGTTAAAAATGACAGTAGGTCTTCCATTCACATTCTGTTTCCTATAGATTATAATGGACCTTCCTTTCACTTCCATTACAGTCTGTAAAAGATGTAGACTCCTGCACTATTTTGCTGCTTTGATAATGGAGAATGTAACTGCATCCATTGAACGCAGGTGTGAATTGCATAGCAATAAATTAACACTGTATCGAGCGGTTTAATAATAAGAATGAAGCCGTCATTTGACATTGTACAGTTTTTTTTATTAACTTATTTTTTATTATCTATGAGCAATTCTTTTCAACAAAACTTCTGTTTGATCTATTTAGGAAGGATATGACTATCATGGATAACGAGGGACTTTACGTGTGGTATTATTTTTCAGCAAGGTCAATCTCTAATGTGAAGGGATCAATATGTTTAATTAGAAAACACATGGTATTTTATAATTTGTCTACCTAAAACATCTGGACGTGTTTGATAAGAAAAAGCTTTTATGTTCTTCTACCCAAAACAGCACCATATTTAGGTAAGTAGATTAAATGCCATTAGCTCTAATACCTTTTTAAACAAAGTAATCTGTTGAAGTGATAATGGATTTTAAAATAAGTATACTCATTAAATTGGTTTTACAAGACCGCTCTTTCTCTTTGACCACACGAATGGCTGAAACCGACGCTTAATTATAATGGTATACTGTATGTCCTGCGTTAACAGATGATTAATTTTATTCTATATTTAATGCCGACATAACATTAACACCAGTATATCTCATCAATTACACCAGCATGGACAGTAGACTATATTTAAAGAAGACTGAGAAACTAATCCAAAGTTATTTCTGTGAAGGTTTTTTTTTTTTCCTTCTGTGATAAATGGATTTCTTTCTAAGACAAATGGATCGTATTAATCAAATGACTGAAATTCTGAGCTCTGAAATTTTTAGTTTTTATAAAGTTATTACGTATTCACTTAAATACTTGTTAACCTGTCTGATATCAACTTTTTGGAGGGTATATGTGAATATGTATGTGTAACAGAACCCAGGGTGTAACTAGGAGAGGCTGGGCAGCATAGTAGACTTCTGGATGCTGACCCTTTTACCATTCTAAAATATACATATTACACTTATATATACACACATATTTATATTCCTATATACATACAGTTTTTCACTCACATATTCACACACATTTTTACACATGCACACATGTAGAGCATATACACATCGCATATACACACATACAGTGCCATATACAGATATCCAGCATATATACACACATACAATGTGGCATATTTATCAGGCGCTTGCACCTGACTTTGCATGTTCTTTTAGGTGCAAATTGATTGCACATGTATTTACAACACATTTGTGTTGCATGTGACCATTTCGTGGCGTGGCTGCACTATTCTCCATGCAAAACAAAATTCTGCACTGAAATTGGCGTTTGGCTGCTCAGTCGGACCATGCACCACATTTATCATGCAAAGTCTGGCTTTGGTGCACCAAAAAAGCACTCTGTTGGTGGTCAGTGCAGAGGGGGCCAGATTCATGCAGTACATGCGCTATAGTGGTATAGATATAGTGGTGCACATCCTCCATTCTTTAGTGTCAGGTTGGATGATAGGGCCCCCTGACAATGTGAGCCCCATTGCAGCTGCTATGGCTGCTACCACTGTAGTTATACCCCTCACAGAACCCATCCCTCATGCCTTTATTAAAAAAAAAAAAAATCACACAAACATTTTTCTTGCCTTTTTTGTCATTTTTGGATATGCTTAGAGAGTTGTCTATATGGAAAACTGCAGTAATATAAGTTGGGGCCATTGCATCAGCCCAAATGTTATAGAAAAATAGATATTTTTCTGACTTCTCTAAGTAAAAATCTGAAGTCACGTATATGTTATAGAAATTCAAGAAACTGTAGCTTCAGGAATAGGCCAAAGGAAATTTTTAGTGATAATGTCAATGCTTTTGAAGCAGACTAGGTGAACCATGTTCAAATTCTAGTGTCAGCCCTCCTTGTGACCTTAGGCAACTTACTTTATCTGTTCATGCCCAAGGCTGCAGAATTAAATTGTAAAGTGCAGTGTAGAGTTATTGTGCCCTCAGTATTATATATGACATGTTGAAGAACTGTCGGTGCAGCATAAAAAAAGAGCAAATACATGAATGCAATTGAAATAGAATAGTTTGATAATAAGAGGAAAGCATTCTAATTGTACATCTCCCTTATATGCTGTATTATTCCCATAATTAGCTTCCTTTTTGCTGAGCTGTTATAGACGGATGACATTTTCTTGGGCATCTTCAATTTGTTTGTGCAATGCTTTTAATATTTTCATTACTTGCTTCTTTTACTTATCTTCATAATGCAAAGCTTACAGTTCATTAATATTACCACCCGGGTTGCTTACGCTCTCACAATTAATACAATTTTTTACAGTAACACTGAACAAGAATTCAAGAGAAGCCATGCGTATAAGAAAATGAGGGGCATTGTATAGATATGCCATTTCTGAAGAAATAATATATTTTATTCTATGGTTATGAATATTACCTGTACTAGGGATGGGACCTCACATTAAACACAGTGCTAAAGATGATTTCAAAGATAGAGGGATTCTAAAGTTCATGACTTTAAGAGATGATCTCATTTTTGTGTCAGTACGATCATTGAGATAACAAATTAATTTACTTTTTTATGGTTTAACAAAAAATTTTAAAACTTTTGTGTTGGTATATTCTGTAACTTTTTCATACTTTAGTGTAAGGAGCTTGGCAAGGTGCCACACTTTTTGGGATGGCATGACATTTTCAACTATACCATTTGGACAACCTTATGACCTTTTGATCCATTTGAAAAACAACTTTTATTGGAGGCAAAATGGAAAAAAAGTGTCAATATTGAAACATGGCATTTCTTTTTCCGTTATGTCAATTATGGTGGGGAATAATCCATTTTATTTTTGACAGATCAGAGATTTGGGATATTTATCAGGGCTATCATACATTATCATTTTAAAGTTACTTATTACTTTTCTTTCAGGACCCTAGGGTTCTTAAACTCTAGCAGCTCTGATCACTTATACAGTATACTGCAATACAACTGTTTTGTAGTATGTTGTCAATATATTTTCAAGACAAAATGCAATACTGAATGCCCAATGATAGCTGTGGGAACCAACTGTCATGGCAACTGATCAGCACAGGCACCGACATCATGTGCAGCACTGTTAGGTGCCATAGTCAGGTTTAACTGGATCAGGTTAGCTGACGTGATTGGTGGCAGCACTGACCACAGCGGTTACCAACAGATGTAAGCTTCCGCATATTTATGGGGTTCAGCTCAAGATCCCTTTCCATACCCCCTTGACAATGAATGGCTTATAAATTTATATGGACTGACCATCGAGGCTTTAAGCAGTCCTGAAATTTACTTTTGTACTATGTGTAGAGCCAGCATGCTTATTTCTTTAAAATAAAGCAGATGAGCTGTAACAGCACATCATAACTCACCCTCCTCCTCTTGCTCCCTCGGACAGTCCTGTGGAAGGACTGTGATGAATGAAGAGAAGGAGAGAAAGGGAGTGACATCCTGGAGTGCCTGTGGTGACTGGAGATGTGTCTTTATGTACAGGACACCATACTGAGAACAGGCCAAGGTGGCACCTTTAAATGAGGCAAAGAAAAGGTACATATACAAGCAGAAACATGTCTAATAGAATATATTTGTTGAAAAGTGGCCAACCACTTTAATTCAAAAAGTCCCATGATAATGTGTGCTTTCTAATGAGTGGTCAGATGCTCTCTATAATAAATGCAAGTAGTAAATAACAAAAGAATCAGAAAAAAATTAGAAAGTTGTAATTAAAGACTGTTCTTTTTGTTCTACCAGGAATATTATGTAATCTGTATTTTGACCTAAATCGATTTCCTAATGTTGCATATTTTCTGCAATGATAATTTTTAAAAAATGTTGTCTGTTGTATAAACATTAATTGCCTAATTAAATAATTTTTTATTTAGTAGAGCAAACAACTCTACAGATTTTATACCATCTTCTCTATACGAAGGGCTCAACATCATCCTGGCAACATCTACACAGAATGAACATTTATAGGTGTCATTCAATCTCCCATCTGTTTATAGGGATAAGGAACAACACTGACTTGTATTCTTCACTGTGGGTTTTATAAATCTTAATGGATTAAGGTCTGCACTATCTAAAAATGACTGTTCACATCATCCCAGCTGTATCTCATCTTTATGTACAACATCTCCTCTTGACATTATGCAGTGCGGCATGCTTAGTGACTATGTTTTGTCATCGTCTCTAGCTGTAGACAAGCTTTTCTTCCTTTCCCAGGACATAAATCAATTAAAGTCCAATCTCTGTGATCATCTATTTACAAAAATGATATCAAATTGTACTGTTATCTCATATATATTGGCAATGCCAATAGCTTATTCTTAGTCCCTTTAGAAGATAAGAAGCAAAACTGAGTGATAACGTCCAAAACTTTGATGCTTGTTTGTTATTAGGAAATCTATGCATTACTACTTAAAAAAAACTATATATATATATATATATATATATATATATATATATATATATATATATATACTCTACAGATATTTTTTCTTTTTAACTTTCCGGAACAAAATGTTGACATTTCAGTTCAGCTTTTAAAATTTCCATCCAGCTGAGAACAACTATTTTCAGCTTCTTTTATGACTTGTTTGTACTTGTCAGGACTAATGGAGTTCACCTAGCCTGAATTAACAAGGATGTATCACTGAAATGATTCCACTTATTACTGCAATTTATTTAGATAACATGTGGACATTCCGGATTATCTATTAAAGACACTCAAGACTAGTTTCTAAATAATAAAAAAAAATCTTTATTACCAAATGTAAGTCTTTTCAATCAGATATTAAAGTAGTGCAAGTCATTGTATACATTACAATGGCTGTTGGCTAATATATTATGTTACAAAGGTAAGCTTCTACTTGGTATTGCTTTATATAATATTATATAATATCATAGATGGATCATAAATAGTCAGTATCAGAACTATTCTCTGTTAGCTACTGGGTCATGTTTTAATTCCTTTTCAGATGGCCATCAGAATGAATGAATGGCATAGGCTGTTTCATAATTCGCTGTAATCTGAAGTCAACACTATACAAGATACTTCACAGAGGAACTATCTGCATATTATACTTATATACACATTTTTTTAATAAACAAATTATAGTGATGAGCAGATCAGACCAGCTGGCACCAATCTTGTGTGTTTACTCTTTAAATGCTGCTGGTTAAGCTACCATTTTCTAAGGATCATTGCTCCCATGATGTCATCAGGGAGCGACAATCTTCAGAAAAATGGTGGCTTTTACAAGGACATTTAAAGGGTAACACCTGCTATCGGTGCCAGGAAAGATTGCAGGCACTGCCAGTGACGGTGAGCTTTTGGTAACCCAAACAGAACCTTTAGGGTTGGATTTGCCCGAGCACTGCCAAACTCAAACTTTAACAGGTCCGTTCATCCCTACTACTAAAGTCTAGATCATCATTTCATTTAATTGTTGCCCCACTGTGTTTGGTCCCTGGAAATTGACAACTGAGAAATATCAGCTGGATGTATACCTCTGCATAATTTAACGCTGTCAATCATAGGTAAGAAACTGTGTTGCGCAACTGTGTTCTTTTTGGCAATTATAGGCAGCCCCTGGGTTACGTAAAAGATAGGGTCCATAGGTTTGTTCTTAAGTTGAATTTGTATGTAAGTCGAAACTGTATATTTTTTTAATTGTAGATCCAGACAAAAACATTTTTTTTATCCCAGTGACAATTGTAGTTTCAACATTTTTTTGCTGTAAAGGGACCAAGAATTATCAAAAAAGTGGGTAGAGAGGTTGGTCTTTAACTATGGGTCGTCTGTAAGTCGGGTGTATACTGTATACTGCAAGCCCTCATAGAGCTATAAAAATAAAAAGGAGTGGCTTCTAAAAGAACCCCAAGTGGAATTGCAGACAGGAACTCAGAATTTGAATCTAATGGATAAATTAATATGAGTATCCTGATTCAATTTGATGTGTTCTTCCTTATCTGCCCTCTGGGCTGAATAAATCAAGATATCTGTATCACAAAGCAGCATGATCTCCTAACTGCTGGGGTGGAGGAGAACATCAAATGTGATTTTTCATTGTGAATTGATGGATTGTTTTAATGAAAAAATTAATTAGTTAAGTGACTAAAGAATTTTTTAATGTAAACAGCTGAACAAGGGATCAGTAAACTTATAAATGTTCCTTCCAACTGCAGCTGTTGCTTCACTTCACTTATTGACAGCAAAGGAAATACTAGAAAGTGGCGTTTAGCCAAACACAGATGTGTAACAAGGACTGCTTTAAGCAATAGCAGAGAAGTAGTTCATAAAATAATATTTTCAGAAACGTCACTGAACTGTAATATAGTGCTAGGATCAGTATGTTAAGTACCTAGCGATAGACATTATCATTGGCACTTAACAAGCCTGGTAATTGTGGTAGAATTGGCATCAGAGTCACAACCATCTCAGGCTCAGTTGGCAAAAAACATCAATATCTCTGTGCTCATGGACTGGAATCATATTACAGGCATTTGTTTCTACATTCAATACTGTAAAACTGGGCTTGGAACCAGCAGTATATCAATGCCACTTGGCATTTTGTATGATGATTCCTTTTTTTTAGCTTGGTTCGCTTTTTTTTTAATACTGAATTTAAATAGTAAATTACTATACTATTACATTGGATTGGATCATTTAGAAGTGTCTTTGTTAGACAGTTTTTAATTTATTAATAAGGTTAATTTTTACCTTTTAGGGTAGGCAGTTATTGATAAGACATCTCAAAAGCCTCCGGTCTTAGAACAATTTTAATATAAATAATTTCTCAATATTGTATTTAAATTGGATTCAATAATAAGGTCTTTAATCTATTGTGAACTAGTTTACCAATGATTATATCCTTAGTACTAGTGTCTTTTTTTACTGTTGGACCACAATTGTTACAGCCACTTCATACTAATAATAGTAATAATAATAATAATTATTATTATTATTATCAATATAATTATTTATTAGTCTCTAAAGAGGACGTTTTTTTTGTAACAATCTGCTCCAAAAAAGGACATACAACATACAAACATAAATTCTCATAAAATAAGTTACAATTATATAAAATCCATCTAGATATTGTAATATGTAGTACATATTGGTTACCCTTCATCCTCCTATCTTATCAGTCTTATATTGCATCTGAGTGAATCATTTAGCCACACTTTTACTTATATAGCAATGGCTATATTGTGCGCCAGGTTATTGGGATTAGTCAAATGCCTGTAATTGGGGACATTTAAAACAAAATAACTTTATTAATATTTCATTAAAATTAAACACACAACGAAAGTAGCAGGGCTATCTCTATTATAAAGAATAGTCCGACTGCAATAGGTTGGGTAAGGAGTATTCCTGTAAGCCACAAGAGCGATAACCTGTACCCTGAACGTGTTGCCGCATTAATTGGGTACAGTATGTTGTTTTCTAACACTCTTGTGATATCTGTCAGAAATTTCCATTAAACCCAATAATGCACACCGGTGATCTCACACTATACATTCATTGGGGAGTGTATTCACCAGTAAGTGTCAATTTGTCACATATCTGCCTGACGCGTTTCCCCACTGATATAAACACAGCGGTTCATCAGAGGTTGATTTTTGACAATGGGTAAAAGAGGTGAAACATCAGGACTATAAAAGTCTGCAATTTGATCGGAATTCCCCTCCTTTTAATTGGTGTACACTAGATGATATGGAAGGTCTCTCCTCTATCAGCTGGCAATTAGCAAACTGGCCGTTGTCCACATTGCGTTATAGCTCGGACTCACACTGCCTAAGATTGACTAAGGTATACAGTCAGCTGTTATAGAGGGTCAGCTTCTACTGTCACAGAGCTTTCACTCCCTACTTATTCTTATACGGTTATAAGGTTAGATGGTTCAGTTTCTTAGCTAATAGACAGCAGAGGACGTGCCTCCTCTCATAATGCACACACACGCCGGCATTGATAACAGCCGCGTGTGTCGCTCGCATTCAAGACTCTTTAAAGTTTAAGCACCGCCCCTAAGGTGTGTGCAAAGAGAGGACGGAGTTTCCGAGCTGTCCGGGCCAATCAAGTCTCTCTATGCGCTGATAGTTCCGGCGCGTCATCGCGCCAGGATCCAATCAGATCGAGAGGGCTTGGCCGGAATATCAGCACCGTATTATGTATTGTCTCCGCCTCCCATAGTGTGTTACTGAATCGTAACTATAGTAACCAGGGGTAATCATCGCGGCCGTCGGCAAGGAGTGTAAGGTATACTGTTTATAGGTGATTGGACATTAAGATGTTCTCTTATGTGTACATCCATCAGCTATTATAAGCTAGCCTAATGGTTAGATGATGTTGTGATCAAGAAATATCGGGTGACTGTAGACAAATAGAGAGGGATATTGCATAAATGGGTAACCATTGACAGATAGAGAGAGAAGGACTGGTATGTACGGCCATGATGCGATGTAGCCGTACCTCTGTTTCTTTAATTCTTTACAAGGGGAGAACAGGGGAGTCATAGGAAGCACGAATAGACTATATGTTCATTAAGTCCATTTGGTTGTAGGCTTCCCAGATTGAAGATCCACCTGGATTCCCGTTGGGACATTTTTCTTTCAAAATCCCCCCCTCTAGGTGAGGGCTCCACCACTTCAATAATTTGGAACTGTAGGACACTATGGTCCCCTTGGTGTTCTTGCCACACATGTCTAGAGACTGCTGTGTCCTCCCTATTTTTCACGTTGTTGATGTGTTCTCTAAAACGCCTTCTTGCTTGTCTCGTGGTTTGTCCCACGTATTGTATCAAGCACATACACGTGATTAAATAAATCACCCCCACTGTCTTGCAATTGGAAAAGTGCCTGATAGTGAAAGTTCTTCCCGTGCTTGTACTTCTAAATATCTTTCCAGTTTTAATGTATTTGCAAGACTTACATCCACCACAACTAAAGGTCCCAGTGGGTTTCTCTGACAACCAGGTTCTTTTCCCAGTCAATGGTGTCAAATGACTGTGGACCAGGCTGTCTCCGACATTCTGGCCTCTTCTGTAGGTGATGGAGGGATAAGGGTCAATGGCCTCAGCAATATCTTTGTCCATTTTTAAGATGTTCCAATTCTCTCGAAGTATCCTTTGTACCTCGAGATGACAACTGTCATAGGTCCCAATGATTCTCATTTTTCCTTCTTGTGTGGCCCTCTTTTTGGGATTTAATAGCTCCTGTCTTTTCTGATTCAGCGCATGCTGGTGGGCCTCCTTCAGGATATGAGGTGGATATCCCTTCTCCAAAAAACGGCTTTGGAGATCCTTGGAAGCCTCCAAGTAATTACCCAATGAGGAACAGTTTCTGCGAACCCTCAGGTATTGCCCCTTGGGAATTCCCCTTTTGAGGGGTGTCGGATGCCAGCTCTGCCATCTTAAGAGACTATTCGAGGCTGTAGGTTTTCTAAAAAGTCGTGTCTCCAGGTTCCCTGTGTCCGTGAGTAAGATCTTGATATCCAAAAATGTGATCTCCCTGGAGTTAATTTCTGAAGTAAAGAAGAGACCCAACTCATTGATATTTAAGAGGGTTACGAACTCCCTAAAGAGATCCACAGATCCAGTCCACAGGATGAGCACGTCATCAATGAACCTCAGCCATAGAGCTATGGCCGAGGTCCACTTCTCAAGTTCCTCCTGGAAAACCACTTCTCTCTCCCACCAGCCCAGATAAAGGTTTGCGAATGTGGGAGCACAGGGGCTCCCCATCGCAACCCCTCTGAGCTGGTGGAAGAAATTGCCCTCAAAAAGGAAATAGTTCCTAGTCAAAACAAAATCCAAAAGGTTCATTAGGAACTCATTATGTGCTCCACACTGCACCCCTCTGGTTTTTAAGAAGTCTTTTACCGCATTACAGCCCTTTTGATGGGGAATTGAGCTGTAAAGAGCCTCCACATCTAGGCTTGCCAATAGGGTGCCTTGTGGAAGTGTCAGGTCTTCGATCCTTTTTAAGACATCCATGGTATCCCTTACATAAGATGGAAGGGATACCACAAAGGGGCGCAGGATAGTATCCAAGTATATGCTGGCATTCTGCGTCAGGCTGTTGATGCCTGAAACAATGGGTCTCCCCTTGAGGGGAAATGTCCCCTTATGGACTTTGGGGAGGGAATAAAAAGTGGCCATGCTGGACTTGTAGGGACATATGAACCTGTGCTCATTAACTGAAATTAATTTATCCTCTAGTGCTTGATCCAACATAAGTACCAACTCCTTCTTAAATTTCTCAGTAGGATTAGATGGAAGTTTCCTATAGCACTGTTGGTCACTTAGGATTTTGAGACACATATCCACATATTGGTCCCTGTCCAGCACGACCACATTCCCCCCCTTGTCCGAGGGTTTGATGATTATTGTAGAATCGTTTTTCAGACCCATTAATGCCTCATGTTCGTCCCTTGAAAGATTGTATTTGGGAGTGGTAGATGTATTCAATTGTTTCAATTGATTTGTGACTACTTCCAGGAAAATATCAATGGGGGAACAATCCCCAATAGGGGCTGACTTGACAGACTTGGGCTTTAGATCGGTGAACGGGCCCACACCTGGGGATTGTTCCCCCATTGATATTTTCCTGGAAGTAGTCACAAATCAATTGAAACAATTGAATACATCTACCACTCCCAAATACAATCTTTCAAGGGACGAACATGAGGCATTAATGGGTCTGAAAAACGATTCTACAATAATCATCAAACCCTCGGACAAGGGGGGGAATGTGGTCGTGCTGGACAGGGACCAATATGTGGATATGTGTCTCAAAATCCTAAGTGACCAACAGTGCTATAGGAAACTTCCATCTAATCCTACTGAGAAATTTAAGAAGGAGTTGGTACTTATGTTGGATCAAGCACTAGAGGATAAATTAATTTCAGTTAATGAGCACAGGTTCATATGTCCCTACAAGTCCAGCATGGCCACTTTTTATTCCCTCCCCAAAGTCCATAAGGGGACATTTCCCCTCAAGGGGAGACCCATTGTTTCAGGCATCAACAGCCTGACGCAGAATGCCAGCATATACTTGGATACTATCCTGCGCCCCTTTGTGGTATCCCTTCCATCTTATGTAAGGGATACCATGGATGTCTTAAAAAGGATCGAAGACCTGACACTTCCACAAGGCACCCTATTGGCAAGCCTAGATGTGGAGGCTCTTTACAGCTCAATTCCCCATCAAAAGGGCTGTAATGCGGTAAAAGACTTCTTAAAAACCAGAGGGGTGCAGTGTGGAGCACATAATGAGTTCCTAATGAACCTTTTGGATTTTGTTTTGACTAGGAACTATTTCCTTTTTGAGGGCAATTTCTTCCACCAGCTCAGAGGGGTTGCGATGGGGAGCCCCTGTGCTCCCACATTCGCAAACCTTTATCTGGGCTGGTGGGAGAGAGAAGTGGTTTTCCAGGAGGAACTTGAGAAGTGGACCTCGGCCATAGCTCTATGGCTGAGGTTCATTGATGACGTGCTCATCCTGTGGACTGGATCTGTGGATCTCTTTAGGGAGTTCGTAACCCTCTTAAATATCAATGAGTTGGGTCTCTTCTTTACTTCAGAAATTAACTCCAGGGAGATCACATTTTTGGATATCAAGATCTTACTCACGGACACAGGGAACCTGGAGACACGACTTTTTAGAAAACCTACAGCCTCGAATAGTCTCTTAAGATGGCAGAGCTGGCATCCGACACCCCTCAAAAGGGGAATTCCCAAGGGGCAATACCTGAGGGTTCGCAGAAACTGTTCCTCATTGGGTAATTACTTGGAGGCTTCCAAGGATCTCCAAAGCCGTTTTTTGGAGAAGGGATGTCCACCTCATATCCTGAAGGAGGCCCACCAGCATGCGCTGAATCAGAAAAGACAGGAGCTATTAAATCCCAAAAAGAGGGCCACACAAGAAGGAAAAATGAGAATCATTGGGACCTATGACAGTTGTCATCTCGAGGTACAAAGGATACTTCGAGAGAATTGGAACATCTTAAAAATGGACAAAGATATTGCTGAGGCCATTGACCCTTATCCCTCCATCACCTACAGAAGAGGCCAGAATGTCGGAGACAGCCTGGTCCACAGTCATTTGACACCATTGACTGGGAAAAGAACCTGGTTGTCAGAGAAACCCACTGGGACCTTTAGTTGTGGTGGATGTAAGTCTTGCAAATACATTAAAACTGGAAAGATATTTAGAAGTACAAGCACGGGAAGAACTTTCACTATCAGGCACTTTTCCAATTGCAAGACAGTGGGGGTGATTTATTTAATCACGTGTATGTGCTTGATACAATACGTGGGACAAACCACGAGACAAGCAAGAAGGCGTTTTAGAGAACACATCAACAACGTGAAAAATAGGGAGGACACAGCAGTCTCTAGACATGTGTGGCAAGAACACCAAGGGGACCATAGTGTCCTACAGTTCCAAATTATTGAAGTGGTGGAGCCCTCACCTAGAGGGGGGGATTTTGAAAGAAAAATGTCCCAACGGGAATCCAGGTGGATCTTCAATCTGGGAAGCCTACAACCAAATGGACTTAATGAACATATAGTCTATTCGTGCTTCCTATGACTCCCCTGTTCTCCCCTTGTAAAGAATTAAAGAAACAGAGGTACGGCTACATCGCATCATGGCCGTACATACCAGTCCTTCTCTCTCTATCTGTCAATGGTTACCCATTTATGCAATATCCCTCTCTATTTGTCTACAGTCACCCGATATTTCTTGATCACAACATCATCTAACCATTAGGCTAGCTTATAATAGCTGATGGATGTACACATAAGAGAACATCTTAATGTCCAATCACCTATAAACAGTATACCTTACACTCCTTGCCGACGGCCGCGATGATTACCCCTGGTTACTATAGTTACGATTCAGTAACACACTATGGGAGGCGGAGACAATACATAATACGGTGCTGATATTCCGGCCAAGCCCTCTCGATCTGATTGGATCCTGGCGCGATGACGCGCCGGAACTATCAGCGCATAGAGAGACTTGATTGGCCCGGACAGCTCGGAAACTCCGTCCTCTCTTTGCACACACCTTAGGGGCGGTGCTTAAACTTTAAAGAGTCTTGAATGCGAGCGACACACGCGGCTGTTATCAATGCCGGCGTGTGTGTGCATTATGAGAGGAGGCACGTCCTCTGCTGTCTATTAGCTAAGAAACTGAACCATCTAACCTTATAACCGTATAAGAATAAGTAGGGAGTGAAAGCTCTGTGACAGTAGAAGCTGACCCTCTATAACAGCTGACTGTATACCTTAGTCAATCTTAGGCAGTGTGAGTCCGAGCTATAACGCAATGTGGACAACGGCCAGTTTGCTAATTGCCAGCTGATAGAGGAGAGACCTTCCATATCATCTAGTGTACACCAATTAAAAGGAGGGGAATTCCGATCAAATTGCAGACTTTTATAGTCCTGATGTTTCACCTCTTTTACCCATTGTCAAAAATCAACCTCTGATGAACCGCTGTGTTTATATCAGTGGGGAAACGCGTCAGGCAGATATGTGACAAATTGACACTTACTGGTGAATACACTCCCCAATGAATGTATAGTGTGAGATCACCGGTGTGCATTATTGGGTTTAATGGAAATTTCTGACAGATATCACAAGAGTGTTAGAAAACAACATACTGTACCCAATTAATGCGGCAACACGTTCAGGGTACAGGTTATCGCTCTTGTGGCTTACAGGAATACTCCTTACCCAACCTATTGCAGTCGGACTATTCTTTATAATAGAGATAGCCCTGCTACTTTCGTTGTGTGTTTAATTTTAATGAAATATTAATAAAGTTATTTTGTTTTAAATGTCCCCAATTACAGGCATTTGACTACACGATTTATTGGACATAAACGTTAGCAATATCTATTATTATTTTTGCTTGAGGTTATTGGGATTACTAGCAATTTTTACAAAAGTCAATACTCACCTTTCAGGAGAATATTGATGTTCTTTTTTATGTGATGGGCATACAGGGGCTATTTATATACTTGGGGAAGTATGGCTGGCTATATAGTGGGGCAAGGGGATGGCTATATACTGGGGAAGGCTTGCTGGCTATATACTCAGGGATAGCTGGCAGGCTATATACTGGGTCTGACTGGCCATATACAGGGGACTTGCTGCCTATATGCTATATCTGGCTATCTATATACTGGGGGCTGGTTGACTGTATATTGAGTCCTTGCTATATACTTGGGGCAGGGGCTGGCTGGATGGCTTTATACTGGGGGTAAGCTGGCAGGCTATATATTGGGACAGGCTGGCTGGCTATATACTGGGTGGCTGGCTATATACTGGAGACAGGGGCTGAATAGCTATATTCAGGGGGGAAGATTTGTTTCCACTAAAGACGTCTCTGCAGACTCCAGACATGCACCCGCTGAAGTCAGTGGGTGAGCAAAGAGGCATTAATAGGTAGATTTCTGATGTTGTATCCTGTTGTCTGTGTAATGTTGATGTAGTGTATGTGTTTCCGTATGTATTTGTATCAATAATGCCTGAGAACTGTGTACAAAAGAATCCCCCCCCCCATGGGATCAATAAAGTCGCATCATGATCGTATCGTATAGTATCGTATTGTAAAAGAGAGTTTTTGAATTTCATAGCTTTTGAATAATGCCATTTCTACTTTTGAACCTCTTTCCTATTTACGTAGTAACATTTGTGTCATATAAGGTAGAGGAGCCTTCAAAGCCCCATTGGGCATTGAGCTTAAGATGTGATTTTTACCTCTTCATCCATTGTTCCGATTAAAGCTTTTATTTAAGAAAATATTTAAAATAATTTGTCTATCATGTCATATGGCAAGAGTTAGTATTCATAACACAGGAACATTAAATATAAAGATTATCTCTTGGTACAACGTCAATGTCACCCTGACCTTCCCCTCTATTACTTTAGATATACAGGAAAATGTTCACTTTACGAGATATTTCTATGGTATGAAATATGCATCTCTACTTTTGTATGAAAGACATTTCAGCGATGGCGGTAATTATTCACAGTGTGGATCAGCTTAGAAATGGAACACATGGGTTGAGTAATGAAAGTGACCGGCATAGTGAGTGTAGCCGAAGATCCAAATTGTATTGCTAATAACATACTTCTTATGGGCTAAAAGTAGTAAATTATTTAAACCACTGTAATGTCTTTGAGAGCACCAATATAGAGTGGTAAATATGCACGAGGTACACAACATTTTAGTTTTTACAGGAATTCATTATTCCTCCATTCCACGGAGTACATTTCAGGAAAGTTGGAAAGGGTTTTACAAGAGGCATTTTATTACACTGATAATGTACATACATAAAGTGATTCATGAATATATTTATACATGAACACTGATGCGTGCATATATTTCCACGTAGCTTATAATATATAGCCAGTGGCAGCTGGTGAAACTGCTAGGGGTCTACATATGGTCATTTCAGCCTCCGATATTAACATCATGTTTTGTTCATTTAAGAATGTCATCTTCTGGATCAGTGAACAGTCGACCGAAACAGCACGTACCTCTAATATTCAAATGCAAGATGGCTATTATTATTATCATAGCAAAATATAATAAATATTTCAAATGATAATGCTATCATTATTTGTACAAGCTATTATTATAAAATGCTCTCTCTGCATAATACATGTCTGGAACATATTCAACCATGTCCTAAATGGCAAATAATTTACATACAGAAGAATCCCGAAAAAAAAAGAGCTATCTAATAATATACATTCCACAGTGTATGTTATAGATGTATAAACTCCTTAGGTGCAATCGTTATGACGGGTATGCTGAGGCTACATTTTATAATGTAGATGATGCTTGTAAACTGTAATACACTTGATTAAATAAATAGATTCCTGTATCCTTCTTTGTCCCCTTTATTTCTTCCCACAAACAGCTTTTTCCACAGAAAAGGGCCTTTCTGATCGGTAGGGGTCTCAGTGATGAGACCTCCACAGATCACGAAATTAGGGGTCCGATGGGGTCCCACATATGTCTGTCAGAGTAATAGAGCAGATGGACATGCATGACCGTTCTGCTCCATGGAGGTAATGGAGATCGCTGAGCGCGGTGCTCCGTCAGTAATGTGTGGCCGTTTGCTCCATTACTCTGATGAGAGGTCTGACAGAGGTACATGGGACCCCATCCGACCCCTAATTTTCGTGATGTGTGGGGGTCTCATTACTGAGACCCCCACCTATCAGCAGATTTGGCCCTATCCTGGGGATTGGGCCTAACTTGTGTTTGTGGGAAAACCCCTTTAATCATTGATATAAATCAGCTTTCTCTCTCCATACACCACTGAAAGCTAAGCTATAAAGAAACCTGATAAAGTGAAGTAACACATTTACCTTTAACATACAGTCCCTAGATAGTCTAATCACCTAGGACAGTGATGGCGAACCTTTACAAGACTGAGGGCCCAAACTGCAAACCAAGCCAACGTTTCTATGGCGAGGTGCCAACACAGAAATTTAGGCCAATAGTGCCACAATACCACCTTACATATCATGATGCCACCTTTACAACCACATACATAGCATCATTCTGGTAATAAAGACTATAGAAAGGCCAATGTTACAAATAATATTGCTATACTATGCTATACAAATATAGCAATGAATATCATATTACTGCCATTCAGTGAGGAATATTACCGCCATATACTGATTATCATTACCCCCATACAGTGACAGTAGTCCTGAGTACATGCAGGGACTTGGGGACTGCCATTTTACCCCCTTTTTGTTTTTGCGTTTCCATTTTTTACTCCCCGCCGCCAAAGAGCTCTATGATGGCTTGTTTTCTGCGTAACAAATTGCACTTTATAGTGATGGTATTTAATATCCAATGCCCTGTACTGGGAAGTGGTAAAAAATTCCAAATGCAGTAAAATTGTTGAAAAAATGCCTTTGCGACATTTTCTTGTAGACTTGTATTTTACAGCTTCCACTCTGCACCCCAAACTACATGTGTACTTTATTCTGTGGTTCAGTACGATCACAGGGATAATATATTTATATAGGTTTAATAATGTTTGTA
Source organism: Engystomops pustulosus (assembly GCF_040894005.1). Taxonomy (NCBI): domain Eukaryota; kingdom Metazoa; phylum Chordata; class Amphibia; order Anura; family Leptodactylidae; genus Engystomops; species Engystomops pustulosus. The sequence continues at coordinate 78,297,457 of NC_092412.1, forward strand.
TACATTTACAAAAATGAAAACCTCCTGTACAAAAAAAAAATCATTTTGCCATCTTTTGGTGCTAAATCTTTTGGCACTAACTTTTTCATACTTTGGTGAACAGAGCTATGTGTGGTGTAATTTTTTGTGATATTAGATGACACTTTCAGTGCTACCATTTTGAGGACTGTACAGCCTTTTGACCATTTTTCATAACATTTTATTATATGTTGCAAAATGGCAAAAAAAAGTTGCATTTTCAACTTTGGATGCTATTTTACATTACGAGATTTAACTCATTTGTGGTAAATACAAAGAAGGGGCATGGTGAAGGATTGGGAAATCCAATTTGCCAGGTGGTTTGTAGGGCAAAGTGGCTGTTGTGGGGTGGAGGCACAGGTGGATTCGGGATCATTCATATGTCCGTGGCCACATGTACACTTGCCTCTGTCCACAGTGCTCATCACCTGCACGACACTGCCAGTGATGCAGCATAGCAAACAGTTACATTGTGCATTGGGTGCTTACTGTAGGGTTGTCCTGGCTTCACTGGCCTTGGAGGTGATGAACACTTCAGATACAGGCAAGTATATATGTGGCCACAGACAGCTGTCATACTGGGTGATTTGGGACACTAAACCACAAGTATTTATAGTTGGTTTAGTGTCCAAAAGCCACCTGACAGGACCTCTGTAAGTTTGCACAGCTCTCTGTGTGAGCAGTCCCAGCAGCTCCTGACCTCTTATCTCTGTTCTCTGCTGCTGTAGGCTCCATTCTGCTATTTCCATCCTCATTCTGTTTCCACTGTTTTCCCAGGTTGAAGAGGAGGAGGGGACGGCACTGATCGGCTGCTACTGTCTCACTAAGGCAAAACTAGGTAAAGCAGAGCCTCAGAGCTTCAAGCTGCAATGAGCCAGGATCATTGGAGCTCTCAGCATGCAATACTACTTCCTGCCTGGCCAGAGCTCCAGTGGTTAACTTTGATAAGGCAGGGGAGATGGTACGCATGCATGCAGAGAGGGCATTGCGTGCCCTCTCTGGCACGCGTGCCATAGGTTTGGCACCACTGACCTTGGAGAACTGAATCATCAAGAAAATATCCTCTAGCTATGGAAAGCATCAAAGATCCTATCCAGGGGCGCAACTACAGCAGTAGCAGCCATAGCAGCCGCTATGGGTCCCACAGTGTCAGGGGGCCCCGTCATCCGACGTGACACAATAAAGAAGGGAGGATGTGCACCATTATATCTATATTGTACTGCACATGTCCAGCATCATATGTATATAACATATACTGTGATGTATATATGCAGTATCTGTGATGTATATATGGTGTCTGTATACACTGTGAGTATGTTGCATATGGCACTGTATGTATGTGTATATGCACATGAGTGTATTTATATGTGTGAGCATACTAATATGTATATTTTTAAAGTGGGAAGGGGTGCCCCATGCAGTAAGCTTCTAGGGGGCCACGTCTCTCCTTGTTACGCCGCTGATCCTATCCTTATCTGCCTGAGAGTGATATACCTTACAGCTACACTGCTCACTACAGGAAAAAGATTTAGTTATTTTACAGAATTAAGTGTTTTACACTTAAAATGCCATCATTATTATTTGCAACATTGAGTTAGAATACTAATTCACAAATCTGTAACCGGCAGAAAAATCTACTAGAAATAGATCGTAGTTCATGAACATCTTACTCTATTTTGTTTTGAAGAGTTTAGAAACCTCTTGACAGCCATTTATAAGTATAAGTCAACTGATGAGATCCCACAGAAAATGACCTCTTCTGGATGAACATTATTACAGAAAGATTATAGCTCATTTGTTACACAATAAAGCATTTCTCCTACTTTGGTACATGGTACTTTTAAAAGTAATAGGATTCTTTAGGCTTCACATGGTTAACTCAATAATTATTCCACATGGTGGGTCTATGTTTCCTGTCAGATGAGCTCCCTATGCTTATTGTCAGATCAAAATTACAATGGCACTTGAACCTAACCAATATTAACTGAAATTCTCCCACCTCCTGCAGTCTGAGAAAAATCCAATTCAATTCCATGAAATTCTAGTCCATTTACTGCACTTATGACCTAGCTAGACTGCTACAAAACCTCTCTCTGTACTCTACCATAATCAGACTAGATAGCTTGCTATCTTTCCTTAACATCTGCTCTCATTCTTTAAATACTACCTGCCTGTATCATCCTAATTGGATGTGCATACCACAAAGAACATCATTCATGATTCTCAACTTCTCCTGCCCACATTATGTCACTAATTACAAAATACAATGTGCCCATACAAAAGGCAATAAAGGAGGTCAAATTACCAGTGTGAAATCCCTGACTCTATTTCCAAGAACAGATAGCCCAAATAACACCAAAACAAGGCAAAAGAAAAAAATCACCATCAAGAAAATTCTACACTTATTTGTAGTTAAACCATAGAATACATTTCTGTTCTTTGTCCGAGCCATTTCCTTAAACACTCTACTTTTACAAGAGAAGATGGTTCCTTGAAGAATTTTTCCCAGTGCATTACATAAGTGCTTTGCTAAGAAAATTACAGTTTGAGATAATAATGGCATATACCTATAATATTATGAAAAATAACAATAATAGTAGAGATAATAATTATGCAACCACCATACTGAAAAGGATTAGAAGATCACACTCATGGCAACTGCACAAATCTATAAGAAAACTATTGGTCCAGGAGCCTTTGTCTTTGGATGGATAAAGGTTGCCTTTAGGCCATTAGCAGCAAGTCAAGTTATGGACTGGGAAAACTATTGGTGATCATAATAATTAATCAGTAAAAACTTTACACACACACACATATATATATATATATATATATATATATATATATATATATATACACACATATATATATATATATATATATATATATATATATATATATATATATATATATTCAGCATCTCCTTAAAGTTTTGGCTAGAGGCCCTTATAGTTCTTGACCCATGGTTGGTGAAGTTTTCTACTAGAAACAAGTTTAAAATATTAAAAACAGAATACACATTAAATTCTCCGGATACCTGATCACGTTCAGACAAAATGTGGAAAAGCAAAATATCACTTGGAGTTGTTTTCAGGTAATGCCATAAAATGCATCTATGATTCATAGGCAGAACCAGACAGACAGAGAAGCCTAAAGCAACATACCTTTATAAAACAGTTTCTTTTGCCTTTAAAAACACCAGTAAGTAAAGCTGAAGAATAATACATTATTAAAATTTGTGTATATATGGTACTTCTATCCGGGAAATAATAAGCAGTATTAATATTTCTACTATGATATAGATAGCAGAAAGCTAAATGACAGTAATCTTGTACGTTTTCAGAACAAGTTTGTGTAGAGTAAGCAGTTAATGGAAGTTAACAATGTATCGAATAAAATAATATTGGCATTGAGCAATGGATTTATTGAATTGAAAGCTTTCATTCGTACTTGGCTCTTATGGTTGAGTATACTATAATAGAAGACCTTATAAAGGCAATTTACAGCTCAGTCAACAAATATTGCAATTATGTTAAATATGCCTTTGCTGTCCATGTGAAATGATAACTTATGTTACTAGAATAGAATTAAATCAGAATTGTAAAAATACAAAAAGTACATACCAAACATTAATGGTAAATCAATTAAATGAGAAAAACTATTAAAACGTATTTTTCAAAGTGGAAAAAACTGATATGAGGTTATAATAGGCAAAACTTCTGCCCAAAATGTTAGTTGAAAGGTTGTTCAGACAACAAATCCATTCAAAAGATATATTCGGAAAGAAAGAGACAGCAGCAACAAATGAAAAGACGGGTGCACACTCCAAAGGAGTTTTGACTCCCCTGAACATACAAAAAATGTGAAAACATACCACTTGCGTGAACAGAGTACCCACCTTGTTCTTTAATTTTATATTGGTGTTATGCTTCTTTTTTATGTTTTTTATTTATCAATGATTTTTTTCTGGGGTTGGTAACAGATCAATCCTGTACTGTGAACTAAAATATTCATTTCACTGTTAATAAAAGTATCTTAGCACAGCACTGTATCTATGCATTTGGTAAGTTGCTAGAGATCCTCTTTATCATAAATAACTGTGACAAGTCAGGGAAGAAGTGCAAATCCTATACTTCCCACAACCTATGTCCCTGCCCACTTGCCAGTGAGGTGCTAAATTGCAGGTGACAGTTGGGCGACAGTCCTTACTCTGGCTTTGTGTACAGAACAGAAAGACAAATAAAACACAGTCAGAGAAATAGTCAAGCTAACTGTGTCAAAACCAAAATGGCAGCAAGGTGTAAAACAGTAGGTAAAGAAGTCAAAGATATAAGCAAATGTGACAGACACACAGTAAAAGAACACAGATAATATAATGATACCCACTAGCCAACAGACTTATCTAACAAGCACATGTACTGATATAGTACTGGTTAACATTACTGTGTGTTAAAAAGAATTAGTTATCACAGAAAATGTATGGTTACCTCTGATCACTTACACTACACTGTTATCATGTCTGGTAGAAGGTTAAGCCAGTCATGCTAACCTGTGCTGCTTCTGTATGTGAATGAGGAATAAAAGCATTGACTGGATACTGCCCGAGAAGCTCATTGGTGGAACCATCAGCACACTAATATTTGCGTATGCATACCCATTACCGGCTGAGAGGGGTGGCTAGAACAGTCAATCATACAGCCCTCTACAGAATATACACCTTAGTCTGGTACTATTCGTACTGACGACCTAGATCCTGCAAGAGTTTGACAACCTGCTAAGAAAATGGATCCTAGAAATCGTAGGTTAAACATTTAACAGAATACAAAAGAAATGTGGAAAAATGATTTGTTCATTTCTTATATTAGACTATAAAATCAAATTAAATGAGTTTCAGGTTAGATACAAAGATTAAAGCTGTATTCTAGGTGATAAATTTGAGATTGGCAGGGGAGTGACACCAGGGAACCCTGTCAATTAGCAGCTGCAATCATATGTTGTATTTCAAAGCACCGGTTCTGGTTCGTAGACCATATGGCCTGTGTACAGCTCATTCCCATTGAAGTGTTCAGGGTTTATTTGCAATACCAAGAACATTTACTATAAAATATATGGCGGTGTGCCTGGCTGGAATGGAAGAGACCACAAGGTTAATCTGAGTGCAACAGTCTATTACTATTTGCATTTGATGACTACACCAATGGATATATGGAAAATACAAAATAAATAAGTAATACTATACCTTACAATCTTCATACATTATTACACTACCAATAGTTCCATACACATCTAATTGCTGTATTTTTAAGTGTTCCAGTCATTTTAGAAATGATTGGTTACATTTCAAAAATAGTGATCAGTTTCCAAGTTTGATTGGGGGTTGAGACCCCTATCAAACACTAAAATGAGGGATTGGAATATTGAGAATTGTGTAGTTATCCAAATGACCTCTATGAAGAGACTCATGGTAATTTACTATTCTAGATTACATAGTTCTTAGCTGCTGCAGATCTTCATACGGCTCACAGAGATAGGTTACTGCCTTCTTGACATGTATGAGTAAGATCTCAGGAGTTCATACCTTTTGGACAAGTGAGCATAAAAAAAACACAATCACAAAATAAAATCGGTGAAAGTGATCATTCCAAATTTGAGGATTGGTTCTTAGTTTAAAGTGTAACCGTCATTTCAAAAAACTTTTGATATGTTGTAGGGCAGGTAATTTTAAGCCCTTTTGCAATTGGATTAGTTACCCGAATCTTGCTCCTTCCTCTTGTATTCTGCAGACTTCCCCTAGATGGCAGTGACTGCTCATATGGCCGTTACTATGGACATTCCGTCTTCATAAAGAAGACTACGGAACAGCAGACACGCCCCCTCCCCCTCCCTCCAATCAGCTGATCACCTCATGTGTCACTGCCCCAGCACTCAGCCATGTGCAGGGAGAAGCCATCACTAATGTAATAACCAAGCACCTTCGTCTTCTCTCTCCTCAGCTTCCCCTACACTTGTGTATAACAAATAATCCACACAGACAGAAACTGCAGCCCTCCCTCCCCCCATCACCTCACACAAGGAAGTGGCAGGAGACAATCTCCAAGTCTACAAGCTGTGCCCTCATGTGCTGTGCTGGAGTGTTACTTAGGTAGATAGATAGACAGATAGACATGGATAGATAGATAGATAGATAGATAGACAGATAGACATGGATAGATAGATAGATAGATATGATGGATAGATAGATATGGGATAGATAGATCTTATTGTGGCTACGTCTCTGAACGGTGAGTGCTTGTTGCGCTCACCGTACTGAACTCATGTACCATAGCTGTCTATGGGGGCGTATGTATGGCTCAAGCATTCGGCCGTACATACACCTCACTGACGGTCGTGTGCATGAGCCCTTAACCTGATCAGTTGGCAATCTGTGTATTAACTGTGTCGGACACATTGTATCCACATTCATTTTTTTTCACAGATTCTCCAGCAAAAATGGACTGAAAATGGAAGACATAAATATACTATTCATTTTTATGCATATCCATTGACTTCTTTGGATCATGCTGAATTTTTGAAGCACTGACCATGGATCAGAAAAAAAAAAAGGTGAATAAGAAAAAACACACAAGAGTCAGTATGCTAACCATGAAATCATGCACATATGAAAATGGATGAAGCTGGAGAGAAAACCATAATGAGTGCATTTTTGTTTTGTTCATTGTGTTTACTTTCTAATCTTAAAGGAAATCTACCATCAGGATCATGGATTATAAACCAAATACAATTACATGCTGGTGTGTGCCCCCTTTATTAGGAGCTGCTCTTCTTTTAACTTCTTATGCCCTAGATTTATGAGAAAATATGCTTTAAAAATTATGTAAACTAGCCTTGACTTTTATGGAGCATGGAGCCCCTCAGGCTCACTTTGAAGCCTTTTTTTAAAAAAAAATCTTAGACATAAAAAGCTTAAAGAAGAGCGGATCCTGACAAAGGGGGCACACACCAGCATGTTAGTGTACTTTTTTTATAATCCATAATCCTGATGGTAGATTTCCTTTCATTTATTAAACTATTTAACATTATTATTATTTTTTATTATAAATCTCATTAAGATAGTACTCTGTTGTATGTTTATTTTAGACTGACAATGTAGCAAATTCTTGCACAGTGCTTCATGGCATCACTAGGAAACCCAGTGACCCCATGAATATGGGGAACCCCTCTGAACATGCTGTGGTCAATCTTGACTTTAGAAATTACTGGCACAATGCCCTGGATTAAAGGTCCCCTGAGTCCTTAAAGGAGTTATCCAAGATACTAATGACCGTTCATCGGGTCATAAGAATATGTCAAAGGTATTCTTAGGGTAAATTATCACTATTAGATTGGTGGGGGTCCAAAAGCTTTTAGCATCACTAATGTATACCCAAAGAAGTCTTACCACAGTCTGACCAATGTACAGCCACAGCATTTCTGAACAGGTAAGGTTATCATGGGGAAGTCAGCTAAAAGTGTGCTTGAGAAACTGCCGTTTAAGCTACATTCACACCTTATGGGTCTCCTGTGATGTTAGGTACAGGGACATTTTTAATTATTGCAGGCAAGTTTAATATAGTAAGAAAGTACATCTTGGTACACAGAAGCTAATGTTCCATTTATGATTTAGTGTAGAACAAGTTCATTTACTTAATTTTGCTCAGACTTTGATTAAAACACTAAATCAGAAAAACACTCTTTGAGTCATAATTAATTTATATCAAATCGCAGGATAGTCAACCATATTAGACAGCACGTACAGTATGGACAGATTATACAAAAGTAGATGTCAGGAGGATTAGTGAAATTACAGCTTCTTCTTTCCAGACCACAATGAACATTTGATGGGTATTATTTTGACCAAGGTGGGTCTGGAGCCATATTTCCATGGATAGATGTGATTGTCTGTAAGAAGGATCAATAACCCCCGGTGAAGCTGCTTTTTGAGATGACTCTGAAGTACTTTACCATGGTTATCGCACAGTGGATAAACTGCATGCAGTCCGTCTACTTGATGTAAAAAGACCCTTTATGGGAGGAAATAGGATTTCTACTGTGAGATGTTAGAAATTCCTTTTCACATAACACATGCCATTTGTATTATTGAATGCAAAAGTTGAGGCTTTCACTGCATGTGTGCTGGCTAGATACTGCAGGTAACAGACATCAGAAAAACTTTTCAATTTTTGTTAAGAAATAAAATGTTTTATATATTTAGAAAGTTACTGAAGTTGTTTAGAGAATAATACTTTTAATATAAATATAAAATTTCAAAAAAGTTATGATGTACAGTAGGGGCCTGGGATTTCTGCAGGCTAATATCTCCTGTATTCAAAGAACAAACATTTTCAAAAATGATACAAAATAGAAAACCTTCCTTTATTGTAAATTGGATGAACTAAAAAGCACAAAAATGTGGAGCAGGATGTAGGTACTTCTAGAGGTATTGATTAATGCCTGTCATTTCACCCCGTTAAATGATTTTTAATGTGAAATCTTGCCCCTTTTACATCTAAAAAAGAGCTATAAAAAGTCAGGAATTAGATTTTAATCTCCAGCTTGCATTTCCCACCATGACTTTAACTGTCTGTATGTCTTGTCCTGTAGGGTTCATAGATTTGAAGATAGGGTCATCTGCAATGACACTCCTGCAGCCTTTAAGCTTGACTCATGACAGGCAAATATGACTGTTCTCTGCCCATTTTCACATGACTTTGAAGGTAATTTTTATAAGAAAATGGATGAGATTTCACATAAATGAAGTTATTACAGTAAATATTGTACATCATTCCAAACCCCATCTGAGTGTAACTAGTAGTTTTATGGGGTATAATCTGGGGACAGGTTACATTTTGGCATTTATTGAAGTAGTAAAGAGACAAAATAGCGTGTAGAAAGGACAATACATAGAAGATGCAATAAGCCACACTTATCTGAAAGAATATTTTTCCAATTGCATGATAAATATACTGAGCTGTCATCATATTCAATGAATTACACTGAGTTGTAAAGAGAACACCATAAAAACCACTGAACTTAGTAATAAGGTTCTTTAACCTTACTATAATCTTTAGGCCTATTGCCAACAAACTAATTTCATGCTTCCAACTTGCATCAAACTCGTGTGCTTGCTGGAATGTTTGGCCCGAACATTTAGCAACCAGAACTGAACTACCGTATTTTGCGGCTTATAAGCCGCACCGGACTATAAGGCGCACTAGTCCGATGCGCCTTATATATGTAATAATTACATATATAAGGCGCATCGGACTATAAGGCGCGGGGTCCGGGGGCGTGGCGGAGGTCCGGGGGCGCGGCGGAGACTCGACGGGACGCGACGGGACACGACGCTGAGACGCGACGCCGAGACGCGACGGGGAACGCGGGGAAGGTGAGCGGGGAAGGTGCGGGGAAGGTGGAGGAGGGCAGCGGACCATACTTACATAGGTCCCCGCTACCGGAGACCGCAGATCTCCAGCGGGAACTGCAGACCATGCGGCAGAAGTTGTTCATGCCGCGTGGTCTGCAGTTCCCGCTGGAGATCTCCGGTCTCCGGTAGCGGGGACCTATGTAAGTATGGTCCGCTGCCCTGTGCCCAGCGCCATACATAGGGCGCACCGGACTATAAGGCGCACTTAGGATTTTTACGGAAATCCAAGGCTTTTAAGTGCGCCTTATAGTCCGGAAAATACGGTAATATGGTGAGTTCAATTCCTGTTGCTGAGCATTTGGGCCGGATGGTCCAGTAAGCACATGATGGGAGTTTGATTCAAATTGGGCACATCAAACTGGTGCATCTACAATAGGCATTATTTTTGGGTTTGTCTGGAGATAACAATCTAGATATAGATAACCTATCCCACTTTTATGTGTTATCATCAAAGCACGGAAGCTGATACTCAGGATGTGAATTACATGTGCTAAAAAAAGCCCTCATAAAGCTAAATTGACCAGAAAATTATAGCCCATGGAAGGCTACACCTACACCCCTGGCAAGGTGGTTGTTGTGAATAGTGCCCTCTCCATGTTAGGAGCTGTTAGGGAGTCTGATCACCTCTCTAGGAGGTCTCTAAATGGTGGAGAACTTTGTAATTGCAGGTGTTGTAAGGCAGGAGTTAACAATGTGAATGTTTGTAATCCAATAAGAATCTTTATTCTATTGTAAAGCTAGCTGGAAGCTGGTTGGAGAGTGCTGCCACCTGACCAGTATAAAAACCCTGGTGGGCAGTAGCATGAAGTCTTGCAGTTTTAGTCAGCAAAGCAATGAGGAGACCGCAACTCCTGCAGAACTACACCAGCCAGTGTCTTAAAACCAGGAAGCAGAGGTGACTCACTGCCTGACACCCTTAGAACAAGTCAGATGACTAAGCCCCAGAGCAGAGGTCCACCATCTGGACTCAGCTCCAGCTTTACCAGCCCAAGCTGAAGTTACTACCAGGCTGCGAACAATCCTTCCTGCAGACTACCTATCTCCCACCAGCTTTCTACTGTTAAGGCCATTGCCTACCATTTGGAGTTGAATAAAGAACTCTTAGTTGATTTGCACAGTACCTCTATGTAATCCCTGGATTAGGCTGTGTCACCATCACAGGCTCCCCATCCTCCAACATCCAGCGACTCCTACATATACCTCTGGGGTGGCCCCAGGTAGAAACTTATTTCATCAGCCTTTCCCTCAATATTTCTTGTACACACCACCCGCTGGAGATCCGGTTCCAATACCAAGCACCGTGACCGCAGCGTGTCCAAGACCGTATAAGCCAGCCACTACAGTATTCTGTGTCTCGGCTTTCTGCAGCCACTGAAGAAAGGCTAGGCCCCGGTTCGGGAAGTTGCACTACTATTTAAAAAGTTTATTTTTGTTCCCAAAAGGTTTTCATTGCACAAGAAGATATTTTTAGAATAAAGCCTGTGTTACCACTGTTCCAGTTGACCCAGAGGAAAACAATTTTATGTGATTCATGGTGCACAGTGAATTTGGAAAAATTGATGCAAAGGGTTAATAAAAGTTGATCCACAGGATATATAAATTCAATAATTGCTGTTTTGAAAACAACAATTTGTCCGCCCCACAGCTGTAGTAAAAGATAAGTTATAACTTATAGTTTTCATTGATGATCAGAACCAGACATATAGCTTGGTTGTAAATAGTAAAAAAGAGCTGCAGTAGTAAGGGGTTAACATTCATTACCCATAGTGTATAGCATATGTAATTAATGTTAATTAAGGGGTTGCAAAGGACTAAGATATTTATAATTTTCTTTTGGATAGGTCATCAATATTCGAGTGGTGGGGATGTGACTAACAGCGGTGGATGAAGCTGGGCAGTATACAAAGCTGAATCAGTCAAAGGGAAGCTGAGCTGCCATAGCCTGGTGCGGCCACTATGTAGTGTGTGGAGCAGTCTTTGGCTTTGTACAATGTTGGGTTTGGCAGATGATCATTTGCGATGTCAAGGGTTAGACCATTGCAATTCTAAGACTAACAATTTAACATTTATATCCTGAATAATCCTTCTAAGAGAATTAAAAACTTTCCTGATCATTCATAGCTTAATATAAAAATCACAAGCGCAATAACAACCTCTTAAATATAAATGTGAAGACTGTTCATTGAAGTATTGTCTATCATTTAAACTCCTATTTTTTTTCTTGCCAAGAATGGAGTGTCTCTTACAATGAAATGATAGTATAACTGGTTTCAGGACCGATTAAAGTCTAAGTAAAATGCTTTTTATGAAATTTAAATCATTTTTTTAAAATTACGTTTCATCCCTTCTCTACTCTCAGTTTTGGAGATTTAAAGGTCTTAAGAAATTCCCCTAGCACAGACAATAGCGTACAATTCTTTGGGGTTGATTAGCAAAATGTATCCTGTGATATTTGCACTGTAACAAAATTCAATCTAAAAGCAAATTAAAGTTTACAACTGCTTTAGGCACTCTGTAAATTAGTACTTCATTGCATATTAATGAAGTGCTAATTACTCTTTGTGACCACGTTTATGCAAATTATGGCATACACAGAATCTGCAGTTGTATTTAATTGCGGCTATGAACATGTGAACATCCTAAATGTAAAGCAATCAAGTCATGGTGCATAATTGCAATAGTAACAGTGATACAAACTGATACCTTGAGGTTTATATGCTGGGATACTTTGTTGCAGGGAAAGCTGAATAACAATGGTATATATGTCTCAGTGATTCTACTGATACCTGTCCAGCATTATGTCAACAAGATTTCCTTACCAGCTAATAAAAAGTTATGCAACTTTCTAATATAGTGGGGCTTATTTACTAAGGTCCTACGGCCGCACTTTCATCAGGTTTTTCTGACGTTTTCGGGATTTTGTGTCACTGTGACAGGTATTTAAATGGGGATTGTGTCGCACACAATTGTATTGTGGTGCATCTGTGGCGGCTTTCATACGACAGAAATCGAGGGGGCGTGCCGTCAAACGATCCGACTGATTCAGACTAAGCACGGGATTTAACACTAAAATTGTGTCACAAGACAATGCACTTACATGCACCAGGAAGAAGAAGGTGAACTCCGGCGGACCTGAGCGGGGAAGCGGCACATGAAGGATATTGGGCGCACGATCTTAGTGAATAGTGGCAGAGTTCATTATAGACGGACATTGCACTTTGGGTGAACTCCTTTGACAGGTAAGAAAATGTGCCCCAATCTGTGTTGAATTGTTCATTGTTATGTATTTTTGGCAAAGGGAGCCCTGGTTATTTCATAGATGACCTAATTGGGACACTGTCTCCCACCTTTACAACACTAAACAACCAGCACCCTCAGGTACCCAATATAATTTTTATCATTGCCTCTACTATGTTGAATCCCACCCAATAGCCAACATAATATACAAATGGGCTAAGAAGAGCCACTTTTTGCTTGAGATGGGTCACCTGTGAAGACAGCAGGAGGAGCATCACCAGGTTTCAGCCAGGCATCACCATTTTTTTCTAAGAATTTTATCTTCTAAATTGCATCAGGGTTGTAGTCCTGTGAGCTACAGAACTAGAGATACACAGAGTTAAATTTATTGTTAGGAATGTAAGCTGCATTTTATGATCCTGTCAGATTTCTTTCACTGTTTCTATCTTGTGTTCTGTAACTCACAGACTCACAATCCTTAACTGAGATTCTTATCCTTAATGTGATACCAAAACAGGTGATACTCCACCTCTAACCTCTATATATAACTCATTTCCAGCTAAAAATGATTCTTCTTAGTGCATTTGCAAATTAATTGGGATGTGATTTTCCTTCATAGTTGAATGAGAATAATTATAAAATATGGAATGCTAGAAAAGTTCATTCACAAACCATTGGTAGTTTTGTAGGGTAAAAGCTGGTGACAGGGTCCTTTTTGATGCTGGAAACAGTGCTTCAGTTTTTTCGGTGTATATTGTTAGTAGTTGTTGTCGATTTTTAAATAAACTTCATATATACCTGGTTCTCTGCCAGCAAAGAGGATCAAGTCATGGAAATGTCTGTTATAATCGAGAGAGTCCCTGTGTAATCAGCTCTCCCTCCTCCCTCATACAGACATGAGCTATTCCAGTGCTGCAAGCACTCCATCTCCATCAGTTGAGGTCTGCATGAGGGAAGGGGGAGGGATGGGGTATAGCGGGCACAGAAACACAGGGGCTGGCTGGATTACAAGAAACAACTGCATTACTCTATACAGTTTGTTGACAAACATAACAAGCTATACTGTTATATGATTTTGAAACTGAATGGAACTAAGAAAGTTAATAATAAAAGTAGATTGGTAATTGCTAATAAAAGCGAAAGGAACCTGTAATCAGGTCAAAATGTAAAATCCTGATGACAAGTTCCCTTCAAAGGGGTTTTCTGGTAATTAAATGCTTGAGGTCTATGGCATCACCCATTGATTGACTTCTGCTTCACTTTCACAGACTTGTGAGATCAGGTTTATCAATCACGTGTATAAGACTTACATGTCCACAGTATTGTGCATGGTGACCACAACACTTGTCGGAATTTTGCAGTCTCTTACAATAGCTAATATTGTGTCAGATCTTTACCAATGGGATATTGATGATTTACAGTGTAAATGTCCCATTGTTGAAGGTCATTACTATTTACATCCTGATTATGCCCTTTAATACACAGATGTACAACAATATATAGAATCTTACCTAATAGCACTTCAGCTTGATTCACAAAATAGTTTACAAAATATTATCCATGTAGTAATTAACAAGAGCTATATGTAGATTTTACTTTAGAGAATACACCTAGGCCCAGAACCCAAGCCCAGATTTAATAAGATATGTCACTCCATATGTCTGTGGTTCTCTCTCAGTGACTGTCTGCAGGAGAGAAGTAGCAGATGGCTTGGGAACGAGAAGACAGTAGTGAATCCAGATAGACTTTTCTCTGTGTCTAAGCAGCTAATAGAGATCCAAACACCCACAGGATACCCCAGAAATGGCTGATGTGTGTGGGCTCCCATATTACGTCACACGGTAATTGAATACACCATTAATATGGTGATACCTTCTTAAAAGCTGTTTAACAATAGGTGACAAAAAGCAATCTTTTATGTTACCAGACACTACAAACTTTAAGTACAAATAGCTGAACTAACAAATAAAAGACCTCTCAACTTCTGAATGGGGCCCCTCTATCCCCTAAGAAAATACACATATCCTCTCCCCGACATTTCCTATTTGAGATGCTGATTATGTTGTGTACAGTGGAAGATGTGCACTGTTATATACATACTGTGCCATAGAATGTGCAGCACAATGGGGCACATTTACTTACCCGATCCCGCGGCGCATTGTCCAATGCTGATTTGGGTCTGCCAGGATTCACTAAGGTCGTACGCCTGATATTCAGTCGGACAACCCCCCCCCATTTCTGTCGCATGAAAGCCGGCGCCGATGAGACACAATCCAATTGTGTGCAAAATCCCGGGGCAATTAGGCGCAAATCGGAAATATTCGGGAAACCTGACAAAAGTGCGTCATTCGGACCCTTAGTAAATGAGCCCCAATATGTATACAATGGTGCACATCATCCATTCTTAATGGGGTATTCCCACAGCGATACGTTTCTCATGAACTCAGGATAGCAAAATAACACTTTCTCAAATTCACTGTTATTAACAAAAATACAACATTTCACAGATATGAGTCCTGCTGTACACAATTTCAGTTGCCCCTAGACACGACCCTGTAACTTCTGACTTAGGGTCGGCCACCATCTTGGATTTCTGTGTGACACCATGCTTCTGAGATTTCTGTCTCTCTCTCTGTTCTTTGTCTGTAGCCACATCCCCCTGCAGTCATAGCACAAGTTCACAGACACTGATTCACTTCCTGCCAGCACCACATCGTGAGGAAAGAGAAGCTGCAAACTACAAACTCCAGGTAGATAACTGATCCAAGGGAAGGGGGAAGCGGGGACATATCTGTTTCTGACAGCCTCTGTCTGTCATGCCTCTGTGTAATAGGCATCTCATCATCTCTGATCTGTCCCAACTCTCCTCCTATGTGTCAGTGTGATAATACAATGTCAGAAGCCCAATGAAAGTGCATATAAACCCTGTACCCTGATAATGTAACCACACTGTCACCCCACAGAACTAGATGAATAATAATATGTCTGCTGAGAGAGTCCCTGTCCATGCCCTGGGATTTTGCACTGAGAAGCCAAGGAAGTGATAGGATTATTTGTATTACTAAAACAGCAATAAAATTGAGTAACATTGTAAAGTGAGGGGTTAAAATTATCTTTATTAATTAAAAATAACCAGAGGCACAATAATTTCTCTTTGTTGATAAATAACATTTATCTAAACTACCAAGTTTATCTAATCTAACATGTGATGCCCATGCGCTGAACATTCTGCATTGAAACTACTCAATCGGTTACTGGCGAAAAAGGTTGATATTTAGGATATGTGGCTTTAGACCCTATGATGGGAATTTCCTTTAGTAGCTATTAGTCTTCTTTCATCTTTGAAATGCTCTTTGGTGACATCATCTACACATCAACTGGTACATGCATTTTCTGTCTCTGAGTGCATAGGGCTTCCTCGTATTGGCACCTGCAAACTGACTACTGTACTGTGAAATTGTGACCTAAAAGGAGGAAGTTAAATTTAATCCATGGGTACAAATGACACACATTTTAACAAGGCCATGCATTGTGGGGGAGATATAGCAAGTCTAAAATGCTTTGCACCACATTCATTAAGAGTTTTAGACTATTTTAGGTACTTTTCTGTCCTTGTCTCAAAAAGTGCACACTTAAAAAAAAAATTACTCGACAGTCTAATACTGCACCAGATTAATCATTCAGCATCAGACACAATGCTCGAGTAAAAAGTCGCCAGCTCACTCCACCAGACCCCAATAGTCGCGCCCCTTCATGCCCTTATATCCCCCCTTGTGTGGAGCTGGCGTGAAAGGGAAAATAAACGCAAATGCTAGTGATATGCAATTTTTCAGGATTTTTCAGGGTTGTCTGATCTTACATCCGACAAAGTGATAAATCTCCCACAAGGTGCACCCAAAGCGAACTGGCAGACATAGAAAGAAGTATTAAAGGGAACTCTGCAGCATTATAAGCAATCAAACCTGTAGGCAGCATGTTATAGAGCAGGAGGAGCTGCACATTTTGACATGTAGTTTTATAAAAAATACAGAATTTTTTTTATAAGACATTTATTAATAAAAGGAAGTCTACCTCCTTCCTTAACACAAATATCCAACATTATAGTGCGATAGAGTGCCCCATGCTCTCCATTTGCTTATTATAAATGTCCATAGCATGCAATCTCCAAAAACAGTAACAATAAAAAACACTTTCAGAGAACAAACATTTGAAAAGGACAAAGGAGGGACAGTGCAGGCAAAGGAGGAGTCAAGTAAACAGAGGTTCAAAAGTAGTGCATGCCCCTGGCAAGATCAAGTAGCAAATTAAAGAAAATCTACCATCAAAATCAAACATGGATAACCCAGGGACACTCACACATATATCTAGGCACTGTGAATGTGGTAACCTTCTTATATTTGTTATCCATGGTCTTTTACCTTCTAAAATCAACTTTTAACATTATGCCAATAAGCTTTAAAGGCTGCAGGACTTGTTCCCTGAATCCCAGAGTACTGCAGATTCATAGGTTGTTACACTCTCTCAAAATACCCCCTTCCCTGCATGGCACTCACTCTTCCTCTGCCTGATGTAATCTCACTGCAGCACAGGGAATTTCAGTGGTGAAGTGCTCCTTGCACACTGTAACAGCCTATGAATCACCAGCACTCATGAGCTCATTAGCTCAAAGTAACTTTTATGGCTCATTAGCATAATGGTAAAAGTTGATTTTAGAAGGAATATAAGAAGATTACCACAGTCACGGTGCCTGGGTCTATGCATAAGTGTTCTTGGTTTATTCATACTCGATGGTAGATTTCCTTTAACAACTGAACTCAAACTCAAACTCTGTTAGAGAATCCATGATATGAAAAGTCATGATAAAGGAACGTTCAACTTCAGAATAAGGTGTTTTATTCACCATTCTATTGGTTATATCTGCTTGCGGGAGGAGGAAGACTCCCTCAGAAATTTTAACCACTTAGTTTCAAGTATAAACATAATGCTATCCCAGTAAAACTATACATCAATCTGCTTGGCTTATTTTGTTGTATAACATGATGCTGCTAGATTGGATTGCATGTTTATGGTAACGGGTTAAACAGAAATATTTCAGAGTAATTTAATATTTTTTATGAAGTCACTTAACATCTACTTTTCTTCAATATTTAGAAAATGTTATTCTCTGCTATGGACATTGACTCAAATCCATTTCCATAAAAGCAACCAGCATCAAACTAATGAATTATATATTTCTGTCACCTTCTCTTTTTGAACGTTACAAAGCGTACAGTGTTCTGGTGTCCGCAGAAGCGTTTTCCCCTTCCTTGTGTTTCTTTCCACTTCATGTCTATTGCTTTCTGATTTGAATTCAAATCTCTGCATCCAAACTAGTAAAATGTCAGCAATTCAATGGTGGAAAGTTGATTTCTGTTCCAAACCAGAAACTTGGTTGAAGTAGCCGTCTCTATGCGAGGGAAGGCGAATAGGTAAGAGTTTAATTTCACACAGCTCTAATTTCATAATAACAAGGGACTGGAAAACTTTGCCTAGAAGCTTGACACAGTTAATGCTTAAGCTATTAGCCATGCATTAGAGGAGGGACTGTACAAGTCCCTCCAGCGTCTTAGGCATCTACTGTAGCCAAAGCCCCGTATTCACTGAAGCAATGTTTCCCTTCCTCTGTGACTCCTTAGTATCATAGCAGCAAGCTTTTATTTTATCTTCCTATTTCCCTATTTCACTTGGGTATTAAAAATTTGATCTCAACAATGGTTCACTTCATATGCATATTACAAACTGCTTTGGGGACTGTTCAGTGCAAAATGGGCGGATAATGTTCCAGATTAACTTGACTCATGAGTGTGAGCTGTCAACTATATCCTTTAGCTGGGGAGAAGATTTTAAACAGTACCTGGAAAATTGTGAGGCCTAATCTTTCTGCTGTGCTGGCTGCCTGTATAATCCGTATAATGCAAATGCACTTTCCATCTGACTGAAACACTCATGCTGTTAAGTGATTTGAACATTTTGCCTGGTGCTATTCTTGTTAATACCAAGAACTTTTTGGAGTTTTCTGCCTATTTTTTTTCTTACTTTGCATATATTATTTGTTGCCACAGAGCTGTGCCAAATTTTTCAGTTTTTTTTTCTTAATATCAGGATGCTGTGTTTGCTCTGATATTGTGTTTAGTTTTCTACTTTAGATCTTATCAGCCTACGATCCAGCAGGACTTGTTCCAGATGGGTTAATAACAGTTTATTTTCAAATTAGATTTATGTACTGGAAAAAACAGATATTTAACTTGACAGCAGGTAGGAGAGATATATGCTGGCTCTTTCCTCCCAGGTCCTTGAAATGGCCATTTTTAATTATAGGAAGAAGTTTACAATCAGATTGTGGCTGCAACAACCGGGATGACAAGTTGATATTTAAGAACATCAGATAATTGCTTGCAATGTTATTTTGGGCTTCAATTATTGGAATCTGCATATTCGGCAGGCTGGGATTTCACATGTTTGTTGCTGGCTCGTATGAACTGGAGAATAAAAAGCATTTTGGAGGCTTTTAAGGGGAAATTTATTGCTGGGTGTAGAAATGGAATTTGACTTAAAATGTTTCTCATTTATGCTGTAGTTGCTTCAGTGGAATAAATGTATTAAATATATATTTGTGTAATGTCTATTGCATATTGTAGTTTACGATAATAGAGCTTTTGCTGCTCTTTATTTGTACATGTTCCAGAACTAAAATGGAAAGTAAGAAAAAAGTAAAATAAGACATTTAAATCAGTGGCATGGTATAGTTGTTTTTAAAGGAAATCTACCATTTGTCTTTATTCATTGTGAACCAACCATGCCTTTAGAATGCTGTAGCTACACTGATGCAGAAAAATATCTTGTTTAATCCTTAAACCAAGTGGTTTTGCTCAAAAAATATGTATAAAATGCAGGACCCTGGGAAAGCTGGGTTGCATGCTGGCTGTCTACATAAACACATTATACGGAGCTTCCAGAACTGTCCAGACCGGACTAATCAACCTGAGCTGGATGATACACATCAGCTGGGGGATGGTGCAGTGATTCATTACTTTTCTCAAATTATAATCCCCTAGTCATGTTCACCCCATACCAGGGCCGTCACCAGCACTTTTCCTCATAGGGGGTGAGGGGGACTTTATATAAAATAACCATTAGGCTGTTTGTTTTGATTAACGTAGGGAATATTTTAGGGAACTGTTATAGTTTCTGAATTTTTAAGGCTGCCACGTGAATGCAGTGCAAAGGGGCCCACTGAAACCTAGATTCCAACCCTCCTCTTTCTTTGCAATTTTAGTTTTATTACTTTTTTAACTCTTATAACTCAGTGATGGTCAATGTTAAATTCCAGGGTGTTAGAAGGAATTCTCTAACCAGACACTTCATGATTCCTCTGTATTATGAAATGCTGTGTGCTGACAATGTGCTTAGATTATCAAGCTACAGGTTTATCTACACTTTCATTTAGCTTCTGAATAGTCTACTAGTATCTGACACATAGCAAAAGAGAGATGACACAAAGTCATGAGATGGATATAAGACACAATAACACATGCAGCTCTGCTGCCTAACCTAGTCAGCACTACTATGCCTCTCCCTTGGGATCCAGAGCTTATCGTGTTTGTTGAGCAGCTGCTGCTGTGTCCTGTCCATGCTGCTATAAGCAGGGCAGAAGCAGGAAGTAGCTGTGTCCATAGTCTACTGTCTGCCTCCTACCCCCCCCCCCCTCATTCTCCTGCAATCCAAAATAAGCTAGAGTTAATTATATGACCATAGTCAGAAGTTTACGGTTGGATCTGAGGACAACCAAAATTGTGAACACCAGGACTGATAGAGACGGGTTGGAATTATATCTGTGAAATGCTTTGTTAATAACATTGCATTAGGGAATGTGTTATTTTTTAATCCTGAGTGTATTTAATTTTTTTTGTGAGAATAACCCTTTAAAGGTGGGAAATGGGAAGTAATAGTTATAACAAGTAAAATAACCTGCCAGGTCCTAACTAGTGTATAGCCAACCCATACTTCAAAGTTTAGGTGTGTACCATTTGAAGTTCAGATCCGAGTTTAGGTTTGGCTCAACCTCCCCTGCCTCCGGTACTGGCACCGATCGCTGGCGTTAACACTTTAAATTTCATTGGCGGCATTTTTATGAACAGGGATTGTGCACACTGGAACCAACATGCCAAAGGTGCAGCGTGTAGCCATTTTGGGGAGGATCTTTGCTTCCTCATGTAATTGGGAAGGATATCCCTCCCCAAAGTTGATGTTCGCATCTCCACAGTGCGGCAGTGACTTAGCCCGTTGGCATTTAAACAGTTAGCACTGTGTTACTAGGTGTTACAGGTGGGGACTACAACAGATTTTTCAAAAAAATTTTCAAAAAATTTGGCAGAACTCGTTCAAAACTAAATATTTCCACTCGCTACTAGTCCTGAAACCATGACTCATATCTAGTATTGCTAAAATCTATTTTCCTAATAGTAATGTACATGTGTGAGATGTACATGTGTAAATGTGTGTGATATTGTTAGTCTTTCAAAATGGGGCATTAAAACAGTATTTTGCTTATATACAGTAATATAAGCAGAATATTGCATGTTGAATGGCCCCTTCCTGCATCTTGGCGTAACTGCACCTTATGTTGGGGTTAGGAATGTAAAGAGAGAGCTCACAGGGGGAGCTGTCCATACAGGGAAGCTGTGTGATGTATTAACTTGTTAAGCCCCCCTTGGGAGCTATCATATATGCTCCAATTTGGTTCCATATGCATGGCACAATTTGGTGCCTTCAGTTGGAGCCCCTTACTTTTGGAATGCAGGGATGTAAAAAATGTAAATAAAGTAACAGAAAAGGGCCAGTTATAAAAGTGTTAAAGGGATCAATGCTGCAAATCTGTTGTCATCTCTCCATGAAGATTTGCATGATAATATGGGCTAAAAACGGCCAGGTCTACTTAATACAAAAAAAAATATTAATTAAATATTGCCTAAATATTCCATATAGTCCACTTAGTGGTCATTTAGAAAAAAATATATATTTTTGTATCTTTATGCAAATGTGCTTCTCTGTGCACCAGCAGTCATGCTGTGTCTGCTGGTGCACCTGTTTTCTACTTTCTATACCTGCTTGCTATTGGGTTATCAATCATTGCTGTAAGGTGGTGTTGCAGTGTAGAAAGAAAACAGCAGATGTTCCACCACTGATGGACATCATTTTCAGTAAAATTACATATTACAAGGAAACAAGAAAACTATGACCAGAAAGCATAAAGTGTCCTGCATAATGCAGGTTTACTTTTGGATAATGATGAGTACCCTTCAGCCAGAAGTTTGGATTTGGCTCCACACCCCCTCCCCATCGTTAATACCTGTGATCTGTGCTGGCTGAACCCAGGCCGAGCCCAAACCCGTACCTTATCATGTCCACTCATCCCTACTTTTCAGGTGGATTTCAAATCTAGTAGACATTCTTCAATCCTATACATTTTGCTGCAACTGAAAATTGTTGTGGAAAGTGATCGCCATTTTTATATGGCTAACATACAGCAAATTTTAACCCTTTGCTTCCCTTGTCTAGAAGGGTTTTAATCTTTCAAGCATTTATGGTAATGGTGTAAGTAGGAGAACGGAGGTTGCCAAAACATTGTCCTTCATAAAGAGTTTCTGTGTGAATAACCATTGTGTTTGGTTGCTTCTTTGTTTCCAAAACTCCAATATAATACAATATATAAGAATAAATTGACCTTGTCCTTAACATAAGTCAACATCACCAAAGTGGACCCCACACCTGTGAGGCCTACAATTAAGATATATATTTTAATCAAATGTATTCATTGATGTACATGAATGTAGTCTATATGTAGATTCTATATCCTTTTCATATTTATAAGAAGGAGTTTTCTCTAGATTGAGAAGATGGCAGATAAAGATAAAAAAGTGAATTCTCTACAAAATCTTACACAATGACTTGTCATAACAAATAGTGGCACTATTGTTTCTCGACTATTAATTCCTTATTTTACTTCCACAATATCTTTTACTGCTACACAAGGTGCATCACTTTGTCCAATAGATCGCCTAATATATTGTTTGCATAGAAGTATGCTTATCAGTCACACACAATTAATCTCATCAGATGAGCACAGGGAGGAGGAATAGGAAAGAAATTTGGATGGAGATTATTTAATGAGCCCTGGGCACAAAATGGAAATTTATAGTAAATGGGAAAACATGATCATAGATAAGCTATAATTCATTATTTTACATAACAGCATTTGGGTGATTTGCCTTGAGATTTTACATTGAATACCAGGCAATATAAAATAAGTAAAATCTATAATAAAACTAACAAAATGACACTTCTAATAATACCATGGAGTCGTTTTAAATCAAGATCTAATCCCTCGGAGAAGCATATCCTGTTTACCTTTCATTCTTCTGAAATGTTACGGACAGAAGGCTTTGACAGCAGATTTATCTATATGGTCTGTTGCTGTTGCCTGTAGTGGTTACTGTGGTGAAAAAAATGAAATACTCCAATGATCCACTCATTATTCCTGTGAATCGACCTTGAAGCCACCAAATGTGATATTTCAAAAAACTGTACTGAGAAAAATCAAGAATCAAAACAAAGCCTACATGAAGACTTTGGATCTTCTATGTTTTGCATAAGTGATTTAATAAATGTATTTGTTACATCTTTGTCTCAGCCTGTGCTGTTCGTGGTGTTAGTCTTAGAAGGTGCTGAATTCTATCTGTCTGCATTGCTGGCTCTTTGCAACTTTTGCTCTGGACCAGCAATAGTTAAGGCTTGCGCACCTTCCCTGCCTCTCTCACCTGGAGCACTCTGATTTACACCCTGTGTGCACCATCTTTCCTTGCTGGTCAATCAGTTTGTCGGCCAACTTTCTTTTTGTGCTCATTCTGCTTTTTGCTTGTTCTTCTTATCGATATTGGCTACATTCTAAATTATTCTTCTAATTATTCAATTTTATACTTTCCTGCTATCTTGAAGTGACCTGGATTGTCTACTTACCCATTGTTTTATTTGTTTCTCTGTATTGTTAAGTGTTTATACTTTGGTGCATGGGGTATGATGTCCAGCACTGTTTAGGGTGGATCCAGTAAGCATATAGGGACAGGTTTGGGGGGTCTCAGAATTTCCTCATCTGTGCGCTGCCCTTACTAGTTGATCAGCCCAAATATTCATTTGCTGTGTTGTTATCATGGAGGTAATTGGTGATCAGTTGCAGGGACTTATTCACATGGGGAAGAATCTGGCAGAGTAGGTTCAAGTCAGTCTATATCAGACCCCAAGGTCAAGTTGCCTGATTTGTTCAGTGGCATCAGGGAAAGTCGGCATAATTGTTAATCTCTTCTATGTGGAAGTCCTCATGAATGGGCTTATTTTGTAGCCGCAGATGCTCCAGAGTGTAACAAGCAGCAGGTTGTGAACCAATTGTGCAATTTCTCTGGTATTCACATTTACCAATACACAGGGATCTGGACTTCACTGTGGAAAGATTGCAAGGCCGCTACCTCTTCTGGTGGTCCCAGTATAGATAGCAGTTAGCCGAAGGGCAAAGGGACACCAGTATACTTGGTACTAAGGGGTTAGGTAAGACAGTTGGTCAGTGTCAGTGTCAAGGAAGGTGGAATTCAATCAGAATCCAGAAACAGGCAGAGGGTCATGTCAGGCAGCACAGATTCGAGATACAGGCCAGGGTTGTATACCAGGAAGCACGGATCAGATCAGAATCAGGAAAAAGCTGGGGGTCATACACGGGTAGCAAACAGAAAAAAAACACCATACAGCAGGACTAGCAAGCTAGGAATCTTAGCTTATGCCTGCACCCTAAGGGAGCTGTAGCATGGGCGGACACAGCGACTGAAGGTAAGTCTGCGACGTGGAACACGACAAGCAGCGGAACCGGTTGCCAGCATTACACAGAGTTGCTAGAATCTCAATACCCCCTTCTCCGAAATGCAATAAATGTTTCTAACCCTTTAATTTCTATCCATTGTCAATTGATCTAATAGAGATACAATAAGAAACATTAGATACAAGTTTTATAGTAAAATTATTGTTGAACCAAAATAAATAAATAAAAATTTATGTCATATACAATATATTTTGGTTTTACATGTCATATACACCTTAATGGTTACACAGTAGGTACAGAAAGTATTCAGACCCCCCTTTTCACATTTTGTTTTATTGAAGCCAATTGAAGAAAAAAAAGAAATGTAGATATTTTTGCTAACTTATTAAACAAGACAAACTAAAATATCAGATGGTCATAAGTATGCCCTTTGCTGTGGCACTCATATTTAACTCACATGCTGGTCATTTCCTTCTGATCCTCCTTGAGATGGTTCTACTGGAGTCCAACTTTTTGGTGTTAATTTTAAGTGATATGTGTGGAGAAAACAGACAATGCTCATCACCCGCCAAGTACATTTCCAACAGTGACACATGGTAGTGGCAGTATCATGTTATGAAGAGGCAACTGATTGCAATTGAGGGAAAAATGAATGTGGCCAAGTACAGAGATATACTGGATGAAAACCACTTCCAGAGTGCTCTGAACCTGGGCTGAAGCAAACTGGGCCGAAGGTTCACCTTCCAACAAGACAATTACCTTAAGCACACAGCTAAAATAACAGAGCAGTGGCTACAGAATAACTTTGTGACCATTCTTAACAGGCCCAGTCAGAGTCCTGACTTAAACCAAATTGAGTATCTCTGGAGAGAATTGAAAATGGCTGTCTGCCAAGGTTCACCATCCAACCTGAGGGAACTGGAGAGGATCTGCAAGGAAGAATGACAACTGGATCCCCACATCCGGGTGTGAAAAACTTGTAGCATCACTCTCAAGAAGACTTATGGCTGAACTAGCTCAAAAGGTCCTACTCAATACGGAGTAAAGGGTCTGAATACTTATAATCATGTGATATTTCATTTTTTCTTGTTTAATAAATTAGCAAAAATATCCACATTTCTGTTTTTTTCTGTCAAGATGGGGCACAGAGTATACATTATTGAGTAAAAGAAAATAACTTTTTTGATCTTACAGATTAGCTGCAATGAAACAAAGTGAAAAATGTGAAGGAGTCTGAATACTTTATGTACCCACTATATGTGATGTGAAGGTTCACCTCTCGTTTTTGGTGAATTGGTTCTATGAGGCTTTTGCCAGTGAATATTAATAATTTTAGTGATTTCTATGTACTGTACTTTGGATGATATATCTTTGATCCTACTTGAAGGACGAAATGTTTTCTTTGCCCCATCCTGAAAAACAAATCTGCATGTTTCCCAGAATGCCCTATCAATGGCTTTAGGTCTCCACACACGCAAAGTCTCCTTAAGCAGTCCTCTTTTTTCCTGACCTTTTACTGCTAGGAAATTCCATGTTTTTCCATTTTCTGTTAAGGCAGAACTGTTACAGAATGCTTTACATTATACAGAATAATGATAAACGGATAAATGGTGCCCACCTGGGTATTTGAGGATAACCCATGCTGACATTATGGATTGTTTTATATTGCCAGATTACCAATAGTAATATATCTGCTTTTATCATCAGATGATACCACTATACAGTAATCCAAGTTGACATGCTTTGCTGTAGTGATAGGAAAAGTGCCTTTTTTCCTCATTTAAATGAACTGAAAGATGCTTTGGTGTCACAATATACGTTTTGATGTTATTTTGAATTGATTCTTGGACCACCATTATTCAGTAATTCATCTATGGTGTTTTATCTTCTGCAGCTTAGAGTGAACTAGTGCATTGCAATGACTATGCTGTTTGTATGAGGGCAATGTTAACACCAGATTGTTCCAATGTATACATCCATGTCTGGAATAAATACCATTAACATCGATCTGTCAACAAAAATCCCTTTATCTGACAACAGCTACTGAGCAAACCCACTAAAATATGTTTGGGTACCAAACCCAGACCTGAACCATCAACAGCAACACCTGTGATCAGTGCGTGGTACTAATCGCTGGTGTTACTTGTTTAAATGCTGCTGGCAAAGTAGGCAGCAGCATTAAAATCACTGTAGCCTCGCCCACTGGTGCCAGTTGCACATCCCGATTTATACATTGCCAGTGGCATTTAAAGAGTTAATGCCCATGATTCCTTGGTGCTTCAAGTCTGCTCAACGCTAACAACAACCTAAAAAGAGCAACCCAGATCGGGGTCAGGTAGTTTTACTTTATTATATATTTTGTAGGGGTTTTCTGGGATTGGGCCTTATAAGTACTGTATATGAATTGTGGACAGCGTAAATCACAAACAAGCAAACTCATTTCTCTCCGAAAAACTCAACAGGGACATGGTGTAAGGTGAGGTATACAAATAGAGACAGCTTATAACAGGAGCCACAGCGCTGATCCATTGTGCCGAAGAGAGCTGAGTATAGCTTGCAGATTAATCCTGTTATTATTTAACTATTAATTATTATTTAACTATTATATGAACTGCAACAGAACAGTACGTCGTAGTGCTGTAAGGGTTGTATGGAGTGGGCTCACAAGCTAAGTTCTTTCTATACAAGGCACATTTCAGATGTATTTTACAGCAAAATACTAACCTTAGTTGCTAAAATTTGTCCTGGCTCCAAATGCAGCTATGGCGCATGGGTATGACATCATCAGGTGACGTCATTCGGGTTGCCATGACAGCTGAAAGTCTCTCAGAGACTCTAAGGATTGTCATTCTATGGTATCTGCAACCATCTGTAATGCCTCAACATATCCAATCTTTTTTATGGAGTAATAGAAAAGATACATCCAAATGTCCAAATCGTTGCAAGGATTTGAATTAAAAAGTGATCAAAGGGCTGTACAGTTTCCATGAAAACATTACGCTTGTCAAAAAATATATATCTCTTACAAACCTCTGTACCAAAGCAATGAGCTCTGTACAAAAGCAAAGGGTTTTTTATTGTTTGTTAAAGGTCTTAAGACACAACACAAAGAATTAACGGGATGTGTCATGTGGAATCACAATGAAAGACGTAAAATGCATTTGAAAATTCTTCAATTGGATTTTTACAACAATTTCACAGCATTTGGATGTTTTATTTCATCTTCCCAGTACATTGCATGGAATATTTAATGGTTATTTGAAGGTAGGGGGTAAAAGAATAGAAAATAATAGGATCATGTAAGGGTTAAATCAGCTTTGTGATTAAGTTTCTTGGACCTCCTGTCACAAATCTGAGTCAACCCTTTTTTGGAAATTACCTTTTTTTCTAAATTCAAGATGAATAACAGCAAATTCCGTTGCCTGTCCATTACAAATGTATGGATTTTACATTTTCTCCTATTTAGACAATCATTTTATCTGCAATATAGATGAATAGCAATAGCATACCCTGGTAGTATATGAAAGTAAAGGGGTTATTAGTTACATTGCGTTGTTATTTACAGTAATCAGAGATTACTGTAATCCTCCTGACCTCCCCTTTAAAGCTCATATATAGCTGTATAGACTATATATACTGTATATCTGCTCCTTCCTTTGATAAATAACATGAAATCTTGGTAGACTTTAATATGCTGTTTTATTTAACCCTTCTTTATATCACCCACCGTGTAGCTCTCACAAGGTACATTTCTGTTAAACTTTAAGAAATTATCTTATTGAAATTCTTTGAATTTTATAGTGGAAAAGAAATGTTGCTGTCCTTATAAGCACAAATTGTATATCCGCTGTCTTGTAAAGTCTTCCATGAATGTATCTATTGTATCGTTTTGTATTTATAAATGATAAATAATTGCAGATTGGAATAATAATACAACAACGGCCTACAACAAGTTTCTTATGCACTTCCCCTTTAAATAATCACTATATCTTACTTCTCTCATAAAACCAAAGCTTCAAAAAGTCAAATTAAATTTGCACAAGTAATCCAGAAATAATATGGTGTGTAAGCACACGGGGGTTGATGTCAGCATTAATATAATATTTCAAAGCGCTCGTATTGATTTTGGGCAATGAAGAAATAGTGCTATGAGGGATCAGCTATATAATTCAAATAATAAAAAAAGCAAAAAAACACATGAACTTGTTATCCGTATCGACTGGCTTTCCCTTAATAGTCATGCTGAAAATATGGAAATGTAGGTCTTTTATGCAAGTGATTTCTTCATATGATCCCGTCTGATGCCAGAACTACATGTGCAGTTTATTGTATAGTGTCAGCCTGGTCCCTCCAGCCATCTTAATATAACCTCTTCAATATGAGGTTCTTCTGCATCTTGCAGATCCCAGTGGCTCATTGTAAATTAAATTAAATGTAAGCAATTGCATCATCAACTGTATATTACTGTTCTCTCCTTCCTGCAGCCTAAACATTATTAAATCAGCTTAAATATACACATGCTCAATCACTTGCATTCTGACAGTGACTTGCTTTTGTGTCCGGTTTCAGCTCAGTAAGGCTGCATAAGTTTCACATATTACCATGGTATTATTGACAGCTCATGTGTACAGTAATGTATATTAGAAATGACAACACTTTGAGAAGCAATACCATTCCCCTCCCATGTGGTTGCCTGCCTGTAACATTCAACTACCATCCACATAGTGACTCCTTTACAACAAGTCCCCCTGCTGTTTATTTATTCTGACCCTCCCATTAAAAAATGATAAAATAAGGTTAACATTAATAGCCGATGAGTCACAGTCGCTCTTAACTTCCACAAAGGAATTGCTATTACAACACGAAAACTGTCATGTGACCAGATACAATGGGGGGCATATATCATGTTTTGTACAGCCCAGTGCATTTATAATAAGCCAGCACAATACTATGCCAGGCAGGACCAGGATCTGGGCACCGGAGCCTCTTTGTATATATATATATTTGTGTATCTATATATGATAAATGGTGACCATGATTAATACGCAGGAGCATCGAAATCTATCGTTCTACTGTCCATTTCTATGTGACATGTTGTTTTTACTATTACTAAAAGAATAAAGAATTATTCTGTTGATGTCCATGGGTGCCCCTGTCTTGCTGTGCTGGATCCAATTTGTACATTGATGGATGTTTCCTAAAGACATACCTACTTCCGGCCACAGAGAAGCACATAGTGGTCTACAATTGAGGTGGGAGGAGCAACATTTTGTTACAGTTTCCATTCATGATAAATCTCCACCAATACCCTACTATCAATATCTCTCTCCACCAATATCTACTATTCAAATCTACTGTAGTCTTTTTTACTGAAATTACAAGGAAACTATGGTTGAAAGTAAATTCTTTTTGACCATATTGTATAAGCATATTTCTCTCATTCTTGTGATCAATACAGCAGATCAGATTATTATCCCCTAAGGATGGAACTTGGTATTGATCTCTCTAACTGTTGCAAAAAAAGTCATAACCCGATAGGCCTTCCCACATTATACTGATCAGCTTATAAACACTGGGCATAAATGATCCAGGGTCAAAACAAAAGTAGGGTTTTTATTTACAATGCATAGTAGAGATGAGTGAATAATTCTAGGTTCAATTTGGCAAATTTTTTAACATTTGGTTCAAGTTTTAATCAAAACAGTCCAAACCGTTATTGCTCCAATAGTTCTGAAAATTAATTAATAATCCTCTCTAGGACACTGATTTTTTTTTTCTATACAAAAAAAAAAGTCTTGTAGTGTTTTACCCATTCTATATGAATTTTTTATT
The DNA here is from genome assembly GCF_040894005.1 of Engystomops pustulosus. Lineage (NCBI taxonomy): Eukaryota > Metazoa > Chordata > Amphibia > Anura > Leptodactylidae > Engystomops > Engystomops pustulosus. The sequence continues at coordinate 78,327,909 of NC_092412.1, forward strand.
AGGTTCAGGGATAGTGTTAGAGTTAAATTCTGGTTAGGGTTAACACTAATGTTAACTGTCAGAACTCGCTGAGTTTGTTCTGAATGGAATCAGATTTAGGCTTTTCTGCTTAAAAAAGTCGGGCTTCTTTGATTGACAGCTACCTTTCAGGATCTTTTCCTTAGGCAAAGTTTGGTATGAGATTGAGTTTGTTTTGTGTGCAGCTGTTGCTTGAGTGATTAACTCGGTTCTGTCTGACATTGCTGTTGTTTGTTCCGCAGGGTCTTGTCTTTCCCTGTGAGAGCACTGGACTGTCTGACTTCCCATTACCAGTCCACACCACCATCTGGCATCTGCCATACAAAGTGAGTTTCCCCTCTCACCTTGTAGGGTTTCTCATGATCCATTACCAGGATAGCGGGCTCCCTCTTATTAGGGCAGTTTATCCATTCTAGTCAGGGCCCTAGTCTGCAGGGACATTGGGGGGGGGGTAAGTTCTCTGCCACTAACTTAGCCTGGCACCAAGTCAGGTTGTGGTTGTGCCGTTTACTGGACAGGTTCTTTACACTAACTTTAACACTAACCGTTATTCTAATACAAATGAAAAAGTAGCAGAAAATTAATGAAACAAGATAAAACGTTTTATTAAAATAAAATATAAAATCTGGGGTTTTTTAGAGGATTGAATAGAGTTATATACTGATTTCCAGGTTAATTGGAGCAATATTGGTTTGTAAAAAAAAATTCAAATCATCAAATTTGTCCTGAAACTACAAAGCATCATATAAGTTTGCTCATGTCTATTGGGTAGTTACTGTACAGTATGTGAGACACATCTTTTTACAAAACCTTAAGTTAAAACTGTAGTTAGTTTCTTAAAAATATTCCAACAACACTGTTACCCTTGTCCTACTATTGCACCTTTGTGCTGTAGTAGGTTCACACATTGTATTATCTGTTATTTGATATTTCACTTCGACATAAAGCGTAAGCACTGCTGATGACTTCTGAAGCTCGATCTGTTTTACATGCTTTGCTGCTTTTGGAGAAAGAAGCCTCCTGTTCTGGATGTGTGAAGCATCTGTATGATCTTCAATCTGCGCACCTCTGGGACAATACACTCATGAGCCACAGAGATTTGCTTTGCAAATTAAATCAACAAAATTCCTCAGAAATCTGCAAATCTGCCAACATACGTGAATCACTGATCAACGTAATGTAATGTGGCTTTAGTTATATGTAGTCTATAAAACAACAGAATTAAAGCTCCTATTTACATTCTTCTGTTATTTGTATCCTCTTTGCGTGAATAGAAATTCTATAGAAGAGACTGAGACTTTGGTCATATTCATTTTATTTCCATTCTATTTGTACTTTAAAAATGTAACATTTTTAAAGGAAAGGAATTGAGAAAGTGAAAGTTGATGAAGAAGCCATTATTGTATGGATATTCAGGGGATCTTTGAGTAGAAACAAAGGCATGAAAAGATATAAAAGGCTGGATATGCTTCTGTATGCCATTAGTGAACTTAATTTCAATGATTTTTTTTTAATTGACAACCTTGATTCTAATTCTTTTTGAAAAAAAATCAGTTTCTCTACTATTGCCACGTAAGCAAAATGAAAATGTTGCGATTATTGGTAAGTGGACCCTAGGGAATTCGGGTTCAGCCAAAGCTGGACCAAAAGTGCAGGTGTAGGTGTTATACCTTACATACCGTGGTCAAAGTTACCAATATGACGCCATTTTGCCTGAAATGTTGTCAATCCCTGTGACATCACAGGGGGCATCATGATCCTAAGAGAAAAGTCACAATTTCACACTGATCAGGTGTTATTGATGAGTGTTTAGCCAAACACTAAACTCAAACACAGACTTTATGCTGAAGTCCATGTTAATGTCCAGGGACCCAAACCCACAGTATTTGGCACAGACCCAAATATTGCGGTTGGGGTACACTTATCGCTAGTTTTGATGTGTTTAAGACATCAGTTGTCATGCACAAGTCATGCACAAGGCTATGACAGTATACTTAGCCTTGTGCATAACTCTCCACGGACTTAACTAACTTAGAGGTTCTATGACGTCATCCTCACGAATGGTTCTCCATTCTGGACTACAGAGGCCAGAAGAAGCGAAGGTAATGGTTTCTGCATTGCTAAGAGCAAAGTGTTTAATTATTTTATTCACCGCAGTACAATTTTTTTATTTATTTGGAGGACTATGTTCATATGAAGATTTATCTTTAGGGCAGATGATATCATGACTTGTACATAAGCCTATGAGGGAGCTTTCTACCTGTTATAATTTGTTTCAGGAGCAATATACATCATTGTTTCCTCATGAGAAATTCATTATGCTTATTGTAATACATTCTGGGTGGTCACTTTATATGCTCTCTATACAAACGGTATATTAACTAATTTGTTATGGCTTATTGGGTGGTCTCTTTATATATAATGAATTATATTGGGAATTATACAAAATACAATAATATATATAAATATATAGATAGACAGGTAGTCCCCAGGTTACATAGAAGATAGGTTCCATAGGTTTGTTCTTAAGTTTAATTTGTATGTAAGTCGGAATTGTATATTTTATAATTGTAGCTTCAGGCAGAATTTTTTTTTTGTCCCAGTGACAACTGGAGTTTCAAATTTTTTTTGCTGTAATTGGATCAAAGATTATCAATAAAGTTTCATTACAGACACCTTACAGCTGATCATTGCAGCCTGGGACTATAGTAAAGTATCCAGAGATCTTCACCAGAGGTCACAGTAGGCAGAGGGGTCCGTCAGTATATAGATAGATAATTAATTCAGAGAAAGGAGTTGTATATAACATTATCTATTGGGGGGCACTGTGCCGATTGTAATTAATGGGGAATAAATTTAGCATGAATTCAGGGGGGTCTGTATATATGTCCTTTTTAGTGAATTCTCACTATCTAGCAACTCAACGCAGACACACCATCAGTAAGTGATGGGTGCAGAGCCTATAACTTTAGTGCACTCTTAGTGCATTAAAGCTGCTTACAATTATCAGTAAAACAGCTGTACGTCAATACATAGTGATACAGATTTGATGTAAAATGAAGCAGTGCGTATAAAATACATTTCTACATAAACATTTCGATAATACCTCTCCTCCATAATAAGTCCCAGCAGATATGGTCCTGCAGCAGTGGATATATATGCCAGTAATGGTGAGCAGCAAAGCTTTGACTTGCTCCTGTATTGTAGCTATAAGTACTGATTTGCATAGGCTTTAACATCTTTAATATGACTCATGATATAGATAACCACGATGAATATGTAACACAGTCATTACTAGCTCTGATTAGCATAATCTCTTGTCTGAGTGTTGATATCTTTATTATTTCATTAAACCCTTCTAATATTACGACATTACAGCACCCGTGAACCAGTTTCTCAAAGAATATGTTCAAAGCAATGGCTTAAAGAGCTACTTACACCAGAAATACTGTACATTAAGCGTTTCATTAGCTTATTTAGTTGAACCAACAATACATACAACATAGTTTGGAATACACAATATAAAGCGAAAGGAAAGATATCTAAAGCAATTAATGGATCTGCTCCTGAAGATCATGCTACTGGTACATGATGTACTGTGTTTCAATAATTCTTATTAGCATAATTCAAATAGAAGTATCACTTTGTTTGCATACAGTTTACATCAAACCATTAACAAACATCTTACAGTAGATGAAAAGCAATTCATGAATTGCTGTTACCAGTGCCAATGAACCTGGTCCTTAGCTGTCATGTGAGCAGTACTGAAAATAATAATAATACTCTTAGAGTGATACAGCATCCTATGTGTGGTCAAGTCTACTTCTTCTCCGAAGACAAATTACATGAAGGAATTGACTTTAGTGCAGATTATCGTTGGAGCTCCTGCAGCTTCAACCCCAGACCTTGCTGGTGGAGGGGACCCCCACTTGCTGGTGGATCTCCAAGAAATCTCTGGGCCCCCTCTGTTTGTGTGTGTTACACTACAAATACAATACACTGTTCTGCTTCTACGCACAACCCTTTGGACTCAACTGATTTCCTTCAAAGAGATTACAAAAATGTAAGGAAGCATTGCGCACTTGCACTCAGTCATGGTTTTACTATCAGCTTTTAAAAAAGCAACCAACCAGCACTGCCCACTATCACAAGTAGAAAAAGAGAGAGTTTATCATCAAAGTTTTGATTCATAGACATTTTTTTTTAAAAGATTCAAATCGGGTCCAAATCTATTCAATCTGAACCGCTGTGGCATCAATTGTTCTGTAAATTGGCATATTATCGCCTCTAGTCCTGCAAAACACAGATTTTTTTGAAAAGCACTTTCCTTGACAAGTTCACATTTAAAGCTAGCCAACATTTTATATGGGTTGGGCTCTCGTTTACATAAATTGCCCATGTGCTTTTACTGTCTTAATAATAATCCCTGAATTTTCAACAATTGATTCATCATCCCTGATGCTTCCTTAAGTGCTGATGATAAACGCTCTGTGGATCTTTGTATACATGTCTATGCATTGATAAATAGGAGGGACCTGCAGCAAGAGATTATGACTCATCCTGCTGCTTCCCCTCCCACCTCTATGTGTGTGTCAGTGAGATGGACTGAGAGTAAAAAGACACACTGGAGACTGCCATTGTGGACAGGCTGAAGGAGTGAAACAGGGAGTTGTATTGAGATGCAAAGTGCAGCATGTGGCTAACAGGGAAAGGCTGGAGCTCTCACATGAGGCAAAGATACAGGTACATATGCATGCAGAGACATGTCTAATGGAAGAGATTTATTGAAATGTGGCCAACCCCTTTAAACATATTGTCCAAAGCAAATCAGAAATGTTTCGGATACCTACTCTACATCCAAAATGAAGAAAGAGTAGTGGCATTCACCCGGTAAAGTCCACAGTCCGATGCGGGCAGACGCCAGGCACGGCCAAGCTTACGTTCCGTTTCGCAGTAAGGAGCGCTTCCTCAAACCACTGATGTCATCTCTTTGTGGCCTTGAGGTATAAATACCCCGCCGCAGAGAGTGTCACCATGGTGATGAACTTTGTATATAATGTGCAGGCATCCACCTGCATAGGACAATTTCATACAGGCACGACAATACATATCTGTAGTTTCATAAAGACAAAACATCTTTAAACGAATATGACACCGCTTAAAATATACATGAATGATAAATGCCAATATGTTATCTAAGTATGCACATCTGGTGGCCCCTGTGTGGATATACATACACAGGGCTAATCAAATCTATGTTTTCCTGTATGGATATCATCATAATTTTGAAATATACATGTATCCAAAGGAGGGGCTATCTATTAGGCGAGATAATGTAGGGGAGAGTTTAATACATGAATGAGGCAAGTTAAGGAAAAAAAGGGGTGAAGAAAGTTTGAGAAATATACGCTAAGGTCATTATGATCATTAAGATCCAAACGTCCCATGGCATCATATTTTATTATGTATCTAGCTTCTTGTCTCAGTAAGGTGAGTGAGCGATCTCCCCCTGTTGGATGGGGTACTACTTTTTCTAATCCAGTTTGGTGGATTTTTTACGGGTGAGTGCCACTACTTTTTCTTCATATTGGATGTAGAATAGGTACAAATCTTACCCAAATGAATCAGAAAACTGAATTGCTTTGGACAATGGGGCACATATACATACCCGGTCACTGGCGTTCACAGAAAGTGCATTGTCCGACTATAATGCACCGTAAGCCAATTCACTGAGATTGTGCGCCCAAAATCATGAATGTGACGCTTCCACGCACAGGTCCGGCATAGCTAACCATCGTTTCTGTGGTGTATGCGAGGGCGTGCGACACAATTTAAAAATTAAATACTGTGCTCAGTCCAATGCATGGAAGCCAGTGCAGCTGCCCCACAAAGAGGGTTGCATGTGACACAATCCCAGCTCACGCACTTATTAAATACCTGTGCAAGCTGTTTTATCCCCGAAAAAGGTGCACAGTCCGACAAAAGTTTGCATGCAACCCTTATTAAATGTGCCCCAATATGTTTAAATTGCCTTCTCACTTGCGCTGAGCACCCTTGGATTTTCTGATGAATAACTGCCGCACAGGTAGTGCAAGTCTCTTTCGGTTTACATTGAGGATGTTGGATTAGGCTTGTGGGTAGTGCCCGCCACAGCTCTCCAGCACAAGTGGCTTTCTTACCTATTCTGCGAACCAACAAATGGAATCACTCTTCTCTACTCAATGTCAATGTCTGAGTGAATCAAACATACATGTAAATACTAAAAATTAGAGACAGATCTACTTTCTACATTTCTAATTTAATAGACACTGTTACAATTTGAGTAAAATCTCCCATAGTTACACCGATATTATACACTTTGAAATACAATGAACTGAAGATGGCTTGGTTGTCTTGAGATTGAATCTACAGGTGACATATTTGTTGCTAATGTAAAAGTGACTGTAAATAAATTCCATATAACTAAGCTACTTTAGTGTCATGCTGCCTATATTATAGGCAGAGCTGCAATATTTTGTCACCACTGATGTATAGGGAACATTCTATTTTTATCTCTTTCTTTTGTATAGTTTCTGGTACCAGACTCTCCGTAGAACAGGTGATTGATGTGTTCTAGGAATTATACCCATAAAGATCTGATAAGTTTGGCGTATTCTGAGGGCAGTTCATTACATAGAAAACTCCTTTAAGAACAGGAGGTATATGGAGATATATGGAGATATGTTTACAGAAGGTGCAGAGTTGGCATAATATGTTTGAGCCAAAGCCCATAGTGGATTTCATGAGAAGAAGAGATATACTGTATATACTTGAGTATAATCCAAGCCGAGTGCAAGCGTAGGCACCTTATTTTACCGCAAAATACTGGGAAAACGTATTGACTTGAGTCTTGACTTAAGCCTAGGGTGCATTGGTCACAGCCTCCCCTAGTAGTGAAATGCCTGCAGCCTTCCCTCACTAATAAAATGTCCATAACCCCCCACTCCACACCCCAAGTAATGTCTTGCCCAGCAGCATCTCCCAGCAATGAAAAACTTCATACAACCTCCCACAGGAACGAAATACCCCAAGCAACCCCCCTAGGTAACAAAATTCCTCATGCAGCCTCCCGCACTAATGAAATGCCCAGCAGCCTCTCCCTGTAATGAAATACCCCATGCAGCCTCCCCCAGCAATAAAAATACCCCAAGCAGCCTCCCCCAGCATTGAGATATCCCATGCAGTCTTCCTAGTAATGGAATGCCCAGCAGCCTCCCCAGCAATGAGATACCCTATGCAGTCTCCCTAGTAATGGAAAGCCCAGCAGCCTCCCCTAGTAATAAAAATACCACAAACAGCCTCCCCCAGCAATGAAATACACCAAGCAGCCTCCCCCAGTAATGTCATGCCCAGCAGTTTCCCCCAGTAATAAAAATACCCTAAGCAGCCTCACCCAGCAATGAAATACCACATATGGTATATACGGTAAGTCCTTCCTTTCTGATTCTTTATGATGCATTCCTTAATTAGCAAAATCTGCACCAGAAAAAACACAGCACAAAATCCATGTGTGTCTCCATCCTTAAGCAGTCATTTCTATAAGGCTGAGAATCCTTTTACTATACAAAACACATGGAATTTTATTCCCTGTTGAAGATGCACATGATATCTCATGCCCCTCTACAACATTGCTACAAGATCTCTTACTCTTTCACTTCCAAGTGCTGAATATGCCCTGTGTTTCCTACTATTCCTCTAATTTGCCAGTGCATTTTATGCCACAGGCCCTAAATATATTAGCTGTGAATCCTGACTTTGTTGTTATTACAAGAGGTAGAGTACAAAATATTCTATTATGCCAATTATACACCAGTAAGTTCCGATGAAAAGAAAACAGCATCTTTAGCTTGTTTCTGCGAGCAGTGTGAAAAGAAATAAATACTTTTCCTTTGCCATTAAAACAAAAGGCCATTTCTATAACAAATGTAATTTGTGCATAGTGCTTGAACAAACAAAAAGTACAGTGGAGGAAACAAATTATATTTCTTTCTTACTGTGATACATAAATGTTTTAATACAATGAACTCCTTTCGAGATTCCCTCCAACCCTTTGTCTTCATCTCTTCAGTAGCTGTGACAAGGCTACAGAAAAAGCAACATAATTGCAATAAAGCATGACATGTACAATATAGACGCAACACTACTTCCAACTATTAGACATTGTCTCCGGCCCCATGGTTTCTCCATATTATTTAAATGTCTTTGTAAACAGGGAACTGAGAACGGAAAAGTTAGACTATAGTTAAAGAAAAGAACCGAAAGTGATTATATGGCATACTTACAATTAATTTATAAGCTAAATTATTGTAGTAATAATATTTGTTCAGTTGGAAAAGAGCTAAATAATGTAGCACTTTAATATTAAGCGATACATATTTTAATTAAAGCAATACTTTACTTTATGAAGCAGTATTGGGAAGACTTGAATGTATTTTTCAGGTACCACAAGGATAAATTTAGTCCTAGAAGTCTGTTCTAGATCGACTGAATTACAGCAATGGAAAAGTTTGGGTGAGATTGCAATAGGATACAGTTATAGGGAGTCATAAAAGAGAATCTAGGTGCAGTATTAAACTGATGGTAACAGATGCTTAAAGGGAACCTGTCATCAGGAAGGTCATTTTTACACAATGGCTGATTTTAATAGCATGTTGATTTAAAAAATGCCTTTGTTGTGGATCTGCATCTGATACATTTTTATGTGAGTTTTTCATTTGGATTTCATGCAGATTTGTCTATTTAGTGTTGCATCTTATGTGTGTGCAGATTTTCACTCTCCCATAATCGTATGCAGAAATGCAAGCACTGAAAAACAATGTTACGCAGAAAAAAACATTGGGGGTCATTTACTAAGAGCCCGATTCGCGTTTTCCCGAAGATTTCCGATTTGCGCAGATTTCCCCTGAATTGCCCCGGGATTTTGGCGCACGCGATCTGATTGAGGTGCATCAGCGCTGGCATGCACGCGACGGAAATCGGGGGCGTGGCTGAACAAAAACCCGACGGATTCGGAAAAGCCGCATTTAAAAAAATAAAAAACTTGCCGCGAAAATATCACTTACCTTCACTCAGCCCGGCTCGGTGTATTGCATTCCGATGCTCTTCAGCCTTGACATCTGGTGGACGGCGGAGGAACTACCTTAATAAATCCCGGCCAGACCCGAATCCAGCGCAGAGAACGCGCCGCTGGATCGCGAATGGACCGGGTAAGTAAATCTGCCCCATTGTCTACATTAGGGTTTCCAAATCACATTCACTTTAATGGTACTGTATTACACTGGGAATTTTCTGCAACAAAATATGCACATTAAATCTTCACAAAATCTGTAACATATGCAGATGGTCTACAGTGGTCCTGGCTTGCCTGGGACTGCAGATTTGGAGCAGACTGAATCTACCATTTGCTTTTATGCATTATGAACCAAACATACCTTGAGAATACTGTAGCTACACTGATGCAGAAACATATATTGTTTAATCCCTGAGCTGAGTGGTTTTGCTGAAAAAACTATTATAAAATTAAGGATAATGAGGCTCTGTCCCTCCTTTGCCTGGTTTGGTGCTTCTCCTCTTGCACTGCTTCAGAGGATGATGTAATCACTGCGTTGTCCCTGACAGGCAAAAGTAATCAATTGCTGCACCATTCCCTAGCTGCTGTGTAGGAGTGATCCTGCTCAGGTTGATAAGTCTGGTCTGGAAAGTCCAGGAAGCTCTGTGTAATGTGTTTATGAATGGCAAGCAGCATGCAAGCCAGCTTTCCCAAGGTCCTGAATTTTATGATTCTTTTTTTTAGCAAAACCACTCAGCTCATGGATTAAACAAGATATGTTTCTGCATTGGTGTAGCTATAGCATTCTCAAGGTATGTTTGGTTCATAATGCATGAAATAAAATGTTGGATTTCTTTTAAACACATGGGTTTTGCTTGTTGTTTCTAAAAGGATTACCATCACTACCCTAGAGAGATGCACTGTGATTTTCAAATGACCATTATAATTTGTGTCTACTATGTTGTTTCTGAGAAATGACATTTGTAATGAGGCAGTTGGTGCGTGCAGGGTGGTTCTACTGCAACCATAGCACTGCTATTTCTGCCTGGACTAGTCTCCTCTTGGGGAGACAAGTAGGAGATTCTCCTACATATAAGAAAAGCAGTGCTATGGGTACTCAAACCATGTATACCAACTACATCATTATCATATGGATTAATAACCTGCCTATTACATGGATAACTGACTAAGGGGGGACCCTACCTATTACATGAAGCTATATGCATACCCTGTTTGGGCTGCATTCTGTGAGTCTCCACCAGATTTTGTGAACAGAAGCCCCCAACTACCTTAATCCAGCCCTGCATACATCATATATAAACAGAAGGTCACCTTTAAAGGAAACCTACCATGAAGATTCTACAATCAGAAGTAGATCTGATGGTATATTTCTCTTGCCTGCCCCTGCCCTAATCTGTAATTTAATAATCCTGGAACCTAATCTAACATGTTAAAAACTTTGTTTTAGTTATATGTAAATAAACTGCAGAGGCTATTAGGAGCTGAGGCCCCCAGAAGCCTCTGCAGTTCATTTACATATTACTAAAATAACATTTTTAGCAAGTTAAATTAGGTTCCTTAATTATTAAATTACAGATTACGGCAGAGACAGGCAGATGGAATTTACCATCAGATCTACTCCTGATGGTAGATTCCTCATGGTAGGTTTCCTTTAATGGAGGTATCAAATTAAATACTGTGTATATGCTAAAAGAAATACGTTATTGATAAATTTGTTAGTTTTTTAAGGGAGTTCTGGGAACCGCTCTTGAAATAAAGAAATGATGGACAATTGACAACTACCTTGGATGATCGAGGTATTGAATACAAATGGATGAATATTGTGATTATTTCATTTAGAATTATCCATCATGGAGAGAGCAATGTTACTAATATAATATGATTTTTGTCTAAAGGCAACAAAAACGTTTTCATAAATCTGTACGAGCATAAGGAGGCATGAATTACATTGAATTCCATAAGAGCAAAAGAAAAAAACGTTGTGACATGATCTTTGTACGATGAGATCCTTTAATCCCTAAAATTGATAATACCATGCCTTTAAACAAAGTCGATAGGAAGTGATACGATCGCACACTATAGCAGTTCTTTTAGGTTTTACTCATATTTTTAGCAGAGACCTAAAACTTGCTAATCTGTGTGATTATTTGGGTTTGTTTAGAATTGTCATTTGTTTACAGGCCTCCTTCTGTTTAGTATATTCTTGACACTTAGACATATTTTCATACATCGTCTATTATTCTTAGGGCATTTTCTTATTTTTTAATGAACCACTGGTCATTTTAAATGAAACTTAATTGAAGGCGTTGAAAAGAAAAATTGTGGCCTTTGTACGAGAAGATTAAAGTAGTGTGCTACTGTTAATAGCATTAGTGAAGGCGCTATAAATAGCCATCTTCTCCGAAGCCGTTACAGTACGCACATAGCAGTCTAGCACTCTGAAAAGCATTCATTTCAATGATTTAATAGCAGATTGCAGAAAAGCAGACATCTGGCTGAGTGCTCGTCCTTTGACACTGTTTTGTGCCACTAGTGAGATCTCACAGGTCTCTGAAGCAGAAGGGGTAGTGCTGAATATAAAACTTTACCTTTTCTATTGGAAATCACACATTTATTAATTTAACCTCTCAGCTCAAGAAATTGTTTTGGGATATGCAAAACGGGGTTTCTTTTTAGCACATACCATCAATTGAATAGCTCTTATCAACTTTTATCTTAAAAAAGGTTGTTTTTCTAACACTGTGTTACATAATGTTTTGCATGGTTGTTGCCAAACAATGGTCAAGGACAGAGCTGCCCAAGGCTAGAACATAGTTACCTCATAGAACTTAAAGCAATGTCCAGTACTTCCATATGTTAGGGGAGGAGGCTGAGTAGTTACCCTTCAATGATTTACTAATCATCTAGGGATTCAGAAGCTACATAGTATGTATATGCAAAAAGTATGTCCATAAGTCAAGTGAGTATCTTATAATGGTTTCACTAGCAATGTATAACTTTCAAGGTTATTTTACAGCATCTAGATGTTCCATCCTGCTCCATAGTGAGATACCTTCTGATTAAATGTAATATTATTGAATATATTGGGTCCATGAGTATGATTTTAATTTTTAAGGAACATAAAGAAAAAGTAGGAAGTCTTAAATGTAGCGGTGGGCTGAACTGAACCGCAATGTTCTGATCCATGCCAAACCAATCACCGGTGTTAGCAGTGCTTGGTACCTGAACCCAAACATAACTTTTTTGGGTTTGGTCAAACTCTGCTGACCCAAACTTGAACTGGTCTTCTCATCACTACTAATAAGCCATTTGTAAAATTATATCCCAAAGTGGTGGTGTCATAGGACTAAATTAAAATGTAACCTTTATTAATACAGGCGGTCCCCTACTTAAGAACACTCGACTTACATACGACCCCTAGTTACAAACGGACCTCTGGATTTTGGTAATTTACTGTACTTTAGTCCTAGGCTACAATAAACAGCTTTAACAATTATCACAGGTGTCTGTAATGAAGCTTTATTGTTAATCCTGATTCTTATGACAACCCAACATTTTTAAAATCCAATTGTCCCAGAGACCAAAAAAGTTCTGGCTGGGATTACAATGATAAAATATACCGTTCCGACTTACATACAAATTCAACTTAAGAACAAACCTACAGACCCTATCTTGTATGTAACCCGGGGACTGCCTGTACATATGAAAAAATTATTTAAGCAAACAAGTCAAAAAATGCCTAAAAATAGTGGCATATTGTAATGATGATCCCCTATGGCAGTGGTGGCGAACCTATGGCACGGGTGCCATAGATGGCACTCAGAGCCATTTCTGTGGGCACTCAGGTTATCGCCCCAGGACAGAGTTCACCAGACAGGAACAAATCCACCAAATCTTTCTGCAGTCCCAGGCAACTTAAGAGATGCTGCTCTCAGCACTGTTTTATAGCGACACTTCATTGGCCGTTTAGAACTGCAGGAAAAATGAGAAGGGCTGCATTATCTTTGGAGGTCTTCCTGCTGGACCCATCATTCTTCCTCTAAAGAGAGACCCTTGGGAGAAGCTACAATGAGAGTCTCAATTTGCCCTCCTTCTTTCAACTTTATTGGTGGCCTCAGGGGGCCGATACGATTGAAAAATGTGAAAGAACAGGTAGCAATAAGTTGCTGCTTAAAATGCCATGTTGGCACTTCAACGTAAATAAGTGGATTTTGGTTGTAGTTTGGGCACTCGGTCTCTAAAAGGTTCGCCATCACTGCCCTATGGTGTGTCTCTCTGATCACTTACAGGAGGAACAGTTACCACTAAGTGCTTAAGTGTCAAGGAGGGGGAGTAGATACAATATGGTAATATCCTTTCTTCCTGTCTACTCAGTATGTGGCCAACTGCAGCACCAAAGAAGGACACATAATAAGCCATATTTACTCTTTACAGGAAAAAAGTATGCAACATATGGATGAAAGGATGAAAGCCAAACTAGGCATTCATTGTATCATGCTTGATTTTGATGGTAAGGTTCTGGTCTCAGCTCTTATCCATGCTTACTGCAGCTTGTTCAGGACAACTTCCTCAACATCAATCTATCCCTGGATGTTACTTTAAAATGTTGAAAACTATACTAATATCCTGCTATTGATTTTATCTGTGTGATCATAGCTATAATAATTGCAGTCATGTTTATATAGGCTAAGATACAACTGATCAAACAGATTATGGAAAAATTAGAGACAGATTCATGATTTTAATAATGCATGTTATCCATTCTATCAGGTTGCTCATATTGACTTTTATCATGCTGCAGAATAATAGCTGCTCGCTGGTTAGAAAATTCACATTTTAGCAGAACACATTCCCTCATTTTATGTTACACTCTCTCTACAATATCTGTTTCAATTCAGCTCTGGTTGTAATCAAGTCTTGTGAAAATATTAATATACGTGCTTTTTCTGCTAAACTGTCAAATGGCTAATTATCCTGAGCTATGATGGGGAAGACTAAATCAATAAAACACTCATTAATAGTGTGGAGTCTGTCTTTTGCATTTCAAGGAATAAGTTGTTGATTAGGAAGGAATTTTGCAGGTAAAGTTACTCAGTACAACATAAAGAGAAGAAACCCAATACAATCATGACAAGAACTTTGTACTTTATTAAATTAAATCAAGTACATTTTAATAGGTTTTAGGCAATGTTTTCTTTTTTTGTAGACAGCTCTGAATGAGATACTCAAAAGTTAAATGAAAAAATGATTAGCCTAAAACGTGCCTGCTTTAATTAATAATTTTGTTTCAGATTATAGAACAATTCGGGAGAATCTTTTCCTTAGATATAGTTTGCGATTACTCTGTTATAGAATGTATGAGTGAAGTGACAACTGGGAGAAATTCTGGGGGGGGTTAATTATTTATCCTTGGATTTTGTCTTTTTTTTCGCTTATATTTGTGACTTTTTTGCCACATTTGTATATTTGTGACTTTTCCACTTGCCTAGCAAAGTTAGACGCTCAAGAGCTTCCACATTCCGATGTGGACGTATGAAAAAGCAATTTTGGAGCAAATCATGGTTAAAAAGTCACAAATGAACTCCAGTCCCGATCAGGTGTACTGGCCCAAAACCTGGAAAAAGCTAAGAAAGACACACTGAAAAAAATAAATGATGCCTATTGAGTTACTCTGTACAAGCACAATTCTTGCACTTGTATGGTGAGCTGTAGCTTTGTGCCATGCACAATAAGGAGTGAGGATGGAGCAAACCATCTTCACTTCTCACCGTGCATGTATCACTTGCAGTGTCCCGTTGCTAGAAATTGGGTGTTACACAACTCACTACGTGGTATGCATACCATTTATGCCTTAGTGTCTAGTCTCCCTCTCAAGACTTAGCGGCAATCTCATGTTGCCTCTCAGTTTGTGAAAAAGGTTAGACACTGAGGCCCCGGCAGTACCTCACACTGCCTAGCAACAGGATGGCGTATGCGATGCATGCCCAGTGAGAAGTAAAGAAGGGTCACTTCACATTGGGCATGAGAGAAAACTCCAGTTACAAGTGCAAGAATTGCTTGCAGTATTGACCTGATGTAAGCAGGGGGTAGGGAGTAGGGAAGAGGGCGGGGAACAGTGGAGAGCCTTTGGCCCTTTAATATTCTAATGCTCTAGATGTGTCTGTGATTTTTATTTTAAAAAGTTGCAAAAAAGCCGCAAAATGCATTCAGAAAACTGAAAAAATTAAGAGGAGTAAAGGGGGTTAGATAACAATTGAGTAAAGTAAAGAAAAATTGGTTTTTCCTAGAGTGAGATTGGCAAACTTTTCACAACCTTTAAATGTCTTTTTAAAAAACGTTAAGAAATAAGGTGTCCCCCTTTCCCATCTGTTTGCAAAATGTTTCCTTAAATGTCACTTTCTAAAGCAGAAATTATAAATTGTGGGCCTAACAAAAGTCCACCATTGTTTATATACAGTGTTGAGGGTTACTAATAGTTTTTAAAAGTTACAGTGTAACTTTTAGCTACAGTCATAAACTGTACATAAGATATCAAAGTCTAATGTATCATGCCTGCAGGTTGGTTGGTTACTATGAGGATGTTGCCCAAACGTTGGCACATTATATTCAAACAGTCCCTAAAAAATGGCAGCACTCCAGTAAGTATAAAGGTGATCTTTATTCACCCATAGCAAAATCAGGTGCAACGTTTCAGCTCATCCATAGAGCCATTATCAAGCATGTGTTACAAGGTGGATATTTATGTCCACAGGAAATTACATTATATTCAGTAATGGGTAATATTGGCCCTATATCGCCCTCCATCCAGCTACACAAAAACAAATCGATTCATGTTTTAAATTTCTAAGAATAATTGTCATTTTTCTACAACAATAAGGATAGACTATGTGTGACGTTCGTAGTAGCTGAATCATAAGAGAAGTCATCCCAACCGTCAGACTGAGGATAGCATCCAGGATGCAGCATTATGTAAGACATTAAAAACCTGGCTGTATTATCTAGACTGCAGGCCTATATCTCATCTGCATGAAATGACCCTCTGAATGAAATGTTTATAGCTGCGGCTTTACAGCAGGATTACATCTTCATACATAAATGTCATTGTCTGAAATGATGTCTAATATATTCTTACATTTTAAATTATACTTTCTTCGCTCTGCATTTATTATCATTAATTACTGGTGCATATCAGGAAGTTAGAACTGGATGGATCCCGGCCAAGTCTCATTTAGTCTAGTAAATATTTTAAACGATCACATACAAATAATTAAAGCACAACAACAGGCACCAAATAAGCAATCCTTCACTGGAAAAACAGCTGCATATATTCATCATCCACATTCATCTGTGACAATGTAAATTTTTGATGCCTGTTAGGACATACTCTCTGGTGTCTGGTTTTGCTACAGCTACAAAACAGGATATGCTTCGCGGTAATTATCTTCAACAGCCACCTTTTTTAAGAAATAATGTAAAGTGACATTCGCAGGGGGAAAATGATGTACAAAAATGTCTTCTAATGAGGCCCCTGTAGTATGGCACCAGCAAGGACCATTAAAACTACATTTGTCAGCTTCCTTGTCTATCATCAAGGAATGGATACCTAGAGAGTTAGAGTCATTATTCTTGATTAAAGACTACAATAATAGAATTCTATTCTTCCCCAAACATGTTTTCTTACTCATGTTATTTTACGTAGGGAATCAATTTATGCAAATGCTGTTAACTTTCTTTAGAAATCAAGATGGAAGATAGGTAGACAAAAGAGACAATAGATAGATACAATCAGATGTAACAATTGTTAACGTTACCGCTGTTCTACCCTAGACCGTTAATGCAACAAGCCACAACATTCTCTGCTATCAATGTAACACACCATTCACAGAATTGCTATACCTGTTACACCTGTCTTACTATTTATCTACCTCTCTACGTAAAATCAAAAAATCTGTAGCAGCACAGTGTCACTAAACCCCAGGTAATAGACTCATGCAGATAACCAAGAAATTAAAAATGAAGCAGCGCTCCAAATCATGTTGTTGAAAAGAAGGTGAGGTTTATTCCAGAACAGCCTGTCCTAGAATTGACCTCACACTCTTTTCAACAACTATCTATCTATCCATCTATCTATCCACCTATCTACCTACCTATCTATCTATCTATCTATTACCTATCTACCTATCCACCTATCTATCTATCTATCTATCTATCCACCTATCTACCTACCTATCTATCTATCTAATATCTATTTATCTCCTATTTATCCATCCATCTATCTACCTATCTATCTATCCATCTATCTATCTATCTATCTATCTATCTATCTATTACCTATCTATCTATCCATCTATCTTTCTATCTATCTATCTATCTATCTATCACCTATCTATCTATCCACCTATCTATCTATCTATCTATCTATCTATCTATCTATCTATCTATCTATCGGTCTATCTATCCATCTATCTACAGTACCTATCTATCTATCTATCTATCTAGAAGAAGTAAAATCCAAGTCAGCACAATCTTATAGACTCCTAATAAGGAGGGGTGCAGCGCCCCCAAAGGTTAATGTGTATGTGCTCATTTTTCCCTTTTAAGCTGTTGTCACAGGTCATTTGTTGTTCATTTTCTTGGCCTCAGTTCACACTGCATTGAGGGCTTGGTTGCCCTTTTCCAAGATGTCTTCTCGGCAGCCTCAGGGCACCACTGCACATGTGCAGGTTGGATCCACAGACGCTAAGATTGAATCAGCTGTGGACCAGAAGCTCCCACCAAGAAAGTTCTCTCCAGAACCTTTTGGGTAATTTTAACCCCTTCTTTGCACTTGTACACTTTATGATTCCACTTTGTACTGTATAATTGTACAGCGAACAACGACATTGTTATATACATGTATTTGAAACCGATGCACTTTATCTTTGAATGTATTTTTTATATATATATTTTTGTACAATGATGAATAACACAACATTGCACAGGCACTTTAAGACACGCCTCTTTATGCTAATCACTAACTATGTTTTGCTATATATATCCAATGTGGGTCACTTGTCTGTTTCTTGATGAAGGTGTCACGCACCGAAACGTCGCCACTTGTTCAATAAAGTTCACCTTTTCTTGAAATTTGAACCACGGAGTGCTGCCAGCTTCTTACTTTATTTATCTATCTATCCGTCTATCCATCTATCATTAATTCAATGTGTCAGGGATTACATGTTTTCCCCATCTATTAGACACGATAGACACGATAGACACATACATAGGCCTAAGGATATACATTCAGAAGCTTGAAATAAATAGGCAGGCACATAGATATTTTAGTGACAGATATACACTATTGAAGATAAATGATATATTGATTACTAGATATTATCCTGTCTGATGCATGGATTTAGTCTATGTTTCCAGTTTGCAGAGACAGAAGTCTGAGTCAATAACATGGTGTATGATATACCCAACATGATATTCCATTGTGTGATTGATGAATCCTATCTCTGTGATCCTGGCTGGTTCTATGACCTCTATGAATATATAGTGTGACATATGTGCAGCACTCTCCATACACTCTAATGGGAGTTCCAAACACAATAGACGAAGCTGTTTACATACTTCTTTTAGGAATACCTTTGGAAGTAAATAGCAAGAGCCACAAATTTCCCACCATATATAATTCCTTCATTTACGTAGCACTCACAGATTAAGCAGTGCTACATAGAGCTTGCCAAATCAGTCCATGTATTCCTCATAGTACTTGTATATTCTGTAAACATATGTATTAATAAGGAAAAACATTAGGATATATCTGACCCGTAGAAAAGTTCCATCATTATGTGTGTTTGAAGGATCCTTTGGAGGATCTTCCAGTCTGGATAGAAGCTCAGATATGGTGGGATATAGGTAGAAACAGGTTTAGCATGATGTCCTTCAGAACTTATTCTGCTCCTGCCTGGTAGTTTCCCATACATTCTAGCAGTTATTCCTGGGAAGCCATGAAGAGTGTGGACAGGCATTATCCTGATTTACAAGTTCCAGTTTCATGTCCATGTTTAAAGCAATCCAACAACTTTGTTCAAGTGTATGTTGAAAGGTCCTCGATCATCAATATTAAAATACAAGGTGTGAGCAATTTTGTATGTAGACATTTTATTTACACATCTACAGTACAGGCAGTCCCCGGGTTACATACAAGATAGGGTCTGTAGGTTTGTTCTTAAGTTGAATTTGTATGTAAGTCAGAACTGTATATTTTATCATTGTAATCCCAGCCAGAATTTTTTTGGTCTCTGTGACAATTGGGTTTTAAAATGTTGGGTTGTCATAAGAACCAGGATTAATAATAAATCTTCATTACAGACACCTGTGATAACTGTTACAGCTGATTATTGTAGCCTAGGACTAAAGTACAGTAAATTACCTACATCCAGAGGTCCGTTTGTAACTAGGGGTCGTATGTAAGTCAGGTGTTCTTAACTAGGTCACCACCTGTATAAGCTAAGAGGAAACTCAAAGGAAACTGTTACCCTACTTATATTTCTGCAATGTTCTGGTGCCTTTTAGCTTTTCTATTTCTGGTCTACTAACCTGATGAAATTACATGTGCTGCCTCACTGTATTTGTCTTTAATATCTTATAACATATCTGATCAGTAACGTTATTTTACATTCAAAAGACATGAGACTCTAAGATAGAGTAGACACGCAAAGCATCATATCAAATGTAATGTGTGGTCAGGAATTTGGAATAAGAAAAGTGAAAATGTGGAATATGTAAGGTAACAGTATGCAATGGCTAGGGTAGAAAGGTAGCATAGCTTCTATGAATCACAATTATGAGACTCCAATACTAATAATCTCTCTATTGCCAATGAGGTCCATGCTCTCAGGGGTATCATTAAAAAGTAACAGAGCTGTATAAAAACCTGCAAATATCTCCAATCTAGTTTTGGAGATAATTATTTTTTTTTTTACTTTTTGACTCTCTGTGAGAATTTTATTTTAGGGATGATCATATAGGCCTTTCTGGTGTTTTTAATAAAAATAATAATTCTTTATTTATATAGCGCACACAGATTACATAGCGCTGCATAGAGCTTGCCAAATCATTCCCTGTCCCCATGGGGCTCACACTCTAATCAACCTACCAGTATGTTTTGGAGTGTGGGAGGAAACTCACACAAACACGGAAAGAACATACAAACTCTTTGCAGATGTTGACCTGGATGTGTCTTGAACCCAGGACCCCAGTGCTGCAAGGCTGTAGTGCTACCCACTGAGCCACTGTGCTGCCCATCCCATAACAGATTTCATAGCTTTTTGTATTGGAACCATTCTATCACAGGTTATATGTTGCAGCACCTATTTGTATGCCGTGTCAATAAACCTTACATTTTTTATTTGTCTGTACTCGGTACACCATAAGGCATTATGTCCGGTGGCATCCTGGAATACCTGGCCTGACACAACAGTTGTGAATATGTAGAAGCAATGCGCCATATTTACTGATAGCACTGCGCTTCCTCTATGTTGAAAAAAACTTCCAAAATGGTGGTACTGGTACTGTAGGTTACTAAAAATGTATTAACCCTGTGCTATAGCATTTACAGAGACCCTAAACACTTAAGCTAGGTTCTACTACTTAAAGAAAACATGAATACAATTTATTTTAACTCATGATATTTTTACTATTCATTAATATACCAAACAGGTGCTCTACACAACATTGAAACCTGCTATGCACCATGCAAAGTTTGTCTTAACCTTAGCACCTGCAAATTAAGACACTTTTAGTAAATTCACTGCATTATTTGTAGTTGTAAATAACTTAAAAATACTATATAAAGACATCATACATGAAAAGACATCAGACACAGGCGAACAGATTACCATTGCTTTCATAGTATGTAAAATAAACACGGCATTGAAAGGCTCTAAGTACATTGATAACACAATTGAAGTGTAAGAGTTACTGCTTACAATTAGTGACCAGCATACCTGAACCCCCAATGCTCGGGCCTGTGTTGACACTTTAACAAGAAGTTTGTGTTTGCCATTTGGCTAAGACCCCCCCCCCCCCTCAATTAACTCCCATGGACGATGCTGCTGCTGCTACTTTCCCTCTACAAGTGAAATAAAGCATTGACTTCTACATTTACCAAGTAGTTCCAGATCTACTACTCCTACTCATTGTAAGCTTCAATACTCAAAAATTATGTACTTGAAAATTGGCGTTGTTTCTCATAAGAACAAATAAGAGTTTTTAACCTGTAAAAGCTGAGCTTTGATTTAATTTATGATTCATCTGGGTAAAAATCTTGGCTATAAACGGGTTCACAAAGTTCTTACCCTTCTATTCTTATAGATAAAATATGATTTACACACAATCACATTATGCACCTCAATTTAATGCTCATATTGATGGATAAAATATGTCTGGCAAACATTTTTTGCCACAGTTCAGACTGAGCCCAGTGTTTTAGAATTAGAATAATCCTCTACATAGAATATTTGACAACAAATTCTGCCTCTTACATTGTTGCTTGTCATCTGTATTTTATGCTATTACATTATCTCCCATCTGATTTTTTGCAATCTGGACTAGGCTGACAAACCCGTACAGAAAAATATAAACTAAGGACAAGAAAAATAATGTATTTTAGCCAACATACTTTCCATCTGTTTGTCTCATCAATCCTGTCTGTAATCTCGTTCTCATTTTTTACTTATCGTCTCTCTTTTTGTCTTTTTCACCTTCACATCTCCCTTATCGCTATCTCGTACCTGCTCAGCTTATTCATGTTATCATTTTTCATAGAAAAGAAGGGGAAGAAGTTTCTCATGGCATACAATGCTCTCAGTTTAGCTGAATGTTAAGTCTTAGGTTTGACATATATAAGCAATAATACCAGATTCTGATTGAAAACAGTGACGTCGGTAGTAATGAGGTGTAATTCTTGCTCTAAAGTTGGTAACAGCTTGAACTGAGATATTATTTGCAGTTCATCAGTTTTCACAGGGTAAAACTGTGTGATCTCAATGCCACCATACCACATACTGGTTCACACAGGGTTTTATATCATATCTTAAAGCAACATGATCTCACTTATTCTAACTTTATCTTTACTTTAATTAAAATTGTGTTTCTGTGTATTAATACATGCTCAAACATAAAATTATAAATATTTGTGCTGTTATTTGTGCTGATGATTCAAAATAGCTTCTATCTGATACAGGAAGGCTTCAAACAGAATTCTATGTATTTGTCCAAAATGTCCCTCTGTTCCGCACCATAGAGTAAGGATGCAACTAGTGGACCAAAAAAGTGATATTCAGTACAAATGGCATTCACAAGACAATGCCTTAGATGTAGCATCCTATAATAGTGTGGCATTTGTGGTCAAACCATTACATAGAAAAATAATACTGATCCTACAAACTAAATTTCTGTCCAATAATCAATATGTGTCTCATAATCAAGATATGTAACATTTTAGGGTTGTACAGAATTACTGGTGGACAATGGATGCGTGTTTCTTTGTCACGAGTAAGAGAGAGTTAGCTTTAAGAAATAGGAACTCATTTAATAGCACATCATGTTCCAGGAGTGAGCCATTCCCTTCACCAGGTCCAAACAGCACAGGAAAGGGGAATTGCAGTTACATGCTGCTAGCCTGTGTTATATGAACCTTGGCATGGACAGGCAGCATACAAGACCAATTGGTATATCTTGTCTAATTCAGACCTGATGATCAGAAATGTTTATGTCTTACACCTACAGATGTAACACTGAGATACATTGACTTATCAATTTATCTTATTTAGTTTAAAGGGGAAGGTCCCAGTATTACATAACACCAGAAACTGAGCTATCAAATGAGTTAACCAGTCAGGATAACCAGTGCTACATCTGGTCATCAGTAGGCAGCATGTCGGGTAACTTCTACTACTTCATGACATCAATACACAGGTGGTTACTGATGAAACAGATGCACCCCTACACAGATACACCCCCTAAATAGAGTTGTTCCTAGACTTGGACAACCCTTAAAGGCGAGTCTTCTAATGTAATCCAATAGGAGCCATTATTCTATAATCTTCTACTCTATAGTGTTCTGTTCTCTTATACTTTTGTCAAGTATTAGAGTTCTAGTGTGACTACAACCCCCATGTGACGGCTTCGTTTTAGAATTCATCTTATGCTTAATGTAGAATTATTGTATTGAAAAGTTTGAAAATCATTGCATTTTTTTAACCAGAAGCTAGATAAAATATTTAGAGTGTTTTCAGCATTTTGTCTTACGGATAGTGAACCTTTCACATTCCACATGCCTACAGTACAGTACACTATGTGGAGTGCAATACATTTTTATGCAGCACAAATATCAACAGTTGTCTGCTGTCATGGTATAGTAATGGTATGTTGATGGTATGCATCCATTGTTAGACTTGCATATTACTGTACATTAATTAAACACAGAGTATCCTATCAACATAGATTGGAGACAGGATTTTGTTTTGTATGAAACTGTTAAACTTATACTTTCAATGTAACAATAAGATGAAAAACTAGGAAACCAAGAGAAAAGCCTGAAGAAAAACTGACAAATAATAAGCTGCATTGGGAATGGTTCTCATGTAAAGAGCAATGACTGAAAGATTGCTGCTGTAGGGTGAGTAAAATATGCATGACAGGAAAAGGCAGCCTGCAACATCAGAGAAGACAAGTAGCGGTGCTGGTCAGGAGGACAGAGGTGCTCGACTCCTGGCCTAAGACTACTAGAGAATGTACAATCCTTGCTTCATTTGTCATTGGTCAGAGATATAATAACAATTTCCACAATGTACGGTAATGCATTCTACATGATGGTCAATTTTTATCTCATGAAAATTATTAACAATAAATAAAGTATTTAAAGTTGGAAAAAGATGGAGGTCCATCAAGTTCAACCTATGGACAGATATAACATATATATTATTACTAGCTGTTTTAATTTGTTTGTGTACAAAACATGGAAAGTGTTCACCACAAATATGTAGAGGAGTATTCCTCTTATTTAGGGGGTATTCCATAAAACTACAATTGAGGCTACAATTAAAGGACCTCCAGTCTAGATCTTGCAGATATAATGGATGGAGAGGTGATCTCACATGCACAGATCTCTAATTACTCTATAGGAAATCCAAAAATAAGAATTCAAGGTGGCAACATCAGCAATCCAATATGTATGGGATATTCTATGTTCTATATTCTATAAGCCATGAGTGTCGATGATGGAAATATTAAAATAAAGAGATATATTTAGAAAAATAATTATGGTCATACAAATAGAGAACTCAAAACAGTTAAAGTTTCTAATAGATAGTTCCACGTTACAATTTTTTTAAATCTTCCTGGACAACATTCAATATTATCATAAAAATAGATTGGGACCAATTTAAGATTAAACAGATTACCTTTCTATCTACTATATTTTACTTTTCAATCCTTAAAGGGAGTCTAGCCCTTCCTAACTTGAACACAAGTTAAAAGAGCTCTGTTTAGGGCACACATTTTCTGGACGTACTTGTCCTGTTCATCAGTGATCTGTCATTTTAGAGAAAATAATGTTCTTATCTTCATGCAAGTGAACTGCTTAGTGAACCAGGTCAGTACTATTTCTGCTGTTGCACTGGTTATTCTTCTTTCTTTACCTTCTTTACGCAAAGTATCTCCAAACATTGAGGGGAATTTATCAAAGAGTCGCAATTCCTGGACAACCGCCCCCCCCCCCCAGTGCCATCTCCAGGCAAAGTGGGTGGGGGCATTCAGCAGACTATGATGGGCCATGGAGTGGGCTGGTGTATGTCATGGACACGCTCACCAGTGCATTAACTATGACCTGTGCCAGAATAAATCTCAGGGGCAGGAGCCTCCTGATACATCCATAGTGATGTGTGGGGTGTGAGAGACATCAGCTGTTAATAAATTCCCCCAAATGTGCAAAGGAATGGTGGTAGATGCTTGGCAGAATAATAACAATAAGAAAATGGTGGCACAACCAGGTATGATTTGGACCTTGGTAAACTAAGAAGCTAATTGTCATTAATATTAAAAAAGAATGTTCTAAAATAACAGATCACTGAAAAACAGGAAAAGTATGAAGTAGAAAGTCTGGTTTTACAAGTCTGGTTTGATTGTGGGTGAGTTGGTGAGGTGGTAGACTTCCTTTATATCATTGCTAGCTATTACATTATGGGATGTCATGACACTGTTACATCACCTTGTACACCTTTAGTATAGCTATTATGGCAAAAACCTTAAAAGCTTTACTGATAACACTCCAATATTCAGATAATGTTATATTTTGCAATCACATACATTTACAATACTTAGCATTGAAAACAAAATGAGACTCGGAACAGGAACAGAAGACTAAACAACCATTTACTACATAGAAAACCAGACATTAACAGTAAGAATAGATGCTAAATAATGAAGGGGGATCCTTAGAGAAATTGTTTTCCTTTACATCACCCTTTGCCTACTGCCAGACTAGTATTCAGACTGGCTGCCACATTCAGGGGAATAACTGTTAAATACTGCACCATATTAAGAGGCAATTATGAATTGCCTAAACTAAGTTACAATGTTTTATGAAAAGTGTTATCTGTAATGGCTTACATTTTATCCTTAGAACATTTATTGTAGCGTTACTTTATGTGATAAAAAACTAATGTGATAATGTGAAATTATTTTCTTATATCAGAAGACATTGTGCAGGGAAGGAGATTTTGTATATTTTATGCAATGATAATGTAAGCAGTAAAAAGGATGTTAAAAAAGGAGCTATTCCCATGAATTAGCTGGAAGGAACAATCTGAAGATGTAGCAAGGTAGTATGTTCACTATATGGTGTGATCTGCATACTGGATCTCTCCTTATAATGTGAGCATTTGTACTTTATGTAATATTTTACATTCCAGTCCTATGTATGTATTTGATAGTAAAGATGGAATAATATCATGATGAATCTCGGTTTACAAATCGATAACACTGTATCTATAAACAGAACTAATAAAATCGATTGCAGATTTGATAAATATCTCTTTCATATATCTCTCTCTAATTTTACCACAAAAACTTGGTAAAACCTATTTTTTTTTTACTCGAGTATTAGCCCTTTATGGGTTTTCAGCACATTTTTTTGTGCTGAAAAACTAGGCTTATACTCGTATATATGTATATATATATATATATATATATATATATATATATATATATATATATATCCATCAAACCCTGTTGAAGGAAACCTACCATCAGAAATCTCCTTATAAAGGTAGTTCTTATGGTGGTTCCCAGTAGCATCCTAAACTATCTTTCCCGTATCCTATAGTACTTTATAACCTAATATACACTAATAAAGTAATTTCTGCAGAGGCTACTGGGGTGTGGAGCAGTCTCTCTGGAAAGTGGGAGCAAAGCATTCACCACGCCAGTAGCCCACGCAATCCCTCCTACCTGCACGCCTAAGTCGGATCCAAGTCGAAGCTCTACACATGTACAGTAACTTGGGTTTTAGTGGTGGGCACACGCACACATTGTTGTTCTGGTGTCAGAAGATTCGACTTGTCTGCGCAGGTAGGAGGGATCACCAAGACTGCTGGGGCATGAAGTAGCCTTTGCAGAAAGGCTACTTCCCGCCCCAAAGCCTCTGCAGAAAATTTGCATATTGGATAGAGTGTAGATTAGGTTAGAAAGTATAAAAGGAATACGGAAGGATAGTTTACAGTATAAGATGTTACTGAGATTAATCCACCAAACCTTAATACCCTGTTTCCCCGAAAATAAGACACTGTCTTATATTAATTTTTGCTCCCAAAGAGTCTCTAGGTCTTATTTTCAGGGGATTCTTATTTTTCCATTAACAAGAATTTACATTTAACGTTGAACAAAAAAATCTACTTCTCTAACATACTTATGACTCTCCAAACTTTGAATTTCATGCTGTATTTCTTCTCCATTTCTATTAGAATCATTGGCCCCAGTCTCTCATGTTTTTTTAAAAGTACTTTTCATAAATGACCCTTCTTATCCTGGTAGCTGCTGGTATCACATTTGCAGCACAGCAGCCAGTGATGTAATTCTATGAATTCTTTCCCATGTCACAACCTTCTGCAGCATCCAAAATATCTACTAATACTCATGTATCGCGTGCGGGGGACCTGCTGCAATAACTGCCGCTAGGTCTTATTTTCAGGGGAGGCCTTATATTTCTAAGCATGAACAAAATTGTACGAGGTCTTATTTTCGGGGGATGTCTTATTTTAGGGGAAACAGGGTAGGTAGATTCCTGATGGTAGGTGTCCTTTATGTAACCTATAGCCTCTGTTAAGACATTTCATAGAAAACATTATTCCAGCCAGTGGAGAAAATGGTCGTTTAGCAGTTTTGGGTTAGTGATTCTAGGGTTTGATCTGATTGCATTAAAGGGGTATTCCAGGAATCAGCATAATTCATATACAAATGGGTCCTTAAATTGTAAGCTTATATGTAATTATTTGTTATTTAAAATTTTGCTCCCGTTAGCAGAAAAATGCTGGTGACATAGACTGTAATGAAGAATTAAAATGCTACTGGCCCTTTAATCAGTCCGTTAATTTCCTCAGCGCGGTCTGTTGCAGAGCATACACAGGACAGAAGATGGCCGCTGGTCACATGTCCACATCACATGTCCTGCACCTGCCTGGGCAGGTCATGTGATCACCACTATGTTTGGCTGTAGTCGGTTGGTTGCAGCACATCCAGTATGGCTGGTGTTGGGGTGATGGCAGTTACATATCATTACTATGGTAACAGTGCAAGAAAACCTGTTAGATCATCACTGGGAGCACAGCATAAGAGGGAGGAGGAGTTACTGGGAACTAAAGGATCTTGGGACTTGTAGTTTCCAGTGGCAGCTATCTTGGTGATAACTTTAGAGAGGCCATAATATTTTGTGAATCATAAAATCAAACTATTTAAGCTCCATTTTGTGCTTAATGACATTAAGTTTTGTTACATTCATTTACTTATAGCATCATGGGTTTTTATATCAGACATTCATATTCCCGGAATACCCCTTTAAGTCCTTGTTTAGCAACATTTATTATAGAATTCTAGAGGTCAGATCTAGCACAGAACTAGTTGTAATAGCATCTTACTGCAAATTTAAATAGAATGTCTCACAAAAATATTGCCAATTCTTACAATGTTGTGAATCAAAAGTGAATTTTTTAAATAACCTTTTCAAATAATTTTTTTAATTTCTCGTGTTTTTATTTATTGTACAAAAACTACAAAATCCTGCAATTTGTACTCTAATAGTCGATGAAGTCTAATAGTAGACACTTATTGTAAGGGGATTTCAATGTAGCAGTTACTTCATTTATATCACAGACAAGACAATAATGGAAGATAACACTTCTTAACACTCCTAAACTTACTGCCTCATCATTACTACTGACAATAGGCAATGCCAAAGATTATCTACACCCCTCTATGCACAGAGCATATCTAGAAAACCCTCCTATATACTACAGTCAGCTACAGTGTATTGCCTACTTGTGCCACGAGATAATATTTCACTAAAATGTAGTTAAAATAGGAAAACATTGCCTTTAAGTAGTATATGCAGTTTTAAGAGCTATAATTATTTGTTAATGTATTCAAATGATTTTTGCATCTTATTTTTTATACAGATAGCTATAGTTATAGTATTATTTTTTTAGATAGTTATAGTATTATTAGTTTTTGTAATATCAATAAAAAAATTTAAGGTGAAAAATGGAGTATGTTAATACATAAAAGAGCTGGCTTTAAGCTATTGCAAAAGTCTTGTTACGTTGTTAATTGAAGCCACATTCTATGCATATAAAACATATCCCCTTGCTTTCTTAGGACATTCTCCTTGCCGTCTTATGAATAGTATGCTGGAAAATGGTCCTGGCTTCCACGGATACTGAACAAATCCACTAATACAGAAAATTCTGTTTCAGGCTTCTAAATGAGGGGAAACCACAAATACTTATAGAGATCAAGGACACTTTTAATACTTGCATTAATGAGCGCTCAATGTGTCTCCCCACTATCTATTTTAATATTTAAGCTTCAGCACTACAGAAATAAATAATACAATAAACTTACCCTAACAGAAAAAACGAGGGTCGGTGAAAAGGTGTCAGTGGCAAGTGATGGAGCCGCATCGTTTCTATATATGACTTTTCCATAGTCGTTGGGAGCGTGCAAGAAAGTCGCAGTACAAGCGAGGCAGTTGCATTGCACAGCCGTGCCACCCTGCAAGTTAAAGATGATGAGTAAAATATACTACTTACTTTTTATGTGCTGCCAATTGACTGTCATTCAACTTTATTGCATACTGTAAGCTTATTAAACATCCTGTAATGTGAGATGGTTCTCACCTAAGCATGTCATTCACACAATACAATCTACACAGCACTACCGAGATAATAAAATCATATTAATAAAAATAGCAATGTAATCAAAATCCGTTTGGAAGAAAAATAGGTTATTTCAAGTTTAAGATGACTGCGGTGATATGAAAGATTAGACTTGTATGTATTGCTTATTGGTAGGCAGCAACATGTATTAAAAATCATAGTAACACATAACTGACAGACAACTGGATGCACCAAATGCAAAGGTGATACCACCGATAGTTGTTCTAGATCACATGAAAAAAAACAAGCCTTAAAGAAGATGGGGCAGTCACAGAGAAACATACTAAAGGTGACTTCCAGTAGTAAGTTTTTGCTATATAAGTGTTAAACTTATTTACAGCATTTGTCTGAAAAAAATGGAGAATTGCAACAATCACATGGCAAATTTTATATGCTACAGCAAATGACAAAAAGTAACCAACGGTCTTGACATTTAGTCATAAAGAGAAGACAATTTCCTATCCCCTGCAGAGTACATTTCCTACAATCATTTCATTTCCAATATCATGCGTAAAGAAATATCCCTTCATTTAAAAGTATTTGTTTTTGGAAATGACACAGTAAAAGCATAATTTTAGCATATCACAGCAGTCCATGTTTTAAAAAATAAAAAATCAGTACCTATGGGGCCAATACTTTCATTCCTTGGATTACAGTTTTCTGGTAAGCAAAGCATGATATATGTTGCCCTACACTCAAAGCCTAAAAATATCACTTGTTATCTTATTAATATACACAAATGCAACATACAACTATGGCTACTTATTGTCTTTTTGGCTACTTCACACTTTTAGGTTATGTCGAAGTGCAAAATTGTTCATATTCAGATATAGTCACTCTTTATATTAAAGAATTTGCTTAAAGGAGTTGTACTGACTTTTGTTGTAATCCCTTATCATGTGGGTAGCAATCTGATTTAGGCCCATGTGTGAGTTTGATGTGTCGCATCATGTGCTTGCAGGAACGTATGGCCCAAATGCTACGCAATCGGAACTGAATTGATATGCTGGGTACAAATCTGGTTGCACTGGATGAGCTGGTAATACTACCGGTATGTGGTTTTGTGCAATCTGATTTGTCCTGCTGGTCCATTTATTATCTATGGGAGAAACAGAAGTTGCCAAGCACAAGGTTTTGTTATCTCCAGTACTCTTATAGACAGCGGGGTGTTGTATGTTGTTTTTTTCTTTTTATATGTGGGGCTTTTTTGCAACTTTCCATTGCACCAAATGAGCTTAGCACAGTACATAGCCACTTTGACATAGATCCTGCTTGCACCAAATTCATCATATGCATAGAGAAGTTTTCCCAATAGGACTGAATTCATGAATTGTGACTTCGCATTTTGGTGCAAGTTTTTGTGAAAATTTAAACCAGCCCCCACCCTGTGCTGCAACTTTTGATAGTATTTTGCGACTTTATATGCAACTAACAAAAATTGTGTGGTGTTGCACCTTCCCTCTTATGAGCTGTCCTTAACGGTCCTAGATGGATCCAGCAAACATCCACTATTCAATAATCCAGTAGAAAAAACTCTTTTGTGACCGGAGCTCAAAAACGAAAAATGCAACTGTTGCAAACAACTCACATAAAATAAGATGCTGCCAACAGATTTATCAAGAGCCAAAAGCGACTCTGATGAATCAATGGGGGAGATTTATCACTGGCTTTTTGACTTAAAAAAGTGGCAAAAAAAATTTCTTTTTTTGGGCATCAAAAACTAGCAAGGGCCTTTTCCTACTACTCAAAAATAGTGGCCTAATCAAAGAACCACAGCTAGGATTTGCAATTTTTTTTTAAATAATTCCAAAAAAGTCGCAAGGTCACTCCACTTCCCTTCTAGGGTATTTGCTGTTACAATTATTTTAGTGTACTTATTTTTTTAAAATCCCAGAAAGATTTCTTAAAGGGCCAAAGCCACTTTGATAAATCTGAAAAGCAGCGGAGCGCCATAGGCAAATGTAGTACTATAGCCTGTGTAATGTGCCCCCCCCCAAAGAATCTTAGCTCCAAAGACAGACACAGAACAGTCACAAGAAGCTGGTCTAATAATAGATTACCCCCAGAGAATTAGAGTGCTGTATTTTCAGAGAGATACATACTCCTATAGACATTGGGGGCGTTTTTTTCTATGTTTGGCGCTGTTTTGGCACAATTATGTTGCAAATGCTGCTTTGCAACTTTCCATTGCGCCAAATGAACATAGGACAGTGCAAAGTCACTTTGACATAGACCCTGCTTGCTCCAAATTCATTATTTGCATAGACTAGTTTTCACAATACGACAGAATCCATGAATTGCGACCTGAGCTTCGAGGTTCAGGTACGCTCAGGTTCTGCTTATCACTAGGGAATACATATTTTAGTGCTTCGTACAATACACTATTAATCCCTCATGGTCTTTCATGGTCTATTTTCTCAGAGATTACTAATATTTAACTAAATCAGTTATCCCATAAAGAATATTACATTTTAATAAAGCATCATATTTACGTAAAAATTATCTGTAAATGTAGTATTCTCTTAGAAAACGGATCTCATGAAGAGTTCTGTTACCCAGTGCTTTAAATGTAGAAACCAAATATGCTTGTCTGCCTACTTTGCTGAGGTATGGTGTAGACACATGCTCAGTCTCCTTCCCTACAGCTAGATCTCTTTGCCTAGGGATTGCCTGCTCACTGCAGAACATCCATCAGATGTAGCTTTCAGTCTTAACCTGTAGAACCTTTGCAGGGACATGGCCGTGGAGCAGACAAATCTGCTTTTTTGTTTGTTAGAATTGTTAAGTGGAAATGGAAAGTAAGAAGGAAGAAAAATTACATTTGCCACAGGGAGAAGGAAACATATCAACTTAGACCCCAGCCTCAGCCGCACAGACTTTTTAATAGGAAAATAATGAATGAGTTAAACATTGTAAAAGGACAGGGGCATTAAAAATAGCAATAAGAATGGAGAGCGGTAATAATCAATTCCTGATATTGACACCATGAACACAGTGTTGGCTGGTTGCCAATAGAATGATCTGGGTACATCTGGGAATTATTATATTAATAAAAAGGGGATGATCACCTCTGTTGCTATCTATCGCAGATGACAATAGTTGTAAAAAGGTAGGTAGGGGTGACAGGGATATTTGGTGAGTCACCTGGTGATGGATAGAGAAGTAAATCAAATGGATCAAAAATAATAATATCCTTTATTTATGTCCAGCGGCAAAATGTTTCAACACTCGACTGGCATTTCCATCAGGTCAAATATATTTTGCCGCAGGGGTGTATGAACAGAAGATGTTCTGCAGCATTATATATTTTTTATTGTCTAGTGTGAACGAGGGGAGGGGGAGGCACAACACAGCATATGTATTTATCTATCTTTTATTAACTAATGTATGTCTTATATATATATATATATATATATATATATATATATATATATGTATATATAGTAAGAAGTCAGTATTACACTTTATTTGCAGATCTTGTATGAACTTATCTGAACCTTGTACCTTATAGTAAATTACATTTGCTGTAGATTAAGAATAACATATGTCCACCAATTAGTTTCTCTCTAGACATCTGTCAAAAGTTTAAACCATAATAATAAAGGATATCTGGAAGAAAACAAATGATATACGGCTTCAGGTGTCAAAGAGGGAACTGGTTATGTACAAGAGTAAAGGAAAATATGGTCACTAAGGAAAAAATATAAAATAAAGTAAATAATGACATTTACCCAAAGGAATCTGATCAGAAAGAAAGTTGTGCCCTTACCTTTGCTTGAAAAATATGCAAAGTTTTCCAGGATGGGATAAGGAAAACCACGCCTCTTTTAGCTACCTTGTAGGGCAGCTCCCTTGAATCAAGCATGACCTACAAGAGGCCTTATGACATGACACAGGATTAAAACCAAACCAGTATATCTATTCCAGAAGGAACAGACTCCCAACTGTAGACAGCACTGTTTCAACCTGATTGGGTCTCCTCAGTACAGCGTAGGGAACTGGTTTGTCTGGGTGAGAGGCTTGTGACTAGGGTCAGGAAGTAAAAGTTCTCCTTACTGCCAATAAGACTGCCAATTAAGGCCACCATATATGTGTGTGGAGTCTTATAGCCATGGATGCTCCACCTTTGCTCCTCAGATAACCTGTCTGAGGGCTCATTGGGACGGCGGTGGTTGGTCCATTAAACACGCATGGCCGAATTTCATGGACTGATTACAATGCCGAGGACAGGATCACATGCAACATAGTGATTTATGATACAAGGGGGTCATTTATCTAGTCTCTGTATGTTTTGGCTAGTTTTTGCCTGTCTTTTTGCCTTCTGCTTTGTTGGTCATTTATCATTCTGACTTTTTCCTTGTGTTAAATGATTTTTTCCAGATCTGTTTTTGAGACATTTGTTGCACACATTTGTTTCTCAAACTGCAATCATATCTTTAAAATATCACTTTGACGCTCAGAGTTACTTCTATAAAACTGTTGTCAATCTAGGAAATTCGATCACTCACAGCCCTAGATCTTTAGTCCTAATGAGGATCAATTAGTAGACAGCTCAGATAGCTACATTGAAATCTGTACTGGGAAATATTGTATGGATAGTGGATAATTTCTATACTTGGGACCATCCCTTTAACTGAAGGTCTCGGGAGCTGTGGCAATCATAGGAATTGACCTGTGCAAGCACTGGGCTGAAACTTAGAGTTCTTCACTAGAAAGTTGAAGAAATTGTCAGAATTTCATCAGAGTTAAAACATTTTTAAAAAATTTCTCAGATTTTATTGACATTTATTGTCATTTTTTAACAGTTGCCATGATAAAAAAGTGATGAATGTTTTCTGTTTTCAATAGCAAACAATCATCAAATGCAGTCATTGGGGCACATTTATTAAGGGCTTTCCATTGCTCTTTTGTTGGACTGTTCACGTTCTTCATGGCTAAAATGGCTTGCACAGGTATCTAAGAAGTGCGATTGTGTCACACACAACCCTTTTGTGGCACAGCTGCGCTGGCTTCCATGCAACACAGATTAGGGGGCGTACCGGCAGTCTTTCTGACTGATTTGGACCGAGCACCATATTTAACTTGAAAATTGTGTTGCACGCCCTAAATTAAAGATGCACCACAAAAAAGATGGTGAACTTTGTCGGGCCAGTGCCCAAGCATGATCTTAGGGATTCGCTGCACGCAGCATTATACGTGGAAATAACACTTTTAGTGCAATTTCTGAATTTCTAAGTAAATCTGCCCCATTGTTTTTCACTGACTCAAAGACTTGAATAGCTCTTTGCACATGTATCTCTCCGTATAATTTTTTTACATTTTTCTGTAGCATTTAATTTTTCAAATATTTTATTCAGTTGAACAAGAATTTGTAACAAAACATCTTTCTAGTAAATCTCTGCTTGTCCATGCAGCTATTGATCTAACTGATAAAAGTAATTCCAAACTTGGATCACCACTGTGTATGACAAGCCTTCCCTTGTAGGTCATGTAACATATCAGTATTTCAATAAATGTCTTAATGATTTAGAGTATAAAATCAAACATATCAAACACTTATATAATCACTCATAGACGATCATCTGCAGACAGGGACAGATCAGGGGCACAATACGTTCACACCATATTGTGCTTGTCTTTTTTTTCTTTATTCAGAAATTAGTCAAAATATTTCCATTACAAATATTACATTTTTACCTTTATAAAGGATCTAAAAAAGCTTTGAAAATTGATACATCAACTGCTTGGACATCCATAATAGTATCAATGTGAGAGTAGACACCAAAGAGCCTAAAGCTGTGCTTGAGGCTTAGTAACCCTGTAAGAGAGGTGAATTCAGTGGCTTTGTTTCCTTTTAACATAGGAAAATGATTTTGATGTGTGGAAAATGCACTCTGTGTGACACTGCTGAAAAAGACAACTAAAGAGCGCCAAATAATTTCACTAAACAACTTCTACTTGTGACACGTTATTGCTTTAGTGTAGGGTTAAAAAGGAGATATATTGTCTACTTATCTTTGCTCTCTTTGCTATCTTCTTATATTGCTGTCTTTTTAAACTGTTTTATTTAAGTTGGAATACTCAGAAAGGCACCATAAGAACTGTCATATTAGAAATGACAGCGTACTGCATTTATATTAAAACCAATGTGTCCTTGTAGTGTCAACAAATCCTCAGTGATTTTTCACTGTATGGAATACGTTTTTTTACGTCCACAACCAATGGTTGGTTTGCAACAATTAGAAAGCAAAAGACCTGCTTCCTTAGCACCATCTTTGAAAAAACCTAATTGAACACAAATTTCAACAGACCTATATAGTGGTCAGTACCATGCGTCAAAATGCGGATTCAGCTAGATCAGAAAAAGTTCAGAACTTCAGGCAAAAGTTGGTTCGGGGACCAAAACTTGACCTACCTTTGACAACAGTCTTATCCCACGTCCTAGCTTTCCTAGTCAACCCTCTGTGTCCTCTCTGTAATGGTTTTGGGGCATGTCATCCTACAGCTGGGTCACAGGTCTGCCCTGGCCATTCACAGCCATTCCTTGTATGGACATGCCTATGATTGATATGGCTAAAAGTTGGCTGATTGTCTGCTCAAAAGCCTATCAACCAGCTTTCGTTTTTTCCCCTAACCCAGACCGAACCTCTGATTGATGTTTGAGTTTGGGTCCGTGAAACTGAATCCATCAAGTTTGGCAAGAACCTGAACTATGCTGTTTGGGTTAGGTTTTTTATGCAGACCACAAGCCAGTGAAAACCAAAGAACAAGGGAATAGACACATAAGACACCTCCGTACCTCTGCAAAAAATCAAACAAGAGCTCTAATGGGAGAGTTCTACTGTCAAAGGAGAAACTTTGCTAGGGCTAAGAATAATGTAATCTACCAGTAAATGCTATTTTGATATTAATAGAATGGTTCCCTATACTGATACTACTAAGGGATGACATAATATGCTAATGCCAGAACATTTTTGTAGAATTATGGCTCTATATAAACTGAACCTTTCAAGAGGATTCAGGCCAGTAAACAACCACAAATTGTGTCTTACTATTTTTTGAGAATTTTGAAGAAAAAAACATTTGAACACAATAATCAAATGACTTGTGAAGAGTTCAGAGGGCGGATGTCCTTAAGGCCAAATATGTCATCAAAAGTCAACTGCTTGGTGGCAACTGTTGAAGGTAGATTCTGATGAAGTATTATTCCTGTGGGATATCATCATGATGAAACACACAGGGGCCAGGTTAGCGTGACTATTCTCTGCCCCTATGACTCTTTATGTAGCATTCAAAGATCCTTGTCTACATAATTCAGACTTTTTAAGAATATAGAAGGATAACTTCGGGGCACATGTATTATAAGTCTGTCTGTTTTTTGGGACTTTTGTTGGCTTCTCTGCTAGTCAGATGTATCTTTCTCAGGTTTTTCCTTATTGATACATGTGGATAAATGTCTTAAGGAGACTTTATGCGACTTTCGCAATCAGTTCTAAGCAAATTTCTATGTCTTGTCAAGTGCAGCCATAGATTTGCGGCAAAATTTGCGACTTTTAAAAAAAATCACAACTTTCACATCTGGATTTCGGTGATAACTGAGGGAACACTGCAGAAAACAAAAAAACACCATGAAAAGTCTCAAAGATTATAGAAAAAGTCAAGCACCATGAAAAGTCTCAAAAATTAAAGAAAAAGACAAGCAAAAAGCTTGATACATGTGCCCCTTTGTGATCCATTCACTGTTTTGGATGACAGGTTGCTGACTATTTGTGGGCCTTAATTCCGTTTCAGTACATGCTAAACAACTCTTCACCTGTGTCTTCCAAAAGAGGTACTGAAGTAGCTGAGATGAGTATAATGAAGACCCTCAACTATACGTTATGATAAGTCACTTTATTGTAAATGGCACAGATGCACACATGTAACCTGTAATAAATACTGATTTTGTGGCATTGGGTTGGTAGAGTATGGTGTCTGTCATAAATACTGATAGGATTGTAGATAAACCTGAAAGTGATGAGATTTCAGTGAATTATAGTGATACACAAAAAGAAGAAAAACAGTCCCCAAAAATTCTGCACTGTTTCATCAAAAATGATATACTCATTTGACTTTGTTCAATTCTATCTTAGGAAAGACGTGTATAGGGTTTCTGATTACATGGCACCAATATGGACCCACAGCAGCACAAGTCACAAAGCATTTATCCAAATGGCTTCATTCTGTTGCATACAAATGGGTTATATGCAAATACATAAGATTACTCTCCAAGATCCCTGCCCTCGCTGATGAATACATAATTGATTTCAAATGAATTCATCTCACATGAATATCCCGGGTCTTTATAAGGTCTAAGATTAAAATAAAACAACCATTTTCTTGCTGATTGTTGCAACTAGTCAGCGACATCACTGACCTATTCATCTCTTGAATTAACATTATATGATGACTTTAAGAACCTTGGAGAGAATGAGAATAGAGATTGTAGTATTGTGTGGTATTCTCTGTTCCATTATTCAAGACTTGCTGTATTGTTTTCTATACGATAAGCCTGGTAATATCATAACCGTATAACTATGATAATCACTGACATTAATAGAAATATTATTCTGGGACCATTCAGAACCTGACCTGTGCTTCATAATTACAATTGCTGCACTAGAACTATAGATGTGGTGACAGAATTAAAAAATGGTAAATTCTATGTGCTCAGATATGATGCTGTGATCCGCTGATAATAATAGTATTAATAAGAATATTATTTAAATTTTTAAACAGGGGTTTTTCAAGATGTAAATGTCAAAGCGAGTGATAAGAACAATGTTAAAATGTGCTTGTGACATTCTGGGCGCACTGTTGCATATCATTTGAACAAATTTGAAAGATTCTAAATAATTGATCCCACAGCTGTATATTGCATATATCTAGCAAGTTCTTTATTTTTGCAGTTTTATAAAATGTTATTTGAAATTACTGTAGGGTATATGGCAAGAACAATATCATCTAATACCTTTTTAGGATGTGTCTATACTTACATTTTCAAAAATGTTATTAAAGGCACTAAAGGCTAAGACGGCAAAAAAATTAAAATATTATTCTCACCTCCTCCGGTGCTCACGTTCACCCGCAAATTGTCGGCCCAGTTCCCTTCCTGACCACAGCTACATGCCTGCTATACATTGAAATAAACAGTGACGGCACCGTCTGGGGGAGGTGAGTGTAAGATTTCTATTGTTTGTCCATCCACCTCCATAAGCCTTATATACAATTTTTTAAAAGTCTGGACAAGTGTAATTTTTCACTATACAAATCTAATACATTATAAAAAAAAGGACCAAAAAGTCCCAATTTACTTAAGTTAACATAAAAAAAACCCTATATAATCAACCCATTTTCAAATCTGCATCCCTTAATCTATCAGAAATAGCTTTTAGGAAGATTGTTATCCCTTTGAGATCTTCACAGTAATTACACCAAAATGGAGGTGACATTTAGAATGGTCAAATTTTGTTGGTTATACATTCATTTAGCCCTAAAATTCACACATTTCCAAAATATAAAAAGAGAAAACCCACCATAAAATTTGTTTTGCACATGTGGCCGTTACTTGTTTTATGGGCACAGAGCGAGGCGGAAGAGGGAAGGAGCACCCTGCAGCTACCAGTACACTGTACTTTACTTTCCCCATTGGACCCTTTTGCAGGCTAGATAATTTTTTGCTTTTTCATTATTGGGGCCATGTGATGCCATTTTTTTGCGGGATGAGATGCTTTTTGAGGGCAGGAGTAGAAAAGCATCAATTCTGTACAAAATTTTTAACTTTTTTTTTTGTGTTCCCCATATAGCCTAATAATTATGCTATCTTTATGCTATAGGTCGATACGATTACGGGGATACCATAATTGAATATTTTTCCTTAAGTTTTACGAAATTTGCCAAATAAAACCCTAATGTGGGGAAAAATCTATAATTTTTGCATTGCCGTCTTCGTGGTGGCATAACATTTTAACTTTTTTAGCTACGGAGCCGGTTGATGGCTTGTTTTTTTACAAGACATGTTGTACTTTGCAATGTACTTTGCAATGTACTCTGGAGTACATATATATTTTTTTGATCACTTTTCATTTTTTGTGCGATTCAACAGGTAAAAATCATAATTTTTGCCTGTTTTTTTACTGTTTTTTTTACGGTATTTATGCAGGTTCAATGATGATTTACTTTTGTTCTATGGGTTGTTACAGATGCGGTGATACTATATATGTGAAGTTTGTTTTATGATTTAGACTTTTTTTGTGTTACATGTCTCTATAAATTTAATGGGGCTTATGGGCATTTTTATTGATTTATTGCTTTATTTTTTATTGAGTAATATTTTTTTTTTTTAACTTTTTCACTGTTTCCAACATGGTTCATAAACAAGCAATCATCTCATTGCTTGCTCATGATAAAACTCTGCAATTCTGATGTATTGCAGGGTATTAGTAGTGTCAGCCTATGTACATACCTAGTCTGACACTAGTCTGAAGTCACAGCCTTTAAGATGACCTCATCAACGCCATCTTTCAGGCACTGCCAATAGGTAGCACTAGGGTCCTGATCGGATCGCAGGGCTTCCATGGCAACGATGCGCTGGCATTTAACGGGTTAAACACCCACGATCAGAGCCCACTCTGACCGCGGGTGTTACACTGGGGTGTTGCCTGTTAGTTACAGCCGGCATCCCACGTATCCCGATACCAGTTCGACTCCGATCCGGAGCTGAGCCGGCATCAGCTAAGTCACTGTGCTCAGCGGTGGATATATCCACCGCAGAATGGGAATGGGTTAATAATAGCAAACTGTCCCCCATTGCATCTATCTGACCACATGAAGTCACAGCAGCCTTCATGGATATCTACTCCTCTCCATGCTCCACGGAGGCTGTCATTTCATGTAATAACATACATGGTGTACAGTTTGCTATTCTTAGAAGTCTGAAGGACCTGCAATGGTGTCACAGATCACATATCATGAATGTAACACAAGGCACCGTGTAAAAAGATTGATGGAATATTTACCATCTGTACATAAAGCTTTATATATCTGCAGTTAAATATTAGCAGACAGTCCCTAAGTACAAGGAGCCAGAGCAGTGATTTGAAGAGAAACAGAGAAATGTCAGTCAGAATAATGGGGTATGGTTCACTGGTATCTCTGATTCCTCTCCTCTCTCAGAAATGCTAATTTGCATATCAGAAAAATGGTTGTAATTAAGGTACAGTGCCTCACTGATGTCCCGCACCATGATCCATCTGATCTGTGCTCCGGTTTCTTTACAACAAGGAGACACCATCTTCCAGAGCCCTACAATGCAGAGAGATAGGGACAGATGGGAGTGGCTGGAAGCATTGGCCGACACGAAGCTCCCTGTGCGCAGCTTCTGTGCCCCTATAATCAGACAGGGGCACAGATCAGACAAACCACTGCATGGGACATCAACAGCGCCAGAGGAGGTCAGAACAAGTTTATTATTTTTAAAAAGCCAGCCTAGCCCTAAGTTATATATTAATCCTGGATAACCCCCTTAACACTTAACACAGCAAATGCACTCAGGTCCGCTTATCACTAATTAATAACATTACAAGCATGGCCAAGAAAGTTTTAGCCGTCCTGTAGCTTGATTTGTTCTGCATGGAGAAATGTGATGATTACCTATATCATATACTCCCAGAATGAAAACGCAATTATAAGTACTTTGAAATCAGCTCATTCTCCTACCATTTTTCATTTTTCTTTTTTTAACCAAAGGGAAAAAAAAACTTGGGAATGGCCGTCTCATAAACCTTCACATACTTTAATTTAATAATATCACACGTATACTCCTTCTTTGACCATAAATATACTGCACTAGTAATGTTGACAGCATGACTCCCATCTCATTCAATTTATTTCCATGTCTGTATTTAACAACAATACTAATAAAAGTTCATTTACCTTTTGCTTCAATATATTTTGCCTATTTATGTCATTTTATAGGGCTGTTCGGCACTGCAAGAGGGGTTTTATACATCATTTAATGAGCATTTACATCACATTCTCTTTATGAGCTGGTTTTGTTAAGCCCATAACCAAGTTTCCAAGTCTGGAAAGGTTTTGCTTACTATGCAACAAAAAGTTTACGTTGTTTATGCTGTTGTTATAGAGTTAAATGTTCAATGCGTGATACAAATGTATAAAATAAATAAGGAAAAGGTAAGGACCATGGATTTTTTGGTATTCAAACACCGAAGATTTGTTACAGAAAGTTATGATATAAAAAAATGTAACCCGCTGCCTTAATATTCAGGTGCATTGAATTGATTGTCAGCTGCAGAAATCTCAACTAAAATAAAAATAAAGTATTTGTTTAAATGTGTCCTTTCAAAGATATACCATGTTGTATAGTACTAATTGTACATTTTATTTGTATATTTACCATATGATCTCTAAAGCATAAAAAAACACTTCTCTGTTTGATGGCTTTAGCTTTACCTGATTATCTAGCACAAGGCTACCGATGATTGGTTGCAGCAGTCACATGGATGTTGTCCTTACTAAAGGATAAGCAACAGCAGTAGCAGAGGATTATAATATATATGTACATAATTCTTTGATTCTGTTTTTAAATGAATCCCTTTTTGAAATAATAGCTCAGATTTATCAAAAGTAGCGCACCCTACACTATGCTGGTCATTTATCTTAATTTTTCTTCCTGTTCTTTATGTCTTTTTTGAGACAATTTTTGGCGCATTGCAATTTTTGCACCTTTTTGGGGACATTTGTTTTTCATCAGTAAGACACATTTATATTCTATTCCAGATGTGCTAAATGTCTCAAATGACATTTATCATTTCAAATTGTCTAAAATTTGCAACATTTTTTGCCGCAAAAAACTCCAGACTAAACCATACTTAAGGAAAACTTAGAAAATGGATAGAAGTGATTTCAGACATTTGTGCAACATTTTTGCTACATTTGTAACAAAGGTCTCAAAAAGTGATCTTAAAAAAATACCCCACTTAACACAAGGAAAAAGTGAGATTGATAAATTACCAAGGAAGCAGATGGAAAAACTACAGGCAAAAACTAGCAAAAACAAATAGAGATAAGACAATCTCTAATAAGCTAGGAAATTCAGAGGTAACGGCATGATTGGCAGAACGCAAGTGTGAAGGTTTGAACCCACAATGGCAAGTGGGAAGTTCAGTTTATACATATGTTTTCTTCTACTTAAATGTATAAATTCTGTATAACTCAGAAAGACTTAAAACTAGATGAACAAATGATCTGAAGCAATGTGAATCTCTTAAATGGAAATCATACTGTTAAAATATTTGTACATGTTTGCAAAGGGCTTGCACACCCAATATGTTTACTACTTGTTAAAATCAATAAAAAGATTTAAACATAAAACAAATAGAGATAAGATAAATGACCCCCTATGTAGTGGGAGTGACAGATTAAGAAATACTAGTGCACATTCTTCATTAATTTGGCACCCCCTGAACTGCCCTGGAAGTGTACACCAACTTTTTTTTGAACCTTTAACATAGTGTAAGTGAAATAATTCTGTCGAGACAATATAATTAATGTGGCGCACGATCCAAATCGCCACCAGAACATCCCTTTAGGAATTTTGTGGCATGGCTATTTTTAAAGAACTGAATGAGGGCTTGTTTTCTGCATAACTAATTGCACTTCATAGTGACGGTATTATATATTTCATGCTGTGTACGGGAAGCGGGGAAAAAATTCCAAATGCAGTGGAAATGGTGAAAAAAAATGCATTTGTGAATTTTCTTGTAGGCTTAGATTTTACGGCTTTCACTGTGCACCAGAAATGACATGTGTATTTCGTTCTTTGGATCAGTGTAATCCCTGGGATACCAAATTTGTATAGGTCTTATAATTTTTTCATACCATTAAAAGACCCGAGGATGCTACGGCTACTGATTGCCGCCCCCGATGACATCACGGAGGCTTTGACAGGGGCATTTATAGGGTTAACACCTGCGATCGGTGCAAGCACTGACTGCAGGTGTTACCAGTGGGTGTTTGCTGCCATATGCAGCAAATGCCCACCTTGTATGGATAGGCAATACTACGTCACAAGTTGGGAGAGGGTTAAAATCCTTTGCAACCTTTTTAGAATTTCTTTCTGCATAGTGGGCAAGAATTTGGTCCAGGCCTCACTTTATGTCCATTTTTTAAAATTTTCTCCTAAAGATAAGAAGCTTCTTGTAAAGCAAAAGTTAATTAAAATACCAAAGTTTTGCCATTTTGGC
Organism: Engystomops pustulosus; assembly: GCF_040894005.1. Classification (NCBI taxonomy): domain Eukaryota; kingdom Metazoa; phylum Chordata; class Amphibia; order Anura; family Leptodactylidae; genus Engystomops; species Engystomops pustulosus. Next base: position 78,371,816 of record NC_092412.1, read on the forward strand.
ATCTACGTAGTTTGGCTCCATTCCACCAATCACTGGCAGAATTTAAAGTGGATAATGGCGGCAGGGCACCTATAGTGGTGTGATCACCTGGGGTGTTACCGCTGGGGGTGAGCATTCTGGTTTCATACCCAAAGACATCAGAACTTTCAGGCTCTTCCAAACTGCACAGAACTTGAGAGGGTGTAGAGTTTGCAGCTACTGTACAATCCGTCTCAAGTTCCTTGGGTGACACATATGGTGCTTCTTGAATTTGAATTAGGACCATTTACCTTCAAGTTATATCTTTGGATCCACTCAAAGTATGTCTAAAAGCATAAGAATCCAAATGACTTCAATGACATCAATAAAGTTCAAGAATAATAATAATTTCTTTATTTATATAGCACAAACAGATTACGCAGCGCTACATGGAGCTTGCGAAATCAGTCCCTGTCTCCAATGGGGCTCACAATCTAATCAACCTACCAAACACAGAGAGAACATACAAACTCTTTGCAGATGTTGACACTGAGACATGAACCCAGGTCCCCAGCGCTGCAAGGCTCTAATGCTAACCACTAAGGCACCGTGCTGCCCTAAGAATGGGTCCCTTTTAAAGGACCTCAAAATGAGCTTGATTCAAATTTTGCCAAAACTAAATATAATTTTGTTTAGTTTTCACTTAAAAGGATGAGACAGGAAATAATATGCAATGATAAAGCATAGTTTCACCATGAGAGTTAGAACCAGACAGATTAATAACAGAGAACATGATTTCATAAAATAGAGAAATGATTTTTGCGGCATGATTAAATGACGTGAAGAATAGGTTTCTTATTATTTGTCTGTTGAGGGGAATTAGTTCAAAGGTATGTGCATAAACATCTCATGTGGTTTGAATGCATTTCTAGTATAGGCATTGTTCTCTTTTCTTAGTTTTAGCATAAGCTAGAGGAAAATAATTGATTTTGATTATAAGACTTGAAAAGCTCTGAGCTTAGGATGCCAAATCAATACAAAGGATAATGAACCATTGTTATATTTTGTGAAAAAAAGATAATAAAAAAACTTGGAATTTTTATACATAAATAATAAAAGATGAACCTTCTGAAGTAGAGATAAGGTTATCAATATAAAAAAAAGTCTCCAAATGATAGAAAGTTACTGTAGGATTTGACATTATAGGACCTTATGGTATGCTATCTATATATGGGCTCTAAAATGATTAACCATAGAATACATATTTTGTATACCTACTAGCCCCTCATTCAACTGGTTGTCCACTATTCCTGTTGTTTCTCCACGTGATTCCATAGTGATATGGTCAATCCATGATCACGTTGTTGATGTCCACGTTGATGATGCGCCAACAGTATGTTGACTCATTAAAGCAGAATTCCAGGTGTCGTACAAGACAGTCGCTCAACCAGATTGATCAACATTTCAGATGATGAATGATAAATCTACCATTGTTTAAAACAGTCTAGTGATACTGTATTAAATGGTAAAATAACAATTGCATAATTTTTGGCACACTTTATTACCCCCTTTCTTTTGAAGGACAGCCTTACCTTCCTAGAAAATCAATGTCAAAGTTTTAACTAAATACTTTTTCTGAATTATATTTGCTATCTGAGGTACAGTATCAAAGCAGGCAGTGGAAATATGTTTTATTTCTAATACTTTGTAATATGAATTTATTTGCGTCATGTTTCAAAGACACATTTATCTTGTCAAGGCAGATAAGCAGAAACACAGACGGATTAAACAGGTCAGATACATAAAGTGCGGGGTACACATCACTCTGGACACAGGCTAGTGGTACACAGGTCTCTGGATAGTGTAAAGCATGGCTAGATACAGGGCAAAATTCACACTGAGTTACAGGATTACTGGATCAGGGAGGAAATTGGGTTCCAGATCAGATCAGGACACAGACCCAGTTCACACTTTGTTTCAGAGGTTCTAGATGCTGTCAGAATTCTGGGTTAAAGACACTGACAGGATTCAGGGTCCCAGAATTCAGGTAACAAGACTCATCAATACCATAGCAGTGGCGCATACAGTCAGTAACAGGTAACAGGCAGGTGTACCACTGGTCTCAGCAGTCCTAGGTCAGGCAGAAATGCACAGAGACTTATACAAAAGTATTATAACCCACCCAGAGTCTTCTGAGAAGCATGCATATATATGTGTACCCAGGATGCCATACTCAGATTAATCAACCCATGCTCAAACTGGCTCAATTGTGGGTCCCAATGCATTTTAGCTCTGCCCCTGTTGGGTACTGACCCCACCCCTGTCGCTGCTGACTTCGGTCCATGCTGTTCCCGTGGGGACTTTAACTCTATCTGTCTCTGCGGAGGATACAGATAGCGTTTGATAACAGGATGGTGCAGAAAGCTATTAACTCTCTGCATCATCACTGTTCCCCTGCTGCAGCTGTCATCAAGTCTGCCAACATCACAGCACAAAGGAAGATGAGAAGAGCAGAGCTGTTTGGAAACGGGGACATGTAAGTATGTGATATTTATTATTTTTAATTCATTTGAAACAAAGAGGATTCCCACAATATAGGGGGTATGAGAGGGGGCAACAATATGGGGTATATGAGAGGGGGCTCAAAATATGAGGAGGAGATGAGAGGGGCTACAATATGAGGGGGGATGAGAGGTCACAGTATGAAGTGGAGATGAGGGGCCACAATATGAGTGGGAGATAAGGGGCTAAAATATGAGAAGGAGAAGAGGGGCTACAATATGAGAAGGAGATGGGGAACCACATTACAGTGTCCTAGATAGATATATACTAGGGAGGGGACTGCAGCATGATGTACACCTATATATTGGGGTTTATATAAGCTGGAAACTACCCTGTACAGAATAAAAATAAAAAATCCCTCAAGAGCTTTTAGTCTAAGGGCCTCAGACTCCCTCTGGTCCTCTAAAACACAGATTTTTTTTTTTATATAAAAGCTTGTATTTCATTTCATTAACGAATAGTATGGATAAGAGCAGTCTTTCATCCATAATGAATCAGAAAACATTTGGATTTGATGTGGTGCCTGAAAGATTCATAATGATTCCGTGAACTAACTAATAGATTCCCTCATCTCTATAAGTTCTGATGTGTTTTCTGGAAGAATTTCCCAGATGATGAACATAATATTTAGAAGTGAGAAAATTGCTAAAACCATTACCCCATTGCAACCCTATCCAAGATTCAAAAAATTTGGCTTGGTCCTGAAGCACCAAAATGTCTCAGTCCCAAAGGGGGTTATTCTAGAGTTTTTTTTTAATTCTACTAATATGGGTCATTCAATTCACAGTTAGCTTGAAATTTGAAGATGAAGTAGAAAGGGTAAAATATTCTGCCATTGTAGCATAGCCCTTATAGTGATATTTGTCTCACTTAGAGCTGCTCTGGCTATTAGCAGACCCTTCAGAAAATGCATACATACATTCAGAATGATGTGACCAGCATATAAACAGTATGTGGCGAGATTGGTATGAATTGGGCTGAGCAGATATAACTGGACCACTCCTCTCTCTATATTTGACTTACAGTCTGGAGCAGGTTAATATTAATATGTATTTAAAATGTCAATTTGTGGTTGTTTGTGAAATATATACTTTATCCTTTATAGGTCTAGGGGAAGATTCGTGGAGATATGTGCAGTTACTGTATAAATCACATGCCCGCAAAGTCTAAGATGCTTTAAGTACTTTCATTAAACAAGATGACATAAATATAAGCAAGAATTATTGAGTGAGGGTAATACTAGCAAGGCATGAAAACAGCACTAAATCCCATGTTAGCTAGTGAAGTCTAGTTAAGATGATAGATTTTCAGAGCATTGTGATGATTAAGTTTTATAGAAATATTTTTGATTTAGAAAAGTTTTACTTTAAGATATTTAGGTATTAAAACAAAACACTATTTCATGATGTTACGACTGTATTTAATACCCATCGTTTCTCTGTAAAGTCTTTCAATTTTCTTTGAATCCCTAGTAAAGACCTTGGGGTCAAAAGGCTTCTGAACCCTTTAATAGTAAAATCTCAGGCAGACCATGGTGAAGCCTGACTTCATTGTTGGACAAAGTTCCTCACACTATGAGAGGCTGCTAAAATAGATCTTCTATTTATATTATTGACTTAGATATACAGAATATATGGAGATATCTCAACAGTAGGACATTACTAATCAAGAGAACAGGACCCCAGTATTGTGGATAATGAGAGAGATCCATTCTCCCCAATAGATAAAGCGGCAGGAGGAGCTTTAGATATGCCAACTCCATTCAATAGTATGGAAGTGTCTGCAAATGCACAAAACAGCGCTGGAGAATGCAAGAGAAAACTGAGCACTGTACTTGCCAATTTTGGGCACTCTCATATAATTGAATGCTCGTCCTACCTCTCATTAGTCAGAACAACACCCCCCCATTCCCTGGTTTACTGTAGTTACTGTCTTAGGGTCAAAGAAGGTCCCCATACCTCACAAATCAGCTTGATAACCCCTATTCTTTGGATAGGTGATAACTTGAAAACAACCTTTCAAACTGTTGGTCAATGAGAGAAAATTACATATGAATCAACCATGAAGGATAATACAATCATTTGCTAACCCATGTGCCACCCTGTGCCCCTGGAGTTCGGCAGCTTCACTTACGCCGGGCTCCAGCGACGGTCTCCTCACTCCAGCATGCGTCCCTGCCTCATAAGGGGTGCATGCTTTGCTGCCAGCCCTGGCCTTTTGCAACATCCCCGCCCATGCTGCCTGTCCTGACCTCGAGGCTGCCCATGACTCTGTCTCTGCCTCTTGACTCTGTACCTTGGCCACCACCGCGGACAAAGGTGCACTTGTTGAACTACCTGGTGGTACCATGCCGCAGCGAGTCCAACCCGCTTTGCGGCTGGATCTTGTGAATACCAGGTGCCACTTAGACTCTGCTCCCAGGTGTTGGCTCACGTCATCATCCGTGGTGGTCCACTGGGTCCACTACCCCAGGATCCTGACAATCTTGAGTAAAAATAGCAAATTTGTCACGAACAAGTAATACTTGACTTAAAAATCTGATGCATTATACATCTGTATACTCTGTTGGCAACTTATCTATCTTAAAGCTAATAAATGTTGATGAGGAGGAATCCTGCCTATCCTCATCATATTAAGACCAAATAGTGGGCAGGTATTTCTGGTGTAGTAAACATCCCCTTCCCAAATCAGAAGGTTTGGCTGATGTAAGTCTTATGTGTACAGAACTTTAGTCTCTTGCTAGCATGCAACAGTTTAATCTATGAAAATCAGTATATTGGAGAATTTTCAGTACCGGTATCACATGATCATATGATGTCATCAGGTACTCATATTATTTATTGCTTCATGCAATGATCTTCATGACTAGGGCTAAAGTAAGGACTAAAGTGGCTATTGTGTGCTGTCACATTGTGCCACTGGAGCTTTAACGGCTATAGTGGTTCATTTTATGGGATGAAGAAGGCAGTAGATAGGTAGATGTACATCAATTTATGAACTACTACCACCAACTGTTTAAGTTTCTAGCCCAGCACAAGTAACAGATAGCCACATGGACTCTGTAGTGGTTGTGCGGCATTACTACATTTCAGTTTCCATTCACTTCAAGAGACTTCAACAGACTGTGTTATGTGCCATGTGTATGTAATATCTTCAACATCGCAACTTGGTGAAGTGAAAAGATTTACACAGGTGGCCTTTTTGGGATCAAAGAATTGGAAGCAGTAGTAAAATCTACACAGGGTCTAATCCATCTTTTCTTGAGTTTGGAAGTTCATTTAAAGGGGTTGTCCACTTTCATCAAATATTTGATACTGTTTGTGTAAGGAAAAATTACCCAATTTTCCAATATACTTTCTGTATCAATTCATCACAGTTTTCTAGATCTCTGCTTGTTGAACTGCTATAGAAACATTCTTTGTTTACTTCCAGTGGATAGAAATCTGTCCATATGATGTGATGGACAGGGAGGTGCATGAACCGTTATTATCACAGAGAGTAATCAGAGTTGTGTGATAATAACGGCTCATACACGTGCATGTCCATCATATCACATGGACAGATTTCTATCCACTGGAAGTAAACATAGAAGCTTCCTATAGCAGGACAGCAAGCAGAGATCTAGAAAACTGTGTGGAATTGACACAGAAAGTATATTGGAAATTTGCATAACTTTTCCTTACACAAAGCATATTAAATGCTTCCTCCTCAGGGGAGGAGGAAAAGGAAGACAATAAAGGGGTAGACAGGTCAGAGAGGGGGCAGGTTATGTTGGTGGGTGGTGAGGTGGGCGGTGTATGGGGGCCTAAGGCAGTGGATAAGGAGATCCACAAGTTGCAGAACAGTGGTGAGGGTATATGTGCCAGTAAAATTACTTTAAATCAAATAAATAACTGTGGAAAATTAAATTGTATGTTCACAAATGCCAGAAGTATCACAGGCAAATTGGGCGAGCTTGAGGCTCTGATATTAGAGTAACAGTTAGATGTTGCTGGTGTAGCAGAGACATGGCTTGATGCATCGCATGATTGGGGTGTTAATATTCAAGGTTTTACACTCTTTCAGAAAGACGGGGCAAATAGGAGGGGAGGTGGTGTATGTCTGTATGTCAGAAGAGACTTAAAAGCGATTTTGAACGAGACAGTGGTTTCAGAAGAGTGTGAGGAGGCTGAAACTTTGTGGGTTGAAATTCAAACCCAGATTTTTGGTGTAATTTATAGACCACCTAACATCTCTGAGGAAATAGAGGGTCACCTATATAAACAGATGGAGCGGGCTGCACAGGAGGGGACCATAGTGATAATGGGAGACTTTAACTTTCCAAATATAAATTGGGGTCAGTGCTCTTCTTCATCTGTGAAGGGGAGACATTTTATCAACTTTCTGCAGGATAATTTTATGGTGCAGCTTGTAGAAGATCCCACAAGAGGTGATGCATTGTTGGACCTTGTCATTTCTAACAATGAGGAGATTGTCCAAAATGTCAGTATCCGGGAACCCCTTGGGAACAGCGATCATAATATAATTATTTTCCTCTTAAGCTTTAAAAAGCAGAAACAGGTGGGAAAATCGAAAACTTTGAATTTTAAGAGGGCTAATTTCCAAAAATTCAGGGCTGCAATACAGGATATAGACTGGGATCAGATTCTGTCAAATGATGATACTAATGTTAAATGGGAGAAATTCAAATCTATCCTGGGTTTTTATACTTCTAAATTTATTCCAATAGGTAACAAGTATAGACGGGCTAGATTACACCCCGCGTGGCTTACAGCTACAGTTAAGGGCAATTAATGAGAAAAAGAGGGCATTTAAAAAATATAAATCTGACGGGTCACCTGAAGCTTTCAATACTTACAAAAAACTTACCAAAATCTGTAAAAAGGAAATCAAATCAGCCAAAATACAAAATGAAAGGCAGGTGGCTAAAGATAGCAAAACAAATCCCAAGAAATGTTTTAGGTATATCATGGCAAAAAAAAATGGGTCACAACAGGTTGGACCCCTTTATTCTGAAAATGGGGCATCGGTGACTGGAGACCAAGAGAAGGCGGAGATACTTAATAGGTTTTTTAGCTCTGTTTATACAATAGAAGAAAGAACTTCTGACGTGGGTGGTGCCAGTGGGGGTCATGCACCCTGTAATATACTAGACTGGCTGAATGTAGCCATGATCCAATTGAAGCTCAATAAAATCAATGTGTACAAAGCTCCTGGACCAGATGGGTTACACCCAAGAGTTCTTAAAGAACTCAGTTCTGTTATTGCTGTACCGCTGTCTAAAATCTTCAGGGATTCCGTAATGTCTGGTGTGGTGCCAAGTGACTGGCGCAAGGCAAATGTGGTGCCAATATATAAAAAGGGCTCTAGAACTTTGCCAGGCAATTACAGGCCTGTAAGCTTAACTTCCATTGTGGGGAAATTATAGGAAGGGTTAGTAAAAGACTACATACTGGAGTATGTGACATCAAATAGAATAATAAGTGACAGCCAGCATGGGTTTACTAAGAATAGAAGTTGTCAAACTAACCTTATCTGCTTCTATGAAGAGGTGAGCAGGTGCCTGGATGGAGGAGCAGCTTTGGATATTGTGTTCTTGGACTTTGCAAAGGCATTTGACACTGTCCCTCATAGACGCCTGATGGGTAAAATTAGGGCTATTGGTATGGCAGAAATAATTTGCAATTGGATTGAAAACTAGCTGAAGGATCGTATCCAGAGAGTTGTGGTCAATGATTCCTACTCAGAATGGTCACCAGTTATGAGTGGTGTACCTCAGGGTTCTGTGCTTGGCCCACTACTATTTAATATATTTATTAATGATATAGAGGTAGGAATTAATAGCACTGTGTCTATTTTTGCAGATGACATCAAACTGTGTAGTGTTATACAGTTTATGGAGGCTGCAGGGTGACCAAACTGAATGTTTGGTCATCCACTTGGCAAATGAGGTTTAATGTGGATAAATGTAAGGTTATGCACCTGGGGGCCAATAATCCAAAGGCAAAATATGTCCTTGGAGGAGTAAATCTGGGAGAGTCCCTTGTTGAGAAGGACCTGGGGGTACTAGTAGATCATAAATTGAATAACAGCATGCAATGTCAATCAGCTGCCTCTAAAGCCAGTAGGATCATGTCATGTATCAAAATTGGTATGGACTCTCGTGATAGGGATGTAATATTACCACTATACAAGGCACTGGTTTGGCCTCACCTGGAATATGCTGTCCAGTTCTGGGCACCGATCCATAAAAAGGATGCCCTGGAGCTGGAGAGGGTTCAACGTAGAGCCACAAAAATGATAAGAGGTATGGAGGGTCTTAATTATGAGGAAAGATTAAAACAACTATATTTATTTAGTCTGGAAAAGAAACAACTACGAGGGGACATGATTAATTTATATAAATATATGAATGGTCCATACAAAAAATATGGTGGTAAATTGATTTAGATTAAATCAAATCAAAAGACGAGGGTGCACTGTCTCCGTTTGGAGAAATCAAGGTTTAATCACTGGAGGCGACAGGGCTTTTTTACTATGAGAACTGTTAATCTGTGGAATAGCCTGCCTCAGGCGCTGGTTACAGCAGGAACAGCGGAGAGCTTCAAGAACGGTCTAGATGCCTTATTACACCTAAATAACATTGATTGTTATGTTATATAGAATTGTTTCCCCTAAATCCCTTTGTCATCCAATCCCTCCCCTTCCTTGGTTGAACTTGATGGACAAGTGTCTTTTTTCAACCTTATAAACTATGAAATATTTGCTGAAAGTGGACAACCCATTTAATATTTATTGGGTAGAGCTTCTGCACTGCATATATTTTCTTTAGAGAATTGAAAAAAGTGGGCTGGTTCATAAACCTTTAATGCTATCTAGAGGAAAGTACATAAATACAAAATCCAATTTGGGAACTTGCAGAAATTGCACATAGCCTCTACACGTGGCATGGTGCCATTTTGTGCCAGTGTTGTGGCAGACTAGATGCTAGACATGAACAGCAGATAAGTCTGGGTACATCTAGAAGTGTTCAATTGCTGAAAGCCCCCTCTTCACAGTTAATATACATTGTTTCAAGAACTATAACTATTAATTTAAATTTAAGCTCTTGGGTCAACCACCACTTTTTTAATTTATTTGTAAAAATTGAAAATTTTGAGACTTGTGGTCTATAAATTATATACTTAAAACACATAAAATAGATTTTTTAACCTTAAAGGAAAGCTATTGTGATATACGGGTAGCGTGTGATTTGTGATCATGAACATAAATGAGGCAGCTATGGCTCTTAACTATCATTTAAAGGACCAACCTCTAATGAACCATTTATGCGACTTACCATCATGATGAATTTTTTTTAGCAATCGAAGAATGTGGACTATGGGTGATATTAAGTATATTGAGATAAATGGGATATTAGTTTCTTCATAGGGATCATTAACCAATCGCTAACAGAGTTAATAATATTTAAAGGAATTCTAAAGAAATGTTGGCTTTCTGAATTATAAGATTATCGTGTTTTTAATGGCTTTTTCTTCGGTCATCTGGACTTCTGGGACACACTGTAGCATGTCTTCTGATGTAGATTTATGAGATCAGTGGTGTAAATGAGCTATTGAAACTGAGTATAAGCACCAAATCAGTTTTTACCGTAATTACTACGGGAGACTTTTATTACATTTCTTCAGACCACTCAGTCTACATGATATTGATCCTCATAAAAAAAGGACATTAAAAAAAATAAAAAGAGGAAGAATCCAATCGTCACTAAATCTTAGAAGTATTTTATCTGTGTAAGTTGAGTAATAATTTTTTCAACATATACACAGCTTAAGAATAGGTTGTGGATTTTTTTCTACAAATACAAAATAAAATGAAATAGAATAGTATATTCTGACCATGTTAATAGTATAGTATAAGTTAATCCGTCTAATATTTACTGTAAAATTCGGCCATAGGAAATATAATTTGTTTTAGTGACAATTTTTTTTTTACATCTTTTCAGAAACATAACTTTTTATTTTTAGGGCATGTAAAATCTTTTGATAACTTTTAGAACTTTTTTAGTGAAGGGTATAGATGAAAGATAAAAGGTGTTTTTTAAATTATGGCATTTATCATGTGGTTCTAATATTGACAGTTTTATTGTACAGATTTTTACATACATTTTTACATATCAAATATTTGTAAGGTATTTTTGTTTATTTGTGTTTTTATACTTTATTAGGTGTTTCTATGGGAATTAACTTTTTTTTATTTTACTTAAAAATGTTTTAAACCTTTGTCTCACTTTTTTTTAATTTTATATACACTTGGACTTGAATTCAAGGGTTCTGACTGCAGGAGGCATGGGGCAGCCTCAGATCAATCGGCAAACCTTGGGGATGCTCTGAAAAGGATTGAATTCCCCCGGTAAACTCATGGGGGTCCGATCACTGGGGACAATTTGCTGGTATCCCCTTTCATGCCGCGGTCATGCTTAATCGCTGAGTGTAAGGAGTAAACACCTTCAATCAGAGGTGTATCACAGCAAATCTTCGTCATATGTATCAGATAGAATAGATATAAAATGTCTTGCACAAGTAGCCAAAGTATTTGGACTATAATCTTATATCAAAGGGTGGACATTGTGCCCTTTTACAGAACTGAGTTTTTTTTAGATATTGTTTTTATATTTCTAGATATTGTTATTTCTTCTGTTTATACAAGTCTCGGATACTCAAGTCGGTCTATGAGCAAATCCTGAGTGTTTTTCATTTTGTATTTTTAGATTATATAATAATATTAATGATTGTTTAGTCGCATATCTTGAATATTTTAGCTCAAGGCTGCCTTACACTGTGTGATAACTAATGGTTCTATATGGCATATATATAAGAAATACAAGGGTACAAATATGACCAATGTCAGTCCTACACATTCAAGAGTATCTATAAACATTTTATGTTTACCCTTTCAATAAATGCTAACCTCAATTTGTTACTTGGCTTATATGCGAAAAATGTAGAAGTATACACTATGGATGACCATTAAAAAGAACCATTAACTTTGGAAAGATCTCTAAAAATATGAAGCAATATTACATTTGTATAAAGCAAGATTCTCTAGTGCAAAACATGTTTTCATGGCAATTCATTTACAGTATGACCTTGAATATGGTATACACATATGCTTAATCCATAATAAATAATAAATAGGATTTCGTAACCCCTGTTAATTCAGCTTTCCAATTTTGTTTTTTTTTTTCAGATTGCAGACATATGAGTATAAAACTGTCATATTCTTCACAATTCAGCCATGTACTACAGATCTGGGCTTCTGAATTACATGTGATGCATGCCTGCAACATTTACAGCAAAGTCAATTAACTTCAGTGCATCTATGCAGACTGTATAATTGGACATATCTCGAGTTACATGGCTGACTTGGCAACCATTCCAAGAGTCGACTTGCATAATTTACATTGACATATGTATCTATATATTTGTTGAAAGGTCACATAGAAGTGAGAAATTTCTGGTCTTGAATCTAAGGATAAGAAGATGGTGGCTGTCATATCAGGGACATTTGCAAATTTCACTCTTGAAACAGTGACATTTATGACCTTGTAAAATCATATCTCTATCCTTGTGGTATTTAAACTACATTTTTAAGGAATTGCAAAAAAAGTAATTGCCTTTTATGCCATCTTCCAAATCATAGAACTTAAATATCACTATCGGTCGAGGACAGGAGGACAGGCTTACAATGATAAAGAGTGTAGGATCCATTATTGACACTATTTAGATGGTGATGACTTATTTATTACTCAAAGCAAACGAAATTCTGTAAATCTTTTCTCTTATGTCAGTAAAACAAAGGTAATCACATTCCCCACAGCGTCCTAAGGGAAATACCTTGCATCTACAAGATGTACACTGTTCTGTTCACATCTGCTAAATAGTCTCAGTTAAAAATTTCCAACTTCATCATGTGGGAGATACCGAAAGTGCCAAATGGACTTGATTAACTTGTGCAAAATTGGGTCTATAAGGGATTACATTGCAGTATTTGTGTTTTTGACTCATCTCACACTCAAGAAAAAAAAGAGAATAAAGGGGAGAAAAGAAATACTTTCAGAGCTTCAGCCTTTCCCTGTTCTCACCATGCTGCCATCTGCATATATACACAACACAACCTGTTTCTCGCTCCTTCAGTCCCTCCTAATGGTGTCACCCACTGTGCCTCTTTCTTTCAATGTTCATCCCACTGATAGACACAGGAAGTGGGGAGAATAGGAGAGCAGGTAAACAAAGATCCATGGAGAGTTTGCAGATAGCACTAAAGTAAGTAGCAGGACTGCTAAATCACTTGATGAACATTCAGGGATTATTATTAAGGCAGTAAAGGTACATGGGCAACTTACATAAAAGAGTGGGCAACTCCTTTAATGATGTTTTTTTACTCCGCACAATTTGAACCTTTTGGTATGAGAAAGAGCAAGTTCTCTTTTGAAAAGCTGCATATTACACACAGGTGAATGAAGCTGTAATCAAACATTGCACAGTGGAGCAGATAGGAGTTGTTGCCTGCTGTGCACAGAGCCTGTGCTTCATTCCTAAAAATGGGCCAGGGATCCACTGTTGTCCAAACTGCAAGCCTATTGAGAAAATTAATTTCAGAATTTCAGAAAGTCATCTGCTTATAAATTACATTCCATTGTTTAAATTGATACTAAACTAATATCACTGTATTCAAAATTAGGCAAAAATGGAAAACTATGGTCCAGTTTAAGGAATCTCGGCACTCACATGAAGCCACCAGGTTTGGTTTAAATAAATTTCTTCCTCTTTATTCACATCTCCGGAACAACATGCAGTTACAGCTTAAAAGATGGACGCGTTTCGACGCTTGTGGTCCGAGTCATGAACTGATCAAGGCTAAGACACACAAGCGTTGAAACGCGTCCATCTTTTAAGCTGTAACTGCATGTTGTTCCGGAGATGTGAATAAAGAGGAAGAAATTTATTTAAACCAAATTCCTTGTACCTTTTGCTGTTTCGGGACCCGGCGGTGGTCTTTCCTTTTTCGTGCATCAAAGCTGATACCAGAGGACTGTGGACCATCACACTGTGGGGTGAGCTGAACATGCACCTGTTAGGGTGCTATCTGCACATGTTTTTCGTATGGTCCAGTTTATTACATCCAAAAATGAGCAGTAAGATTATCTATGGTAATCAAAGAAGCACCTCAAAGTTTTAATGTAAGCACAAAGCAGAATTACAGGGACTGGCTATACCCCAGTCCATCATCAGCAGTGGGACTTCCTTTCTTAAAAGCAACTTTCTTTGCCAATTTTGGCAAGGAATACTTTTCTGCCTTTCTTGGTGCAACTCACTTGATTAGAGAAAAAAAAGGTTCAAAGAACAACTACCACATCTTCTCGAAAAAGATAAATGAGAAAAACAGAAAGAGAAATGGCACCAAATGCCATCTCTGCCTCCCTGATGTCGGTATACACTGAGCTCTTAGAGCACTTTCTACACCTGGAACAGTAGTTACTGGTTTCCAAGTAACTGCAGGGGCTGTTGGGTCCTAGCAGACTCAGATCATTATGCCTATGGGTGTTTTATTCCACAGCAATTAGAGCTCAGTTCAGTAATACAAATCAAGAAATGCTAAAATACCACCAAAGATACGCCCTGAGCATGCAGCAGGGAAAACTTGCTGCGGACAGGAGGCCGAACTAGTGCGGAGACATGCAGAAACTTCGGGAAGACCGCTAGCATTGTCAGCATGGAGGGTGGAAGGACCAGCGGACCAGTGGACGCAAGGATCTGACATCCTCCTTGATAAGCACTCCCATGTCAGTGGAGAGAGAGCCATGAAGATTTCCTTTGTATGATATTCTAATACCTGACATGGAAGAGAGGTGGCATGCATACTTTAGTGACTGCACATCCCCCTTCATCTGTCAGTAGCCCTAAGAACAAAGGATGTCATCAGAGGCTCAGATAACTACTGCCAATGGATCATATGCAGAGTGGCTGTGTTGGAGCACATAGAAGTTTTAGCAGGGTAAGTATAATATTTCCGTATTGCCTTATATGTACCCTGCTAAAGGCTTCTATTCATGGCCAACCCCGTTAAATCCTTTTAGTGGACCTATTAACTGCTGCAATATCTACTGGATTCTTTATTTACAGAACCATCAAGCAGGGAATCCAGCTTCATCACCACAAGCTCAGAGACCAAACAGTCTATTATTCTATTTTATGGGAGGTTTGGCAGGTGGTGTGCCATCTTCACAACCAAGGTGCAATCTTTCACCCCCTTTCCACTGCCAAGAGTAATATAATTACCATTCTCAACCAATTATTGGAGTATGTGGTTGGCAATAGCTTCCTTGAAGCTATCATCGGAAGTTACTAAAGTCAAACTTATGATGAGCATAAATAGATAAACCTCCTTCACAAACATATTTCCTTACAAAAAGCTTTTATATGATTGTTTTTTGTTAATTTTTTTCTTACATTTGCAAAAATAATTGGACAAATATACATATATCAAGAACTATAGATAGGCCAATTAAAAATACTTTAAAAAGCAAAAGAAATCCAAAATCAAACCAAACCACACAGGGAGAGAAACTTCCAAGAGCCACTACAACAAACAACTATATTTTCTAATAATTACTACATTTCACTACAAGCCCCTCCAAAAAAATTAGGCACAAGGAGACGATGTTATTTTAAACTCTATGTGCATATGTTTTATATAAAGATATTATTTTATGTATTTTTTATTTGCATAATTGTAAATTGTGTATGTTTTCTAGTCGATTCTCCATACACAACGCTTTGCATAGATTACATATACCAAGTCGACTAATGTAGGGGCTGCTTGACACCAATTCTTTAGAGTACATATAAATAAACATCAAATTTCCATTAGCCCTAAGGATGTGAGCAGTAATTGTATTAACATGTAGGAACGCTGTAAATCTGGAATAATTACATGGGAGTGTAGGCAAGTTCTTAGCATCATATGATTAGGAATGCAGGTGGTGATTCTTGAGTTTGCATTGATTACAGCACAGCCTGCATACATTTAGTGAAGGTAGTGAATCGTTTCAACAAGGTAATAGAATTTTTCAAAGTGAAAATTGAAAAGGTGTCAAAGTTGCATGCTATGTTTGGGCAGCATATTTCTATAGAAGTGGATTGAAGGACTCATTCAGATGGACTACACATATATTTTATTTTAATAAAACAGAACCTCTATCAAACATGCATATTTATGAAGAGATTGCAGAATCCAGTAAAATGTTATACTCCTTCAAGCCACCTGAGGGAGCTCATTATAGTTGACAATAGCACAAATGATTGACATCTGCAGGTTCTGCTAGGTTTGACAGCTATGAGATTGCACTACATTAATATCCCCTATAAAGGAATAATGCATTAAACACAATAGATTTTCATCCAGTTTATTAAATGATTGAAAAAAATGAAAAAAATCAAAGAATGTTCTTGGCAGTGGACAGGTGACTGACAGCTCAAGATCATGTCTGAACATTGATTTAGACTACGTAAATTTTAACTGAAAATTATACATAGCACATTGTCAAACGGTAATGAAGCTGTGTTAGTCCAAGTGGTCATCCTCCGCTTGGAAGTTTTTCATATTATATGAAAGCAAAGAGTATATTACTATTGTGTAGGGCAAGGATACAAGAGAGCCTTATACTTTTATTCTTATCCACAGCAGACACAAGATCCTACACCCAGTGGTCCATGCTTATACCCATCTGGCAGCACTGTCCTGTGAATGCTGAGGACACACAAGGTTATAATGCTCCTCCTGTGCACAACTGTGCAATAAGGAGACCTCTATTTCTAATTTTTTTCCCACATATACCCAATCTTTTCATTCTAAATAATATATGCCATCACCTTCAATTAATTCTTATCACAGCCCTAACCTTGCATCTGAATATATAAAAAAGGCACATTGGGGACCCATCTCATCTAACAACTACCAACTTATATGTCCCATTACTTTTCTACCATCTTCCAGATGCCAACACAATATCATAATAAGTAGATATCCCTAATTGCTTAATGGGATGACACCAGTGTGTCATTATTTTGAGTATTTTTCTTGTCAAAAAATAAGAGGTGCAAAATAAGACCAGAAAGTCTCAAACTAAGCCAGATTTCAAATTCATCAAATATCTATCAACTCTATGCATCTTGTAATACTTTCTGCTCCACTGATTTATATTTTTTATTTTGAATCCCTACATTTCAGGTCAGCCGCACATGGAAATCTCTTCCATCCTTCTGACTTTGGAGCCTTATTAAAATGATGTGTGGATATAAAGTTTGGGTCCAGCAGAGTGTGGCCAAATCCAAACCTAAAGAATCTTTTATGGTCTGGTCTAGGGTATCAAACCCTACCCAGATCGAACACCATGGTAACACCTGTGTTAACCTGTAAACCTGTGAATGCCAAAATTTGGGTGGATAGTTTCTCCCTGTGATGTTATCAGGATCAACAACCTTCCCAAAATGGCAGTGTTTCATTGAATTAAAATCCACCAGTACCCGTAGTCCTGTACTGATTGCTGAAATTACTGGCTAGGAATGAGAAGTTGAGGCAAATTGGACTGAAACTTTTTGCTGTTACTGCTTGGGTCTGCTCATCAATAGTTTTTAATCATTTACCAGAAGGTTTATCAATCTCAAGAAATAGTTCAATAGTTGTGTTTTGGTATGTATGCCTAACTTCAGTACCAGATGGGTCAGCAGTTTCAATCAATAGTTTATGTGCATCCTTTTTTTGTTTTGTCATGTATGAATGCATATCTAAATATGTGCTGTATTTGTGTAGACTTCCTGACTCCTTCTCTGTCTTCTCTCTGCCCTACGGTTAACTTAGTAGTTAAAACTAACTTTTCTTGGGTGTATAAATTGCAGATCAAGCAGTGCATCCTTTAAGTGCATCTACAGTGAACAGAATTACACCAGAATTGAAGCAGAAAGCAAATGATTCTTTATTGTAAGTATTTGTTAAACTCAAATTACTTATCACTCATCTGACACTTGCAAAATGAGCTCCAGAAATGCATTAGGGAGAAGGGAGGATGTTCCACAAAGTTAGCTATTACTGAAGCTCTCCACCAGTCAGGGCTTTATGGCAGAGTGTGCTGATGGAAACCTCTCCCCGGTGCAAGACATATGAAAGCCTGTATACAGTTTGCAAAAAATTCATGAAGGACTCCCAGATTAATAGAAATAATATACTCTTGTCTGATGAGACAAAAATTTAACTTTCCGTTGTTAATTATAAGTGGCATGTGTGGAGAAAACAAGGCACTGCTCATCACCTGCCAAATACAATCGCAACAGTGAAACATGATTGGTGGCAGCACCATGCTATGGGAGTGTTTATCAGCTGCAAGGACATAACTGGTTGCAATTGAAGGAAAGATGAATATGGCCAAGTACAGAGATATCCTGGATGAAAACCTCTTCCAGGACACTCTAGACCTCAGACTGGGCGGAAGGCTCAGCTTCCAACAAGACAATGACCCAATGCACACAGCTAAAATACAAATCACTGGTGTCAGAACAAATCTGTGACCATTCTTGACTGGCCCAGTCAGAGCCCTGACCTAAAACCCAATTGAGTATTTCTGGAGAGACTTGAAAATGGCGTCCACCAAATTTAGGTATGAAAAACTTGTTGCATAATTCCCAAGAAGATTCATGGCTCTACTAGCTAAAAGGTGCTGAGCGTGCAAAGAGTTTGAACGCCATGTGACATTTAATTTTCTCATTAAGTAATTTAGAATATATTATATATAATATATATTATATTTAAAAATATTTGCATTTCATTTTTTTTGGCTTTGCCCTTGAAAGAAAATTCTCAAATTTCATCCCCTAGTGATGGTTACACAATAAAGTTCATTTTTAACCTCTTTCTTTAAATTTTACTCTGCTTTGTTTAGCTCCTATCACTCCTTAGGCTGGTCAGTGTAATATTCAAGAGTGTGAGCTGGGACTCTCTGAGCAGACACATTGGGGCACTGACTAAGGGTCAGTGGACCGCATTTCCGTTGGGTTTTCCCGAATTTTTCCGTTTTGGGACGCATTTAAGTGGGGTTTTTGGCGCCGGCTTTCACGCAACACAAAACGGGTGGCGGGCTGTCAGACGATCTGACGGATTCAGACAACGCGCAGGATTTAACTATTCAAATTGTGTCGCAAGCCATGCACTTACATGTACCAGGAAGAAGAAGGTGAACTCCAGCGGACCTCAGCAGGGAAGCGACACATGCAGGATCTCAGCCGCACAATCTTGGTGAATTGTGCCGGACCTCATCTTCGTCGGACAGTCCGGATTGGGGATCACGACAGGACCGGGTAAGTAAATGTGCCCAATTATGATCCATCTAGTTCTGTGTGAGATGCTGTGTGCTAACAATGTGTTTAGCTTTCCAGGTTTATATACATTTTCATTTTGCTTCCGAAAAATGTACTAGTATTTAACATTTAGAAAAAAAAAAGATGAGGCAGATCAGAGATGAATGGAGCCCCCAGTTTGCCCTGCACATAAAAAAAATAAACTTACATACTCACGATCCGATACCCCCGAGGCTCGTCGTGGCTCCCCAATGCTCCCATCCTTGCTGGCCGGCACACACTATGACTTCATCAGCAGTGACACTGCCGCATCATAGTGTGTGCTGGCCAGCAGAGAACATGGGCGTGTCTCTGCCGGATTTTAAAGCAGAGAGAAGAAAGAAGAGGAGCTTTATTTTTTTTTTTTTGATTGACTCGTGTATAAGCCGAGGTGAGGTTTTTCAGCACATTTCTTGTGCTGAAAAACGTGGCTTATATATTTATATATATATATAGTAAGTAAGAAAAAATGGCAGCACTCCGAGACTCAATGTGGTCAAAAACGTACTATTTTATTCTAGCATGTGCCAAGCAACGTTTCAGCTCCCAAAGCCTGGAGCCTTTCTCAAGCTTGAGAGGCTCCAGGCTTTGGGAGCTGAAACGTTGCTTGGCACATGCTGGAATAAAATAGTATGTTTTTGACCACATTGAATACGTTGGATGAACTGTGATCCCGGTTCTGGCAATGTGCACCTGAGTGGTATTTTTCTATTTTTCTATTATTGAGTGCTGCTATAATCTTTTTTATTTTATATATATGTGTGTGTATGTGTGTGTTCTCTATATTTATATATTATAACTTTCTCCTTAATTTATCAAAAATAAAAGTGTAAATATCATAAGATGTTCTGTGGTGGAGTGGAGTAGTTACCCAACTTTATCCTTGTTTAAATTGTTCTATTTCCTTCACCAGATCGATAGATCTGCAGTATAAAAAAACTAACACAGCCTAAAATAAAGTTAAGTAATGAATAGATATTTCCTGGCTTACTCAGCTAAATTACATCGTAGAACAATGTCAATCCGTCCGGCCTCCAGGCAGCCCACATACCATGTAGCAACAGACGACTATGAAGTACATTTGTAGAACCACACTATTAATAGAACTGAGACAGAATAGTTAGGTCAAAACACTTTGTATGAGTGGTACATTAAAGTAAATGAGCGGAGTTTGCACAGCTGTATTGTAATGAATTCTGTCCTTCTCATGAACTATTAGCAAGGGAAATCAGCACAAGCCTATGTATATGACATGCCAAAAAATATATGTCTGGAAAAACAAAGACGTCATGAAACTGGTAAGGAAGAATGAATTAAGTAGGCAGCAGACTTAGGCTGGTTACACTCTAATTTTAGAAGCAAGTCTTATTTTTGCATATTCTTTCATTTGTTGTTGTGTTCTCTTTAGTAGGTTACAATTTATTATAGTGAGAAAAACATGACAGCAGAAAGTTTGGACTGCTTCTTGGTGATGAAAACCTTATAATTTAGAAATAACACGAAAGTTAAGTATTTGGGGCAGATTTATCAGGGCTGGAGTATAAGCTCCGAAATAGTGGCAATTCCAGGTGCTTGGCCAGGAATTTTCCCATCAGCAGCCATATCAGCAGTCTGTAGCCACCTGAAATATCTGGCAAAGCAATGAGTGATCTGTGGTTCACATCATACCCTGACACATCATGCGCCAGCATATGATAAATCCCCCACATTGTGACCACTTTTTTAAGCCCGATCCTCTGTTAGCTGGTCTTGTTCACGTTTTTAAGAGGCTTTATTTTAAAGGAACATGTCACCTGGCACCTCAATGCAATGTTGTAAAAACAATCCAAGGTTACCACTTAAAAAAGTATTGCAGCTCTCATCCATAGGCATAAAAACAATATGGGGGTGGTAGAGAAACAGGTCAGCGAGGGCCCACTTTGATGTGTTTTTTGTTGAAGGCAAGCTTCCTGATGAATACTGTTGTGTAAGGGAAGGTGCCAAGGGGTGCAGAGAGGACAGACAGGACAGTGGGCCCTAAGCTGAGTCCCTCAAAGCTGTCTCCTACCTACTTGCCACACGTGCATTAAAAGGTGGCATTGGGCAGACACAAAACAAGACTAACAAACAAATAACACAGAAGTATCACGATGGGCCGGGTCACAACAAGATAGCTGGTACAGTACAGAATTGGAGTTAATAGGTATAGTTGAGGGTATAATAGCTGAAGTCAAGAGCAGAATAAACGATAGAGAAACAATAGCTGAAGCACACATGGAGAAACAGAGCTGAGTAAACCTATAACCAGCAAGGTCTGATAGGACTGGGCAACTATATAAAGGAACTTCCGGACACATCTCCCACAGCAGAGTGAAGGGACTGTACACTGCACCAGTAACTCTTTGCTGAGCAGGACTAAGCTAGAGGTATTTGGGTGTGACTGAATA
Source organism: Engystomops pustulosus (assembly GCF_040894005.1). Lineage (NCBI taxonomy): Eukaryota > Metazoa > Chordata > Amphibia > Anura > Leptodactylidae > Engystomops > Engystomops pustulosus. The sequence continues at coordinate 78,393,213 of NC_092412.1, forward strand.
AACAAAAAGGCTAAATCACAGATCATAAGCAGGAGACACCAACAAGCATCAATGTCTTCTTAGCTGCAATCAGCGGACAGAGGATGATGCAGAATATTACAGCTGTACTTGATTCCATGTGGAACCATTGAAATTAACACTACTTTTACTTCACCATTAGAGATGAGCGAGCACTAAAGTGCTCGATTGCTCGTTATTCAACTCAAATTTTTTCCGATGCTCGAGAGCTCATTTCGAATAACGAACCCCATTAAAGTCAATGGGAGACTCAAGCATTTTTCAAGGGGACCAAGGATCTGCACAGGGAATCTTGGCCAAAAAACCTGGAAACCTCAGAAAATGATGGAAACACCACGGAAATGAACAGGAAACAGCAGGGGCAGCATGCATGGATGCCTCTGAGGCTGCTTAATCGCACCATTATGCCAGAATTATGGGCAAGAGCATGGCGATGACACTAATGTGAACAAAACAACGTATTAGATTTGGCCACACGTGGCGTACAGTACGCTTCACCGGCAGAGAGAATGTGGATTGGGATTTCTGGAGACTAGCTTGCAAAACAGTAGCAGGCAGACTAAGCTAGATGAAATTGCATTTGCACCACTGACAGCACACAAAAGGATATTGTGCTGTGACTTTCACTTTTGAAAAAAAAAAAAAAAATCGGCCTAATTCAATCAAACCCCCAATAAATTGTCCCACTTAGCTGTTTGAAATGGATATGTGTGTCACTAAGAGCCAAAAATAATGTTCGCAAGTCTCCCTGCAAATTCGTCACAATATGGTAGTAGATGCACTACTAATGCCAGCAAGCCCAGCCACAAGCAAATAAAATAATAATAAAATAACGCTATTGTAGCCCTAACAAGGGCTGTTGGGTTCTTGTAGAATCACTCATGTCTAACACTAATCTAATAGAACACCCTAACGCTATCCCTGACCAGCAACAGCTCTCTCCCTAACGGCATCCAGACAGAGAATGATCCGAGCACCGCGGCAGTGGCTAGTATATTCCAGGGTCACCTTATCTGGCCAGCCAACCACTGCTATCGACATGTAAGTGTACCACGTGATGTTGGGTGTACTGAGTCTCCTGGCTTGTGATTGGCTCTGTTTCTGGCCGCCAAAAACCAAACGGCGGGAGATGCCATTTTCTCGAGCTGGCGAAATATTCGTCCGAGCAACAAGCAGTTTTGAGTATGCTAATGCTCGAACAAGCATCAAGCTCGGACGAGTATGTTCGCTAATCTCTATTCACCATGTTGTTTGCATTTGCATCACTTTACTAGAGCTGGCTTAGTAGCATTACTTGCTAGTTAATTTTATGTTAGAACTTGTGACTCCTATAGTAGCATTAGAGAGCAAATTAAAGAGTTCTACCATTTTTCATATGTATTATTATGGTAAAGTCCACATATCCTCAGAGTTTTTGGTATTCCAGTTGCCTGTATTTTTTCATCTTATGCACATATCTTATCTTATGGTCAGATAGGTACATGGGACTCAGTATGCTAATATTAAAAGTCTAAAGGATCTGTCATAATGTCACCTGGCACTAGCTGTATTTGTTAAAAATGTGGTAACAGGTTCCCTTTAAAAAAATAAAGGATTCACTTTTTGTCCAACTATTGTTTGTATCAAAAAATTGTGAGTAAATATCAAGATACACTGATCTCAGATGTAAGCAATAAGGATCACAGTCTAGTGAGAATCAATGGGATGGGATGAGACTGGCTCACTAGGGTACAGTAAATAAATCAAATGCTGTTTTGTTGTAACTTTAAAAAATGTAGTTATTGCAATTAGTCTTTCTTTGATTTTTTTTTGTAGTGTGAGGCAGTACAACTGCATCAGAGATTAAATGAAAGCAGCCAAAAAATGCTTGTAACATCCCAACATCGGGAAAAAGAATGTATGAGGAATGGCGCAGCAATTTGCATTGGCATAGCGTTCTTTTGTAAATTCTCAAGTACTTCTTAACCCCCTTTATCTCATCATTTTCAAGATGTAAAAGTTGCAATGAGTTGTACAAGATAGGAAACAACTTGGCTGCATTTACCAGTATCCAAAGCTACAATGCATGAAACAAAGAAATGACACTAATCAAAAATAACTAAATTAGTAGTACTGTAATTGTATACACTGTAAATAAACTAGAATATCTAAATAAAACCTCAGTTGAACATCATATACCCCAGAAAAGAAAATTGAGAGGAAAACCAACAATTACAACAAATAAATCAATAAAAATATGATCTTTATTCAACAATAATAAATTAAAAATACATATAATAAAATATAGCAGGTGAGGTGCTGGGAACAGACCAGGCAGTGTGTCCACAAGTAGGTGCCAGATAAAAAGACAGGTAGAGGCTCAGTAACATATATATGAGGCCATTGCAATGTGCAATAAATGGTTAAAAGCCAGTCAATAATAATGACAAAAAAGAAGGAGGCCTACTCACACAAGAGACTAAACAAGCACTTGATGAAGATCTTAAGTGGTTGAAATGTGCATTTGGGCTTTTCAAGTCTGTCATTATTGATGATTGTACTTGTTAAAATTTGGTTTTGGCCAAGTTCAGCCAAACCCACATTTTAAAAATCTTTGGGTATCGAACTCAGACCTGAACCTTAACCGGTAACGCCCACTATCTATGCTGGCACCAATTGAGGGTGTTAACTGTTGAAATGCAACTGGCAAAATGTCCAGCAACATATAAATTACCATGGCCATTCGCAGCAGTGTTAGGTGCTACCATTTTGGGGAGAGTTGTCACTCCCATTGACATCTCTCAAATTTTTAAACCAGATACACTTACAGTTCTGTATAATATTATTTTGGTCATGGAACCAATGGTAGAACTATTTCTCCAAAAGCCACATGTTACTCATACTACTGTGAACAGCTTACATGGCCTCAACATCCCATTAATTGTGAAAAAATTAAATGTATTAAATTAATGTAAAATTAAATTCATTAAATTGTAAAAGGTTAAAATAATCCTGCTTTAGTTTTAAAGCAGCAAATTACTGTATATTTTGCACCCAAGCGCTTCTGCAAATAAGCACAAAGTTATTAACAGATAAGCAACTCTGTTTCTAAAATATGAAAGCTCTGAGTCCTCCAGAGACAGTGTTATACAGCATCTTGTGTGGCCACTTGAGTAACATGTCATAGGAAACCTTTTATCTGGCCCTCATTTAATTAACATAATTTGTAATACGTTGATAATATCCCTTCAACTCATTCTATCAAGGATTGCTAAATGACTTGAACTTAGGACCTGGAAATAAGTGCTCTTTTACATTGTCTCAATCAAGATCACTCAATGAATAAGTAATCAAATATTCATTTTTCAGAGACCTGTCATATGCCAGTCTATTCACAGGCCAATGAGACTGAACATTTGTGAAAAAGTACAAGTGATGTCTTGAGCCAACTGTACTATGAAAGAAAATCAACTAGTTAAAATACCTCCAAATACTTACCCCTGCTCCTATTCACCTTGACCCTGGCGCTGTCTGTCACTAATCTTGATACACAGGGTTACCTAGAAAAAAAAGTTATAATTAGTAGCACGGAGTGCAGGGACAAGATGTCCGGCGCTTCGGGCTGCTAATTTTGCACACCCCGTTAACTCACGCCTCTTATTACTTTCTTTTCTAGGTGATCCCGGGATGTCAGAATTAGCGACGGACAGCGCCGGGATCATGGTGAAGATGAGCGTATTTGTAGGTTTTTTTTATGTTTATTAACTTGTTGTTTTCCTTTAAGTCTCCTTACAGTCAAGCGATTAACAATGAATAAAATTTTCTTGCAGTAAAACTTGCTTATGTTTAGGAGGTCATCAGGATAACCCTTAATCATGGTCCATATTGTATATGCATATTATTAATTGGAGTACACATCTAGAGAGTTCCACCGATGAGGCAAGTGCTCACAAACAGCAGATCCCACTCTCATGCAATCGAATCGCACTATAGAAGTAACCAGAATGCTCAAGATTCCTTCTGTTCCCCTTGGCCCTCTTTCAGTAAATTGAGAAGTTTTCCAGGATTCTTTCAAGCCAGTATGATGTAGATGATTCCTATTCTGTTTACCTTTAAATACAAAATCCCCCCCCCCAAATAAACTGATACTACCAACCAATTTATGTGGTTACATACTTGTGTGGAAAAAGTCTATCTAGCCAATCTCTTTTGTTATAAGAAGCCCTAGAAGTTGCAGTGTTTTAAAATAAATCTTATTCAATTCTATTTTATAATTTTATAACTCTAATTTGTTGCCTTAATGGGTTTCAAAGCTTTGGTCCATCAACACATTCATCATCATAGCTGGTTAATTTAGGAGCAGCAGGGCATAGGAGACATTACTAGTCACCACAGGAAGGGATGTGATCCAATTATATCCAGTCCACATTTAATTACCTTTATGGGCAGGGATGTTTTCTGTATCCAGTGTACTGACTTCAATCAGAATAAAATTGTTACAGACCAAGGGTTTACTGCACCTTCAAAAATTTTAGGAATGTTCACTTTTCCAAAATTCAGTCTTATCTGAAAGTGGAATCTCCTTTATTTATTCTTTTTATGTATGCAAAACCTATCTTCAGGTCGAACAACAACACCATAACCCACTTCCCTGCACTGCCAAGTGCACAAGGCCAAATCTATTCTTTAAGCAGATCGAAAAATAAATTACAAGACAATTATTTTCCTATGAATTACAATGAATTTGTTCAGAAATATTACATTCATGACTCACTCTACTGCATGAGTCTAGTTTGCAAGTTATTTTATTGGCTCTCCTCCTCATGCATACATAATGAAAGGAATGTTTTTGTTCTTTCAGGACTTAATAAAGAAATTTAGAGACATATTCTTCAGAATTATTTGAATAACTGTATGCAAACAAACCATAAACAAATACTAGAATTGACCATGAATACCAATTTACTGGAGAAAACAACGACAGATGCTTAACAAGCCAATAAGGAATATGAAGCGAAATAATTTTCTCTACCTGCTCAGCACAGTCAACAATAAAATATCATTTTACAATTCTTGGAATGTAAATGCATAGTAATTTCAAGGTTGTTGTCTTGTTCCACCTGAAACCTCTTTTATTTTCTACACTGTGTATACTATATTATAATAACCATATTAAATTAACAATTGCTACACCAGCTCTTCTTCTCTAGCTTTAAATCCTCTTCCTGCAACGTTCTGCAATTCTCCTTTACATTCTATTAAATTGTCCAAACAACGTCACATGATACAGTTTTCCAAATTGTGAAACTGAAACATATGTTGTCATGAGAGCCACTCAATGTTAATGATGTTGATAGGATTTTTGTGTGGGAGGGAACACCAAACAAAGCACTAAGTCTATTATAGGGGTGTTTTAACTAAAGTGATGTGCAGGGCCATAAATTTTTCAATATCTGTATTTTTTCTTCTGTGCAAGAGATTTGATGGGTATGGTGAAAAAACAGTATACATACATTTAATATAGGACGTGCATTGCCGACTTTCTATGTATTAGGCTTAAAGAAAGGGCACAAAGTTTTTGTATATAAAATAGGTTTTGTCTCCTAGGCCTTTGTCACCTGGGAGTGGCTACAGTTTTCCCCTTCCTTTGGAAAACTGCTCCTCCATGTGTCCTTTTCAAATATATGAAAACGCCCATCACTTGGCTTAGCGATGCCCCCTGCTCCTCTATAGCCACTCCCGAGTGGTGGGAGTTATTCATACAATTGAAAAGGACACATGGAGGAGCGGTTTCCCAAGGGTGGGGGGCAGTCACTCCCATGGGACAAGTGCCTAGTCACAGGGCATTGAAAGGTACTATATAACATATCTTTTTTTGTAAAACCTGCGGGGACTGGGGGGAGTGCTAATATGGGGGCCCTGGTGACAGCTTCCCTATAATACATTACATTGTTTTGGCCATGAAAAAGTTTTCATTTCAACGGTTAGAATATGACCCCATATATTTCAATGAGCTCATACACACTGCCATTGATATCAAGGTTCCATGTATCAGCTGACTGCACGCAGCTCTTAATACTGTGCAGTGATTCTAACAAGCCATGCACCTGTGTGACATCACATGACCAGTTTACTGGAAGTAAACAGTGAAGTAAACAGTGAAGCTTCCTGTAGAATGACAGCAAGCAGAAATCTAGAAAACCAAGGGGAATTGATAAAGAAAGCATATTGGACAAATGTATAACCTTTTATAAGTTTATAACCATGGCCAATTACATAGTAATATATACTGCACTGCACATAGTAAGGTACTAAAATTGTATGCTGCATTTAAGTCCTATCATGTAACATAAGCACATACATCATAATTACTCATTGATTGTGTTATATGAGGATATAACAGAAAAGGAAATCAGGCAGCTGAGATTTGTCTTCCATACCCTGGAAGCTTATTCACACAAATGGCTTTTTCCATGGTATGTGAGAATATTGCTGGTGAAATTCAGCAGCATAAAGATTAATCTTTTTTTCATGTGCTATCTTCGCTGACAGTAATAAAATACATGGCATGGTCAGGGACATAATAAAATGTTGCCTCCACTCCACTCCGTACTGTTTTTCATTGCTCTCTATATGGCAATACAAAGATAAGTTTATGGCTAAAATTGAGCTGCTTGCTGGTATAACATACAATTTACAGAGACTCATCAATGTTATGCAAATTGATGGGGTGTGGGGTTCTCTGAGATCTGACATAGTGACCATAACCTTAAAGGTCATCTACCACCAGGATCAAAGATTGTAAGCCAAGCTTTAAAAAACAGCCTTTTAAAAAATTAAGCTAATGAGCCTGAGGGGCTCTGAGCTCAATTAACGTCTCGGCAGAGAAAAATACCCTCTCTTTACAGTGTCATATTTTGGTGCCTACTCAATGTGACTGCTGCAGCCAATCACTCAGTCTGAATAAAAGAAAAACTTGCAGATTACATGCTACTCTTTTCCTAGCCCTACCCAAATCCACTATGCTGTGCATTTACTGGTGCAGGGATGTCATCAGTACATAGTGGCTTGGTACTTTCACCTTTAATTGTTGTTACTCAGTGATAAATACAGTGATAAAGTTTCAGGACTTGGGGTCAATGAACCCCCTGGACCACTGCGGACAAAGTCGACGCCTGGGACCAGAATCTAAGTGGCACATGGTCTTCACCAGAGCCCGGTGTAAAGAAGGATGGTCTTGCTGCAGCGTGGTGCCACCAGGTCATTTCACAGGCATGTGGTGGCGGCCAACAGCTGGTAATCTCGTAGTCAGGGACAGCCAGATGGTCAAGGCAGGCAGAGAGCAGGAGATCAGGGCTGGCAGCAGAGGTTCGAAGTCAGGGTCAGGTCCTCGGAGAGAGGCCACGGAGAGGGGCATGGTAGTGCCTGCAATCTGAGACACAGGGACACCTGTGACATAAAGCTTCATGGGGTTGGACTTCTCTGCCAGAAATGAGCTTTTTGTGGCTCATTTACTTATACTACATTTTCTTGTTGTTCTGTTGGTTTGCTTGTTGCCTCAGATTGTTATTTTCTGTGTTTTTATTTTGTACCTCATTTGATTTCCTGGCTTCTGACTGTATGACTTTTCATTATATCTGCTTTGTGTTACTAATGCTTCGCCTGTTTTGCCTGATCAAGTTCTCCCCTTCCCCTTGCATGGTCAGTGCCATGGTCTGTTAGAAGTTAGCTGGTCCCAAATCGTGGGATTCCTATCATCAGAAGAGTATATTCACAGTGAGTAAGTTACTAGTCTGCCTGAATATTGGTGGGTGAGTTACCCAGTCTAACAGCTTGTGCCCACACTAGTTGTGGGTGTGCTTCTGGTTGGGCTAAGTAGCATTCCATGTTTTACTGGGGAATCACTTAAAGGATAATTTCCACCCTACTACATATGTACGCATGTATTTTACAATTTCTATCTTGTGTCATTCAGCATATGGACATCAGTAATAATTATACATTGTTCTTTATTTTGATTAATTCCATATTTCTTTCCTGTTATTTAAAAGAACATTTAGGATGTCAAGTTCACAATGAAAATATGTGCTTGTATATTGTTCATATCAGCTACAGCATTTTCCTACTTAATTAAGTTAATTATTTCTTTGTTAATTAAACAACAAGATTAGAATATCAATACCGTTGAGATTATATTAACACAGTTTGTCAACTATTAATTCAGCATAATGTACAAGCCTTTTCTCACTCTCGGAAGTGTTACACTGCTGTAGAATTACTGTACTAGTCCCGATGGGCATACATTTATAAATAGAATTAGGACTGATGCTTAGGCTTCTTCTGTCCTTTAGTTAAAGATACTAAAAGAATAAACAACATCTTCTATTACTATGTCATAGGGCACGGTCCATGCCACTCACATTACAGAAGGACTCCAAATTTAGACTCCAAATCTTAGAAAAAAAAGACTTAAAAAACGGAGTGAAAACATTCTACATAAAACACATACTCTTTATCTTTATTTAATACATTTAAAAAAGTCATCTGTCATATCTAGTGCCTCGAGCACTAATGTCTGGGACTACTCCCCCATTTAGTGGCAAGTACAATGTTAGCCAAAACTAAAAAATGAACATTCACATATCTCTGGTTCAGTATACAAATATGGAAGTAAATAAGTAAAGGGAACATCAAAGGAACTCTTAATAGGAGCTCCATATAAAAGATAAGTGTCTTACCCATTTTTGACAAAAATGGAAAGCTACCATGTATCTTCAGTTTTATAGTGCTTTCTTTTGGTGGGAAAGATAATGCGGGCTGATGGACAGCAGAGCTCTAAAAACAAAAAGGCAGCTGTGCAGATCCTGCCTAATGATAAATTGCTGAATGAGCAAATCTATTTGTTGGTTCAACGATTAAGTAGTTTGCTTTTAGGATTCACATAATTTTATAGGCTTTCTAAGGAGGCAGAGTTATCTTCAAAATGACTGAAAACTACAAGTCCCATGATACTTCAGCTCTCGGTAATAGCTCCTCCCTCATATGATCTGCTAACAGTGATTATGTAACAGACTATCCTGTTCTGTTACCATAGTAAAGATGTGTAACTGCCATCACTGCACCTCACTGAGATGACGTCTCACCACAACACTGGCCGTACTGGATGCACTGCAACCAACATTTTCATCCTAAGCACAGCAAAATTTGAAATTACAACTAATTACACATTGGCTTATATTGTAATCACCTATTTGAATGTGAATTATGCTTATTCCTGGTATACCCCTTTAAGAAGGGGGGATTTACAAAAAACTCAAAAAACAATTAACTAAGCAAGGACCCTTTTATTATTTTCCAGGAAAATTGGAGCAACATTTGGATCCAAACAAAGGGGCCCATTTACAGTGCCAGGTGTCAGACTTTGCATGTTTCTCATATAACCTGCTTGCACATGTATTTATAAAGTGTCCGAGACACAAATGTGTCCCTGCACTATACCTGAAGTGACACAAATTTCTGCACTGAGAGGGGTGGTGCAGTTCCAGTTGGCCCGTGTGCCACTTTTGTCATGCAGAGTCTGACAGAATTGTGTTGCATGCCCTATGTTAAAGGTGCACTCTGTCAGAACAATGGAGGGAGCGCCATGTTCTTCATGAATGGGAGCCACAAATCCTGAATCTGGCGCACCCTGCACACTGCACAGGTAAACTGCACATAGTACAGTTTGCACTGTTTTTGATAAATGTGGACCAAAATCTTTATAAAAATTTGACAGAGATAAGCTTTATCTTATCTCCTGGATGATCCATTTTTCATCCATCTCTCTCGGGACACTATACAGATGTGACTCTGTCCTGAAAAACAGATAAAGGTGTTTGCAATTTCTTTTACTTATGTCTGTATCGCCCCTCATGGGGTGTTCCTGAATTAAAGGGAAAATCCCCTTAAAGAAAAAACTTGAAACATAATTTTGAATTTTGTTGTATGAAGTAAAGAATATTAACAAAATATTATGAATTAGGGCCAAATTGAAATAATTGTATATCTGGCGGTCATCTACTTTACTTTTCCATAAACATTACTGTATATACACTTCAGACAAATTTTTACAATTGAGGAATATTCCTGGAAGTCATAGAAAGTTGGCAGCAACAACCGTATCATGTCCCGAACAGGATGCCATAAAATATATATCTGTTCCTCATGATACATCATAATTTATTCAGTATGGACACTGGAACAGCACAGCGGAGCACACTGGATCCGCTAAAGCCTGAGCTCTGTTAACTTTTCCTCCATGAGCAAAACATTGTTTTCCTAGGAATAAATGGGTATTTATGGATGGCAGGTGGTCTTACGATATAGCACTTATGTGCACCATTTGCTACAATAACTCAGCTTCATCTATATTTTTAAGCCTGTAGTTCATCAAGAAAATGACACGAGACCCACACAAAATACGGCAGGTATTATATTCCCAAGAAGTACCGAACTGTCAGCATAAGCAGCATGAAGTTTTTGCTTTAACCTTTGTTTCAAGGCAGTGTCATGGAAATCTAACTTCTCCTTTTGATTTCTTTAAAAACATATTTGCCTTTTTATGAAATGTTGCCATTTGAATGTTGCTCATTGAAATCAGGCTCATGTATGTCCACTGATTCTATGCCAATCCAAATCTTATTGCTGGCATGTAAAAATAATTTACCCTAAAGTCATTAAATCAATTTAGCATTACAGTGACTGCATTTTATTATCTTCATGCTTCAATGCACTAAAAACTCAGCCGATACAGGAGCACTAGAACATCTGCAGAATAGCAAACACAGATAATACATCATTGCCAAGTCCGGAATTCTTCTTTATTTAATGTTTAGGAGGGTTCTAAAACATAAATCATATATTGTTATCATGGTCCTTGTAATGTTTATTACATGGTCTACATAAATAAACACCTATATGCATAAAAGAGTATAAACTAATTATAAATTCATCAAAGAAATCTTAACATACAAATGCAGAATCAGAATTTCCATAGACGGCAGTGGAGTGCTGGCTGGAAACACTGTGCAGGAACCATACAATCTACTGCAGTGGCTATGTCTAGCATGGCTTGCTATGACTTCTAGTTGGTAGCAGGAAACTTTTCTGTGATATAAAGGTATTATTGGATTTATACATTTCTGCCTGCCATTCAGCCCTATACAGGGGAGAACATGGGACAAAGCCACTCCCAGACACCTCCAATAGTGGATTATCTGTTCTATGAAACGAAAATTGATTGTTCATGATGAAGCTCATCGCCTGATCCTTCCTATGTACCAAGATCCTTTTCTTGTAAGGAATCTAGGATAAGCCAATTTATGATACCTAGCTTGAACAGTCTTTGTACTGTTTTTTAAAGCCATTGGGGCACATTTACTAAGGGCCGTGTGCCAGTTTTCTGTCAGACTGACTTTGTGTCGTGGCTGCACTAATCATCATGCAACACAAATTTCTGCACTGAAATGGGTGTTCCAATGCGCTACATTTAACATGCAAAGTCCAAAAGAATGTGTTGCACGTCCCATGTTAAAGGTGCACTAAAAAAAAGTGGTGCACTCTGTGCAAGATGTGCAGAGGGCACCAGATTTATGAAAATTGGGAGCCAGAAATCCTGAATCTGGCACACTCTGCACACAACACAGGCAAACTGCACTTAGTGCAGAATGTACTACTCTTAGTAAATGTGTCCCATGAACTTATAGAAGGGAACCTATCATCAGGTTTTGACATTTTAACCTAATCACAGGTTCCTGTAAGTGATAAAACATATTCCCTCACCAATCTCTTTTTACTTAACTTTTACCTTATGCAGTTGAACTCAAACCATAGTTTAAAAACCTACCTGGGTCCTTGCCAAAAAAAACTTCAAGTCATGTTGACATTATGGCCTCTGAGTCATGGAGTCATGCGATAAACTTTTGCCTCTCTACTGGGCATGTGCACTGATCAGTGGAGTCTACACCCCAGGTTCTTTGTCTCTATGCCTACTGCTTATGTGGGAATGTCCCAGGCTGGTTTTGAACAGTGCAGTCACTATAAGGCTACATCCAAACAAATGTATGGGGGAGGTATATATGGCTGATGTATATACAGCGTATATATGCCCCGCATAGGTGGCAATGGCCGCACTCCCATGTGGCACCGTTACGTTACGTTCTGTAGTCGGGAGAAAGATAGGACATGTCCTATCATTCACTGGAATATGGTGCCGTTCGCCATTTATTACTATGTAGAAGGGCGAGGGTGAGCACCACTCCTCCTTTCCCCTGCGCCAATGTATGCCCATCGTACTACGGTACATTGTGTGAATGTAGCCTTAGGGAGTGATGAGGAGCACTTACTGCATGACTCCATCACTCTCAGGCACAGCAAAGACACAACATCACTGATGAATCATGGAGCCAGCTAGGTTTTATAAACAATTTTTCAGTGAATAGCAGATGGCATAAGTTAAATAAAATAAGATTTGGGATATATGGCTTCAGTATCATACCACAAGATTTTCAGCACATTACGGGAGGAAGGAATCATTAAAGGACATCTACAACCAAGATCAAGGATTGTAAACCAAGCACACAGACATACTGGTGTGTGCCCCTCCTGGCAGGATCTGCTCATCTTTTAGCTTCTTATGCCCTTGCTTTAACAGAAAAAAGGATTTATGTAAATGAACCTAAGAGACTCTGGGCTCCATAGGTTTTAATAAAGCCTGAAGCCCATCAGGCTAATTTTCATAATTTTTAAAGCCTTGTATTCCTAAAAACAAGGGCATAAAAAGCTTAAAGAAAACTGACACATACCAGTATGTCAGTGTACTTGGTTTGCAATCCTTCATTCTGGTGATAGATGACCTTTAAAGGACAGCTACCTTCAGTTAACTCAGAACTTCTCAGTTCCTAAGAACTTATTTTATTATAACTCTACATGCCGCAATCATTATTGTTATGCAAATTAGCCTGGGGCACTCAGGCTATGTCACGCGAGCGCCTCAGGGAGCCTAGCATTTTTATGTATGCACACCTTCTGAGGCACATAGAGTTATAATGAAAGAAGTCCTGAGGTTACCCAAGAACTTCTTACTAGGACACTAGATGAAAGATGTCCTTTAAGAGAGCAGGAAGAGGCTTCTGCAACTCAACATCGCAAAGAAGATACTACAATGTCAGTAAATTTATGTCGAGTGCAACAAAATGGTAGCTATGGACGTCAGTATATGTGATATGCACGCAGCATCTTAGACTGAATGTGGAAACTAGAAGCGTATTTTGGAAATATGTGCTGAAAAAATCTGATGTTTGATTCCAAGGGAAGGCTGCAAAATATCCTACTACAGTGGGATGTTTCAATTATAGCCTAATGATAATAACACAAAGGTATTATACCACAATATGTATGGGAAATAAAACAATTTGCATATGCAGAACAGGTATTGTGAAATATAATTGGAAAGCTTACTTTTAATTTGTTTGAACAACCTCATTGTTGCACCTTAGTGCTAAGTTAGTATATAACGTGTGAACACATTTCCGCTGGAGATGGGTTTTGTGAAATAAAAGCTCCACCTTTATAACAGGTTTTCAGTAACACAAGGAAAGGGCTGTGTAATCTGTTTTGTAATATGTATTACCTATTTAGCAGTGTGCTTTATTACCACTTTAAGATACCTATAATATAATGAAGCTGTCACCATGTAGTTTAAACTGCCCACAGTGCAGTATAGAGAGCGGGTGATGAGTAAAGTGATATATGGCTTTGTGGGGTAAATTCATTGCCGTTTGCAATTTATTCCTTCAATTTCTTTCTTCATATCCATAGACAATTGATTTTTTTCAAATCCTGACTACATAAGAACTGTGAACCATGATCTAGTGTACATGTTTTGCTTTACTTTTTCCTTGAGAGAATCTGTCACTAGGTTTTACCACCATCCCACCTCAGGTTGGATATGAAATGCCCTTACTAGAATTCCCTCTTTTATTTGGAATCTCATACATTTACCTATAAAAAAATCTCCTCCAAAATCAAGCAAATATGACTCTTCTCACATCATTTTCACACAAGATGAGTCAAATTTTGTAATTGTAAATGGAGTGTAAATTTAGAAGCGCATCACATCAGGCTTATAGTTCTGTGATCCTGAACATACAGGCAGTTAAAAAATAAGTGGGAACTGGATATTTCTGCAACTTCCATTTTTAACTATGTAATTTGCTACCTGTATTTACAGTTCCATATCTCACAAACCCATAAGCTTGGTGTGACCTGAAAGCAGGGCCGGCGCCAGCCCTAGGAGTATATAGGCAAGTGCCAATGCCCATGTAAGGCTGTACATAAGGAATCCATGGGGGTAGAGGGGGGCTGTATCTAATGAATCCATAGGGTGGGGGGGGGGGCTTGTATAAAATAACCACAAGGGTGCTATTTGGTAAGATGAATATTTTATGACTGGAGACTGTTTTAGTTTCTGAATTTTGAATGCTGCCACATAAGTTCACTGCAAAGGGGCCCACTGAGGCTCTGTCACCTAGGGGCCTACTGAAACTTGGAGACGACCCTGTCTGAAAGTATTTCCAAGTATTAGAGAACCAAAGATCTGAACTCCTGCAACTCCTCCAACCACTAAACTTGACTTATCTCATGTGAAAATTAGGTGAGAAATTTATATTTTTCTGAATATGGGGAGATTTTTTTTATAGGTAAACGGGTGAGATAAAAGATGGAATTCTAGAAAGGATATTTCATTCCCTATCTGAGGTGGATAGTAGTTTATAGGGATCAAACCTGGTGACAGGTTCTCTTTAACTATATATCATACCATATGGAAATTGATGAAGGTGAGAAAAAAGCACAAACTCTTCATCCAGCCCAATGTCACTGGCTCAGAATTCACACATTCTATACATATGTTTAATTATAGTAATAAAAGGAGAGTGTAAACAATAAGGTATAGGAATGAGCTCAGCTCTCACCCCAGTAGGGCACTTTTACATATGCCACGATATCTGCACATCTGTCTCATGACAAACATTAAATGATTGGATTCACTGTCAATTACAGGAAAGAACAAGTTTATTTTCAATTACAACGGGAGCTCAAAAACAGCTGGGAAATCTCCATGGGGAGGTACAAGAACCAAAAGGGTGAATGAAGCTTCAGAATGGTAGACTGCACAGTACTAATTAGGGAGAAAGCGAGTAATGACTGAGAAACACCTCTACATCTATAGCACCAGCTTTACAAATGAAATACATCTCCTAGGAGCGCAGCACAGCACTACAACAGGTACAGACAAATAATTGCTGTTATCTCTTACATGTCTCTACATGCAGGTTCACAAGAATAAATAATATTGTTAGTAAAAATGAAAGGTGCTACGTATATGATTACTATGCCGTGCCAGGGTTACTCTTCCTTGTCGTGATCTATTCTTAATGGGACTTTCTTACCTTAAAATGTAATATTTATGTTTGTAAAAAAAATGTATTAAAAAATTAACGGTGTTTATTTGTACATACTGTTTCAATGATAAGCCAAGAGCAGAGCCCTTATATTTACTTTTATGGTATGACGCTTCCTGGTGTTCCTGGTGTCCATCTACCACCAGGATGATGGATGGTAAACCAAGCAGACTGACATACCTGTGTCCACCCTCTCTGGCAGGATCTACTTTTCTTTAAGCTGCTTATGCCCTTGTTTTTAAGAATAAAAGACTTAAACATTATGCAAATGAGCCTGAAGGGCTCCAAACTCCATTAAAACCTATGACTCATTTGCATAATTTTAAAATTGTTGTAAAAAGCTGGGTATAAGAAGCTAAAAGAAGAGCAGATCCTGCCAGAGGGCTGGCACACCAGTATGTCAGTGTTCTTGGTTTACAATCCTTTATCTTGGTGGTAAGCTTTAATGTTTAAAGTACCATGTATTTCCACCTAGTGAACTGAGAGTCAATGTACACAAATGCTCAGTCACTCTAACTAGAGCCAGAACTCTGTGTAATGATGCACTGTTCACTGCAGACTAGCCAATAAAAAAGAGTGCTTTGACTAGAATATTTGAGCTCCAGCCCATTACAAAATAATTTTCAGAACCAATGTCCAACAGTCCAATAACCCTAAACCAAAAAAAGAAACCCAAAACCCAAACAGGGAGCTTATAAATTGTAGTCTTCCTAATAGAAATAGATGTTGGCCCTGCCTGTCAGTGACGGAGCACAGATTTTATATTGAAAGCACAGAGACTGATTGCTCAACATAACTCAAATATCATAATTCTTGCAAATGGAAAAAACAGCCAGAAGAAAGCACTGTCAATATTTGTTTATTACTAAAATTAGGATTGAAGTATAGTCACAAATACAGTGGGGGTCATTTACTAAGGGCCCGATTCGCGTTTTCCCGACGTGTTACCCGAATATTTCCGATTTGCGCCGATTTTCCCTGTATTGCCCCGGGATTTTGGCGCACGCGATCGGATTGTGGAGCATCAGCGCCTGCATGCACACAACGGAAATCGGGGGCGTGGCCGAGCGAAAACCTGATGGATTCGGAAAAACCGCCACATTTAAAACAATAAAAGTGTCGCTTGGGACGCGCTTACCTTCACTTGGTCCGGCTCGGTGAATTTCAGGGCATTCGGATGCTTTTCAGCACAGCAGCACCAACTGGTGGACGGCAGAGGAACTACCTTGATGAATCCCGGCCAGACCCGAATCCAGTGCAGAGAATGCGCCGCTGGATCGCGAATGGACCGGGTAAGTAAATCTGCCCCAATATTTTTTAGGATATTTGTCCGGGTTGCTGCTCGTTTGATGTCCTAGAAACTCGGTGTGGGTTTTTAGAAAGTATCTACATTGGTAGCCACTTTTCAAGTAATGGGTCTTTCTATAGTAATACATTTTACTAGTCATAGACATATAAAAAAAATTCTAAATAAATAAATAAATGCATACCTGATGAAGAATCCAGACTGAAGCTGAAACAGGTTTAACTTTTTTAGTAACTTATTATTTTAGATGCATGTATTATTATTATTACTATTTTAATGGCTGGCACAATGAACTTGCCCAATTTCCGACTGTGCATTATTTTTAAACTTGTTAATTCTTGAGACAGTGAAAGAATTATTCAAACTAAATTACAATTATGGTCAGAATTAGTGGAAATGCTCAAATCAGTATGTGTATGAAATAGTGTATTAGACACCAGTGCGAATGTAATTAATTACCACAGCAGGGTGGTTGTAACAAGTTATCAGGCAGTGTTGTCTCCTTGGATTGATACTAAGAATGTCCTTCTGCTTGTGTAGTTTCAAGAGCACAAAGCAAGCGAACCAAGTGATTACATTCATCATTACTATTGTCTGCTTTTGAGCACCATGCTAAAGGTAAATGAGCATCGATAACTAGAACTAGTAAGCACATATTGCAGTAGAGTTCATCTTCTTTATACATTGTATTCTTTATGTATAAATAATAAAAAAAGCACCAAGTGCCCATAAACAGAGCTTGGATAAAATATTTCAGCATAGTAGTCCTCCAAACTCAGCAGGATTCTAAATTCTCTCCTACGGTAAATATCCGAGAACAGAAAAATTTGGTATGTTGGATTCAATATGCCTGACCTTTTCATCCACAGAAAGTAATCTACTGCCCAATGAAGTTGGTAGATTTCCCTCTATCGTGGAAAAAAAGTTTGCTCAACTAGGCAACGGGGCAAATTTAGAGATACAGGGGGTCATTTACTAAGGGCCCGATTCGCGTTTTCCTGACGTGTTACCCAAATATTTCCGATTTGCGCCGATTGTACCCGAATTGCCACGGGATTTTGGCGCATGCGATCGGATTGCGGCGCATCGACGCCAGCATGTACGCGACGGAAATCGGGGGGCGTGGCCGAACGAAAACCCGACGTATTCGGAAAAACCGCCGCATTTAAAAACCGAAAATGTGTCTCTTGGGAAGCACCACCTTGTGGACGGTGGAGGAACTACCTTCATAAATCCCGTCCGGACCCGAATCCTGTGCAGAGAACACGCAGCTGGATCGCGAATGGGCCGGGTAAGTAAATCTGCCCCACAAAGTTACTTTTCTAGCGGAAAGTCCAAGAACAGAACGGCACTCACTTTTCTCAATCCACAATTCCTTTATTCAAGCGTTTAAACATCAGACATATGAGGACGCCGGGGTCCACAAGGTAACAGCCTGTTTCGCGCGTATAGCGCTTTGTCAAGCCTCCTCATCATGTCCAGGACTCCACCCTTATAAAAGCCAAGGTGGAGGTACCTGTATCATGGCGAGCAGTAAAAGTTACATTCATTAGTGCACAATACAAAAAAAAAATTTACCGTGAATTTACCTTTCTATCACTAAAAACAATGTAAACTACAGTGCAATGAGTAGGTTTTCACAGAAATAAGCTCAAGTAATTTTTATCATTAAGTCCTCTCGGACCCATAGCCCCCGTCTTCTTCATCCTTCTTGCTTCTTCTGTTAGCAATTCCCTCTGACGATTCCCCCCCCCCTTTGGATTATTCCTCACATGTACAATTCCTGCAAATTTCAAAGAACGTGCATTACCACCATGGGATGCAATAACATGCTGAATCAATCTTGGGGAACCTTTTAGGGTCACAATAGAGTTTCAATGCTCCCGGAATTTCACGAACAGGTTACGTATGGTTTTACCAATATAAAAATGTTTGCACGGGCAAAAAATTACATATACAACAAATGACAATCTACAGTTTATGAAATCATGTACTTCATGTGTAACACCACCTATTCGTAGAAAATTACTGGTTAGCATTTGATTGCAAAAATTACAATGTCCACATCTAAAGTTGCCTTGTGGGGTACATGTATCTAGCCATGTTCCCACAGGTGTACTGAAGCGACTATCAACCAATAGTCTTCTAAGGGTTTTACTTCTTCTAAAGGCTATTATTGGTTTTTGAACCGCTAGTTCTTTTAAGTGTGGATCTGTTTATGGCCGAGCAGATCTCTGCTTCGAAAGTATTATACTTGAAGGAAAAAACAAAGTGATCCTGTTTTTTGGTGATATTTCTACTTCTCACTTTCTAGCTTGCTTTTCTAGCTTTTAACTCGGTTCTCTGTATTAATTAAGGTGCCAAAAACCACAGGGAATAACTGCTCAATTGTTTGGGTATCAGAGCCCTATAAATGTAATACTGATGACCTATCGTAAAGAAATCTTATCAAAATCTAAACCCAGGGAAACTTCCATGGACTACAAAGCCTGAACAGTTTACACTCCTCTCATACCCACCTACCCCATCATTTGAATATAACTTTATATATTTGCTTAGACCAAATGAAAAAAAAGAGAAATCTGTAAATCTGTTCGCTTATATGGAAAATAAAGAAAACAATAAAAAAATATAGGAAAAAAAACTGTAGAGTTGGATCCTTATACCTGTTAAAACATTAAAGGAAGAAAAACAGGATAACAGAATAATATACACTACATTACTCTGTCAAACTGTTGCCTCAAACATAACAACAACAACAACGCTATTGATTTCTGGCAGCATAAAATAGGAACTTGTTATTATGGTAGCATAGGAAGAGCGGACTACTGCCAAGCTCCCACTATTACAAACTTCCTTTCTGCAATGTTTACAGTTCTTAAATAATTCAGTGAAAAAGTAAATAAGCAACTATAGAAGGATTCATTGTTTTTATTGATTATTAGTCATATGATTATTTCCCCAGGATAACATTATGTCCATTATGAAATATGCATTAGACTGTAATATTATCTATACCATCTTTATATTTGCATAGGTTTGTATATAGATTGCTATTTGCTATTCACTACTACTCTAATACATTGTTCATTCATTTTATATCTAACAATTGTTTGGTTAATTGTCTTTGGCCACACGATTAAACTCAGTGGGGATAATGTTAAAGGGGTCTGCGCACAAATTGAAGTTAGGCCCTATCGACAGGATAGGGTCTAACTTGCTGATCGATGGGGGTCTGAGTGATGAGACCCACACAGATCACAAAAACGAGGGGACCGATGGGGTCCCACGTACTTCAGTCGGACCCCTCGTTGCTCCATGAGAGTAATGGACAGATGATCGAGCATGACCGTTTGGCTCCATACATCTCAATGGAGCTGACGGAAACTGCTAAGCGCCATGCTTGGTTAATGGAAAAGATAATCTGTTGGCCTAAGGGTACAAATAGATGGTACGGCCATGATGCTGCTGTGATGCAGTTGTGACGATAATACGAAAGAAAATTATTATTTCGTGACAGTTTTCAGTACATGAAATTATAACTTTAGTGTTAAACTCTCTGCCTGCCTGATTGAATACATCTTACTTCAAAGTTGATTTTCTGAATGATGGCACCGACCTGAGCCATGAAAGAAACATATTGAACAGCTGTTCAGCTGCTTGGCAACATACTGGTCAATTTCTGATGACAGGTTCCCTTTAAAGAGATTTTCTGGGACAAAGCTTTATTTTTAATATAGGCCTCATGGGGGGTGGTAAGTACTTAACCTTCTCTGGCACTCCAGTACAGTGATGCATGTCACTCCCATCTCAGTTTAGTAGAAACAGTGGCACATCAAGTCACATCATATTTGTGCACGGGTTACAGCCTAAAGCTTAGGCCTATATTCGGCTGAAATGGTTACTGGCTGTTGATGCCAAATCTTTGAGTCATAAAGGTTAAATGCATGTAACAAAAGTCATCTACAGAGGAACTGGGTGTGAGTTCCCGTGTTGACGCACCTCGGTGGAGAAGGGGCTAAAAGTTTAATTGTTCTGCTGGCGGCCGGCAATGAAGCGCTCAATTAACAATTAAATTAACAATTAAACATTTAATTACATTCTAATATAACAAATTTCTCCTTATATGTACTAATACTCTTTAGATTCATTTGTTGTTTCTATTGTGCTGTGTAAATCTCTACACTTATATTTCTGTATGAGCACAGTCTATAGCACTGGAATATCAAATGTGCACACTAAGATATAAATGTAAACCAACGGTTTTGTTTACGCATGACACCCCCCATGTATTTGCTTGGGACCCTGAAAATCAGGGGTATCCTCATGTAGCCATTCTCGTAGACTGTATTTGAAAAAAAAATTAGCCTTTGAGAGGAACTGAGGAGAATTGTTTTTTGGAGGAACTTCATCCCACATGACTCTATTGGTATCTACAAGATACCAATACAGTTTAAAGCTAATAGTATAACCTCTGGTTATACTCTTTACCTAGTAACTGTGGTGTATATGTAGATGAGAACGGCATAGACTCTCGTCACTAAACTTTCATCCCCTGGGAACAGTTCACTGGAATGGATGAACTCTCAACCAGTTCTTTGTGCAGGTACAGCAAATAAGCAATCTCAAAACAGGATACAATCCAAGACAAGGTGAAATTGAAGGTACAAAGAACAGACGGCACTCACCAATTTTCTGCTGAACTTCTTTCTTTCTTTATTCTAGTATAATGAACATATACTCATATGGAACATACAAGAGAGGGAGTGGTGGTAGGATGCCTACAAGAAGGCGGCGGCCGTTTCAAGCGGTACAGTGCTTCTTCCGGCCTCTGTATAAGTAAGTGTATGTTCCTGTGAGCAGAGGTCGCACTAACATTTTTCCAGAAGGGTAAAAATACTCCTCTCACCATTTTTGAGGAGTATTTTTACCCGAGGAGGAGTATGAAGATTTCGGTAATACACAGCGCACACTACACTCACTCAGCGCACACTACACTACACTCACACAGCACACTACACTACACTCACACAGCACACACTACACTACACTCACACAGCGCACACTACACTACACTCACACAGCGCACACTACACTACACTCACACAGCGCACACTACACTACACTCACACAGCGCACACTACACTACACTCACACAGCACACACTACACTACACTCACACAGCGCACACTACACTACACTCACACAGCACACACTACACTACACTCACACAGCGCACACTACACTACACTCACACAGCACACACTACACTACACTCACACAGCGCACACTGCACTACACTCACACAGCGCACATTACACTACTCACACAGCGCACATTACACTACTCACAAAACGCACACTACACTTCACTCACACAGCACACACTACACTACACTCACACAGCGCACACTACACTACTAACACAGCACACACTACACTACACTCACACAGTGCACACTACACTACACTCACACAGTGCACACTACACTACTCATACAGTGCACACTACACTCACACAGCGCACACTACACTCACACAGCGCCCACTACAGTACACTCACACAGAGCACACTACACTACACTCACACAGTGCACACTACACTACTCACACAGTGCACACTACACTACACTCACACAGCGCACACTTCACTCACACAGCGCCCACTACACTACTCTCACACAGCGCACACTACACTCACACAGCACACACTACACTACACTCACACAGCGCACACTACTCTCACACAGCGCACACTACACTACACTCACACAGCGCACACTACACTCACACAGCACACACTACACAGCACACACTACACTACACTCACACAGCACACACTACACTACACAGCACACACTACACTCATACACTACACTCACACAGCACACACTACACACTACACTCACACAGAACACTGCACACACTCACCCGGCCTTAAGTCCCGTTGGGATCACATAAACGCAGCCAGCTGCGGGCAGGTAGAGATGGAGCAGGACAGGGAGCAGCAGCCCCGCTGTCCACAGGTCTCCCGGGGCCTGCGCTCTTGCTCCGGAGCGCTGATGACACGGATCACCGTGTCACGTGTCCCGCTGAGCGGCCCGGTTCGGTGCGCGCTGCAAAAGAGGTGTCTGTAGCGCGATCATAGCGTGCAATGAACCGCTCAGCCTGCGCGCTACAAGGAATAATTGCCAAGCGTAACTTTACGCATGGCAATTATTTTGGGGGGTAATGTCGCCTCATCAAGTGTCTATGACGCGTGGTGAGGCGTTAATGCGACCTCTGCCTGTGAGTATATGTTCATGATACCACAATAAAGAAAGAAGTTCAGCAGAAGATTGGTGAGTGCCATCTGTTCTTTGTACCTTCAATTTCATCTTTACCTAGTAACATTCTGTTACGATGTTAAATACCCATTTGCTTTTTTAAAGGAGTTGGCCACCTTGATGTTAAATAATTTTAATTGTGCCCAATAAAGTGTATAAAGTAACCCCCCCCCCAACTTAGTGCCAGTAGCGGGTTATAAATCCATTCACCTAGTCTCTTCTTCTCCATATTGTATCCCTGGCTTCCAGGATGGCGCTGAAGTAGTTTGGATCGGTTCTGCACTTTTCCTGAACAGAGCTTACCAAATTGATCCCTGTCCCCAATGGGGCTCACAATCTAATCAACCGACCAGTATGTTTTGCATTGTGGGAAGAAATCGGAGGACCCGGAGGAAACCCACGTAAACACGGAGAGAACATAAAAACTCTTTGCAGATGTTGACCCTGGGACTTGAAACCAGGTCCCCAGCACATCTGCAGTGTTTCAGAGCTGTGCATCCACTCACTGAGCACAGGACGAGAGGAATGTCACGTGTTCCTTAAGTAAGAGAGCCAACCAGGACAGATTGCACGAAGGAGAAGAGAGAAGATGAAGAAGAAGCTCCTGGATCACATATGAGGACAATGATGGAAAATTCCTTTGGAATGTAAGTGACAATAACCTTTGTCATCCTGCCCCAAAGCCCCACAAAAAAATTTAAGTGTTCAACTCCTTTAAAGTGTTCTCACAAAAATATCACCAGCAAAATTTGTATTGAGAATAAAAGGTTCATAGCATAAATCTTTTAATAATTGTATTTTTTTTAATATAGATTTTATAATAATTTTAGGCATACGAAAGAATAGACAGACAACAAATGTCTTGCAATTAGTAGACTTACACGTTTCTACAATTTCTAGTCTACACAGTATATGACAAGATATGCGACTCAATCAGCAGCTATAGAAAGCTGGATTACTCCTTTGCATACGTGTGGAGTAAATCTCTCAGGAGTTGCACTTACAGTACATTTCACTTTATCTTTCTTACCTAGACACGTACTAGATAGAAGTTAGAGCTACATTACCGCACATCAATTTACTTTCTATAAACCCACTTTACACATTTTTCAAACACCGGAGCAGGATTTTATTATTCCGCTCTTTAAATAAGCAAGTTACACTGCCGCTTTATAAGAAGGAGAAACTTTTTTCTTAATTTAATGCACTATTAAGCTTTTTATTAAGATATTATTAATCAACTCTAAGCCTCTGAAAAGCAACAACAGCAGATCTTTAGAAGTGCAATTAAAGCTGGGTTTAATGTGGGCACATTAATGTATGGTAATGCTCTGTCACTAACTGCGGAATACAAATAGTACAGCACTCCTGAATTATCCTGCAGGTACAATCTATGGATGGATACCCCAATGAAGGATCATTCTATATTTATCTCATAGATGAAAAGGACTTGAGTGTTTTCATCAAGGAAATTGCCAACGAGGGGTCTGCAAGTGATGACATGTCTTCACCTGGCACGGAAGCATAAGTCATCACTCATGTGGCTACTACAAAGCTTTCAAATATGTGAAAGGATCACTAAGCAACATTGGATGCTGTCACCTACTCAGCTAATCAAATGGATCTTTACAGGTACAGAAGTCTTTTTTATAGATGCATCAATATGAAGCAAGCAGACCTCAAATATCTTTATCTATAAATGAATCCACTTATTTTCTGCACTTAAATATTATTAAATTAAATGCTGTTTTGTTAAAAAGGAAATCTATGAGCTATAGTTACAGATGGAATAGTACACCACTGGGAAAGGGTCACAGAGGACGCATGCCATGCTATTTCACTGCTCCGTTCATGTGGTCACTGTCACAGTAACAAAAGCACTACTATAAAAAACATAAACTTTAAAGGTATTATCCGAGATTTAAAACAAATGTTATTTATGACATGGGGGCTATAAAACAATAAACCACTTATACTCACCTCCTTCAGCGCTCTCTTTCCCCCACGTTGAACAAACAGAGATCTGCCAATGATGGACAAGCCGATGGTGAAAGGGAGCACCCAAGGAAGTGAATAAAAGTAGTTTATTGTTTTTATATTAACCCCAGCCATGTATAATACTTTTTGCAATTTTAAAGACAACCCCTTCAAATGTGGAATGTTATACTAAGCTTCTTGGTACATCAGGAGCTTGCAAATACAGAAAAAAAATGCACACAGCGGGTGGGATTTATCACCACTGGGCACATCATGTGATACACCCCTGCCAGTGCACAATGCACATGATATACTAAAAGGCTCCAGCTGGGTAAATTATACCAACCCCCAGCTTACTCCCCATCCCTCTTCAGATTCTTGTTTCTCAAGCATTTGCAAAGCTTCCTCACAGGTATTGAAATACTCAATATTCCTCACAGGTACTGAAGTCATCTGTAGTATATCTTGACATCATGCAAAAAAAGTTGTTACTTATAAATACAAATGCACCTAATGTTGCTTATTAATTAATAACACAATCAAAGGTAGCCAATACATTCTGTGGATATAAGAGAAAATTGTTACAAACTGGAACCTATAAAATTGCAATTTGCATTTTATCCATTTGGACTAAATGCTTTCCACTCATCAGGTGCATAAAAACATCTGCTTGTTCGCCTCCTTCTTCTTTCCACAAACTGCCCAGAAGTACCCCTTCACACAATTAATCACTTCTTCTGTAGAGAGGAGGCCAAGAAGAAAAAGAGAGTGGAATGATGACTCCTACCTGTCTGCTTACCTCAACATATCCTAAGATGATGTGTGACAGCTAGGAGTAGTTCCATCGCTATGCCAAAGTGTGAACACCACGCAAGAATCACAAACAAATGGCCCAAAAGCAGGGTCTGGGTCACAATGATTTACTCACAATCCTTAGTTGAGAACGCAAGATCTTTGAAAATCTGCATGCCTGAAAAAGCAACATCCATAAAGAAAAGAAATCCCTTCTTGACTTACATCCAGCCAAGAATTTCCCTACACTGTACTGATGATGCATCTTATCATTGAAACAGCACTGTCTACAGTTGGTTGTCTAATGATTATGGTAAAGATTAAGTAGTTTGGCTATTATGATAGGTTATGTTACTAAGCTTCTTGATAATCATAGACACTGATGTAGAGGGAGCTGTCGTTGTACAATTGTAACACAAACCATGACGATGGGTTTATGCATCTAGTCTAAATTTCCTGCCGTAGCAACAACCATCCCAGATTCAGCATCTGAATTGTCCACGATAGACAATTAAACATCTGTTTATCCCTGTTTTTATGGTTACACATCATTTTGCAGGTATGCCTAATTTATAGGTGAAGCAATTTGTCACATTTAGCCATTAACAGCAAGCTACACCAAAAACACACTTCTATCCTTCACTGCAGGTAAATGAGGCTCCCTTGTGTTGTATAAATCAGCATGCAATAGCAGATAAAAGGCACATTTTCTGCGGTTTTTGTACTCGTGATTATGCATAAAGTTAAATTCGACTCTATTTGCCGCTCTACATGATTATCACACCTTACGATGTACGAGCTCCACTTTTAATATCATAACTGGAAGAATGGTGTGAACTGCAGTACGATAAAGAGGATCACATATTTCATATTGAAAATGTTTAACATTATCACTGCAGAAGATGGAATATATTATCTTATGATCTGTAATCAAATGGTAACTCATATATTTACACATTTCTGCTGAGCTGAAATGACTACGTTCTCTACATTTTATCTTGGTGAACGGCTAAGGTGTATACGATATAAAAACATGAATGCACATTTTCATCAGGTTTTACATTTTTGCTGCTTTACTACCGTCTTCTATGTAGTAACTAATAATTCTGTCACTTTCCATGGAAAATTAAGAGGAACATAGCTGTAACATCTTCCCCTAAAGAAGTCG
This sequence comes from Engystomops pustulosus, assembly GCF_040894005.1. Classification (NCBI taxonomy): domain Eukaryota; kingdom Metazoa; phylum Chordata; class Amphibia; order Anura; family Leptodactylidae; genus Engystomops; species Engystomops pustulosus. The sequence goes on from NC_092412.1 coordinate 78,420,278, forward strand.
GGTACATTAATAACTTCTCTGCAACTACAGAGATATTACTGCAGGTTCCTCTACATTAACTCTTTGTAAAATAAGGAATTTTCATAAAATATTACTATGTGGGCTGCTTCAGCTGAAAGCCTGGTAAGTAAGAAGTCTATTCTAGAATAGATAAAGACAATATTTAAATGGAGTCTATAGAACATATAGAACTTTTAGCAGGGCTGTGTAGGTACAAGCTTGTATTAAATACTACTGTTTTGTCTTTCATAAATAATACTCTTATTATTTATGCAAATTAGCTAAACAGCCTCCCCCCCCCCAGGCTTGTCTGAACCTTCTGGTGCACCATTATTTTACATTTTGCCATCCTGCAGAACTATTAAAGCCATCTAGACCCCATTGCTTATACAAATAGCTAAGTTCTCAAAGTGGAGCCGATTTTGTAACTCAGATCCGCTAGACTCCTCATGTCTTCAGCGTTTGCTACACAAACACCAGAAGACACATGCATGGTTCTCTATATTGTGTCCAGCACCTGAAGAATAGTATTGGTTCTGCAGAGTAACAAGCAGTTAGATGTATTTTGGAAAGAGTAGTGAGGCCTGTATTAATGGGTCTATAGGGATGCTGCAAATATGTAAAAATTGATGCACAAGGAGGCCTGGGTGCAATATTATGCTCATTTACATAAAGAATAAAAGTGTTGTTTATGCAAAGTGACAGATTATGTTAATTTGCATACAGAATAAAAGCATTATTTAGTAAAAATGACACACAACCCTGGCATGAATGTGCTATGTAGTAAATGCCTATGCCTTTTAGCAATATGCTAAAACATGGCAATAGAGTCCATTAAAAGGACTTTCTAAACAATGTGGTAAAGGCTTAGAGATCTCTATTAGTGTGACTACACAAAAAGCTGTGATTGATCTCAGCGGGAAAGCTAAGTAGCAGTGGGTGTTCCTCCTAAGTGTCTGGTCAGGATTTAGGCTTCTTTTTTTCTATGTAGGGTTAGAGGATTCCCAATGAACCTTCACAAAGCAGGGTTTTGACCAGGGCCACCACTAGGAAGTTGGGGGCCACTGACTGGCAAATGAGTTCCCTGCACCTGGAAAGAGAGGAGGGTTTACTGTGACTTAGGACCCCTTCCCCTCCTTGGGGCGTTCTGAACATAGTCACACTAAACTCCCCTGGTTCAGACATTTTATACAGTGTGATATGTTGTCCTGTTTATTCCCTCCCCACTGGAATTGTGGGAGTAATTGTGGGAGTAATATCGGAAGTAGTAGTGTTCAGGGTATTTCCCCAGTGATGTCACTTTCCTTATATGGATAGTTACATCACTGGGGAACTCCTCCTGCTGAGTAATGTTTACACTCGGTGAAGGCCAGGAAAGGGATGTAATATTGGAATATGTGTTCACCACAGATTCAATGGCTTCCACTCAGCTCACACGTCGCTCTGCAGGATGGAAACACACAGCTTGCTTTCTCTTTCCATCTTATTTTTTAGACAGTATTTGATGTACAGTATACTGGTAACACGGAGACAAAAACTATACTTCGTCTATCAGTATATATCAATGGGTAACTAAGAATATATGTTGGTAACTTTCTTGGCATATTTGCTGTTCATATAAAGAAAAAGTGGTGAACCTAGCCTTACTCTACATTTTACTCTTGCTTAAAATCACATAAACTTATATAATTGGGGAGATTTTTCTCATAAGTGTCTGAGACATATCAGTTCTATGTGCCAATGGCAACCAATCAGTGCTGAGCTTTTATTTTCCCACAGCTGTTTATAAAATTAAAGCTGTGCTCTGATTGGTTTCCATGTGTAACTAGAATAGTTTTACCTCAGACTATTCTTATAAATCTTCCCCTACAGTATATACCTCAGAGTTCCCTATATTTTACTGCTTTCAGTTATGTCAGCGTTATATCAACTGACAAGTTCACTTTAAAGGGTTTTCCACTTTCAATACTTAATTCCCATAACTGATCCTCAACAAGGAGCTGATTTATGGGAAAAGTGAGCCATTACTAAGGGTTCAAGGTAAATGAAGCATCACATCCACCGAAATCACTAACCTATATAGACAATATTTGTCTTCATTAAACAAATACATTTCTTATTTGAAATCCAGCTGTACCTCATTGCGATTATGTCTATATCAGGGCCGTGTAATGAGCAGAGGATGTCTATATTGTGTACACTGCCATACATCCCTACTATTTCCTCTAATTCACATGCTGAGCAGACCTACTGTGATAACCTTTGTACTCATCTATAAAATATTCTATACGCTAGTATATTTGATGCCTGAATCAATATTGTAGTGAACAGTGAAAATATATAAATTGATTCTCTATAATATTATAAAGCATTATATTATTGTATGCAATTTCTATGAGAGTTCTTGTATGTAATTATTTTAATGTCTCAAGAGGATTCCATCATTATTCTGTGGTATTGACCCGGATGAAAAGGTGTCAATATCAAAGGCCCTCTTAACTGTATCATCAGCAAATCATGACCCTGGCCAGATTTAACTTAATTCAAGAACATACTAATAAAGCACTTGGAATCAAACGTGTGTGCATGTGCCAGCATGCCTAATTATATGAGAACGGCACACATTTCCATGGGAAAATAGTCTTATAACTTATAAAAAAAAAGCCGAAAATGTGAAATAATATAACTATGCTTCAATCTAGCAAAAGTCCTTTCGAATCAGATAACACTTTTAGTTAGTGGGAGTTTTTTAGTTAGCCTTTACACAAAAGCTTCATATGTGTTTTTAATGTTGGGAAACCCCTTTAAAATTTAAATTTTAAGTTTTCTGTCTTTAATTGACAAGTTAAAGGGGTTAAAGGTCAGGGAATGAATTGTTTATTAATATCACAGGGGGCTGTTAAAATAACAAACCTCTTTTATTCACCTGTCTCTGCGCTTCCATTCGGCCAATCATTCTCCTGTCGCTGCTAGCTCTATGCTAGCTGTCCAATCTCAACTGTTCAGCCTGAAACCACTCCTGTTGCAGTCGCACCGCCGGCCTATTTAGACAGAGGCCAGCAGTAGCATTGCTGAACCGGAGCACTGAGAGAGGTGAGTATAGGCTCTTTATTATTTTTATAAACTAAAAAAAAATTGTATACATGGACAACCCCTTTAAGGTCTGCTAACATGTAAGCAAAAACACTATGGGGCAGATTTATCAAGCTGTCTGAAAGTCAGAATATTTCTAGTTGCCCATGGCAACCAATCACAGCTTCCCTTTAAAATATTCATGAGCACTGGTGAAATGAAAGCTGAGCTGTGATTGGTTGCCACAGGCAACTAGAAATATTCTGACTTTCAGACAGCTTGATAAATCTGCCCCTATATATTTTGGAAATCACAGATTACAAGCAAACCTTGTGTAGATCTGATCTAGAAGACACTCATTGCCTCTACCATAGCTTATTGCACAGTATGGGGCATATTTGTCAGGACCTGCTAGCACTTGCAACTATTTTGCCCTCTTAGCCACTTTCACGAGCGGGGGGCGCGGCCAGGTGGGAATGGGCCGGCGCGGGGGGTTACTAGCCCTGCGCCGGCACACTCGCTGCCGCTGGCGACTTTTACGTTGCTGCCTGGTGTAGAATAAACGCTGCGCAGCCTCTGGCCCCGATCCATCAAGAGGCGGAAGCCTCTTTATGTATCCCGCTGCGGCAACGAATGATAAATGTCCCCCTATATGTGTATATATCTGAGCTGAATTCTTTATTAGGAGCCTTTGTCCCAATTACAGTTATAAAAAGTCCAGCAAATCCAGGAAAGGAATGATCCCTATTTTAACCAATGTTGTCCTTTATGAATTGTTGGATGTCTGTTATGACTTTCATAATGATCCAGTGGTGATATGAACGTAGTCATTTTTTTTCGTTATGTCAAATTTAATTTTAGTTTTATTGAAATGTATACCATTTCTATGGTCTGTATATAACAACAATTAGCATGCTAAAGGAAACATGAATATGTTAATTTATGAATCATCAATGAACTTCAAGGTGGTCCTTGTCATTGTTAACATTTTTGTTAATTTTATTAATTTACACTGTTTATATTCAGCCAAACACTCTCCCAATGACAAACCCACAGACACTTTGCAATATATGTAAAATTCCTCTATATACTGTATACAAAGTTATCATCAAATACCTTTTTTAAAACTGTGCATGCAAGTTCTACTTAGCGTTTCCAAATTTAATTGGAATGAACCCTGGGAAGAAAAGTGCTAAGGTGAGACTATTGCTCATTTATATCCCAAGGAAAACAAGCAAACATAAAATCAAGAGAATTCAATATTTGGTTTAAATTAAAATGTGTGCATTCATAAACTAACATTATTTGCTTAAGGGCAATGTGCTCCTCATGCTTTAAATCAAGCACAGTTATTAATCTTCATTAAAAAAGTACTCATTTTAAATTATGTATACTTTGAAATTGCTTTTCCCTGTATTCTGAGAATTATGCAAATTATAATGGAATATCTTTATTTAAAGCTGAGGCTTAGCTATAACTAGCACAATAAGGATTTGAAGGGGAAAAACTTTTTACGTGAACGCAATCATAAAAACAAAAATAAAAAAGGATTTCTCCACCCCTGTCGTTTAGACATGTAGTGTTGGCAAATATTGATGGCTGGTTAACATCTGCTTAACCCAATAACCACAGTAACAAAAACCTACCCCTTTTGTGTGTAAAGTAAATGAGTTAACATATTTCAGTAAGTAAGTGTTCTCCATATGGAGACTGCCAATTTAGTCCACCATGTAGGTGTGTGGAGTCTCATAACCCTAGTGGAGCGTCCAAGGCTATAAGACTCCACACGCCTACACAGTGGCCTCAATTAGCAGTCCCTATAAGTAGAACTCTAACTTGACGACCCCAGTCACAAGCCTCTCACTCATCAAAACCAGTTTCCTACACTGTACTGAGGAGACCCAACCAAGTCGTAACAGTGCTGTCTACACTTGGGAGTCTGTTCCTTCTGGAATAGATATACTTGTTTGTTTTTAATTCTGCATCATGTCATAAGGCTTGCTGCATATTTGATGTTAAGGGAGCTGCCTTACAAGGTAGCTAAAAGAGGTGTGTATTTCCTTATCCCATCCTGGAAAACTTGTATTAACATTTTTTAGTCATATTGGCCAGCTACATGGGGGGGGGCTATAAAGGAGCTCCAGATTTACCAGGTAGTTTGAACCTGAACTCCTCATAAGGGACTCACAGCAGTGAAGGAAGTCAACCTCCATTATCAACCTTTCGATGGGGATTACCTAGAAAGTGCAGGCAGAAAGTATAGGAGGCCACTTCTTATAAGAGATGGGACCAAGAATCTGAGGATTGAGGGCAATATCTACAGCCCCTGTTACAGGAGCTGTTACAGGAGCAGGGAAGTCAGAGACCAACTTTCAGGAGGACTGTAGTCCGGGACATGCCCATAAAATGTGAAACATGGGGTCCGCCGTGGTGGTCCCCGACTTACATACGACCCCTAGTTACAAACGGACCTCTGGTTGTTGGTAATTTACTGTACTTTAGCCTTAGGCTACAATAAGCTAAATTTAACAGTTATCAAAGGTGTCTGAAGTTAAGATTTATTGTTAATCCTGGTTCGACAAAAGTTTCAAAATCCAATTGTCACAGAGACCATAAAATTTTTTGGCTGTGGTTACAATTCTAAAATATACAGTTCCTACTTACATACAAATTCAACTTAAGAACAAACCTAAATAACCTATCTTGTATGTAACCCGGGGACTGCCTGTAATAAACATTTTGGCCCACATTTATTAAAGTGTTTGCTCCAGTTTTCTGTCTGACTCTGCACTAGCAAGAACATGCAAGCTGCTTGGACTATGCCCGATACAACACAAATTTCTTCACATAAAGGGGCAGAGTCGGACCGTGCTCCAAATTAATGATCGCAACTCAACAGAATTTTGTTGCAAGCCTTATGTTAAAGGTGGACCAGAAAAATGTTGTTTCACCTTGTCGGGGCAGTTCATGGGGTTCCATTTGCATGAAGAAAGTGTGCCACATTTCATAATTCATGTGCACCCTTCACACACCGAAGGCAAATTGCACCCGGTGCGGTTTGCACTGTTTTTGATAAATCTGGGACATTCTTTTTATTCTGATTTGCCACAGATGGTTAAATCCAGTGGGAAATAAAAAAAACTTATTTTCTATTAGTAAATGTGACAGAAGTTTCTGACACTCCCCACCCCCTTATTATGGAGTGACTAGGTGATATTACCAAGGTGGTGTCATACCTATGATGGGAAACACATAGCTATATGTACACTGAAGTATATAAATAAGCAGCTGAATGCAGATTCAGCAACCATTCCAATGTAATGTATAGAAACAAAAAGATAAAGAAGAATTGAAAAGCTTTTCCACTGAATACCATAATAGAGAACATGCCATTTTTGGGGTGGATTATCTCTTTAAGTATCAAAACAATTTAGTTCTGACAATAAAAACTAAAGAACAATATTAAAGAAACCTTCTCTATGTCTTAGCATTTAAGTTTGTCAAGCTGTGACACAATGAATGCGCTGACATGTTGTCAAAGTCTAATAACATTGAAGTATTTGTAAGCTGGAGTGTTAGCAGAGGGCAGATGTGTTCTGAAAGACATTCTGCGCACTAAATCATTACTGGAGCCTTGTAAATGATTAACAGAGTGAAAGTTTTGGATGAAAAATGGCCTGCATTCTTTTTTTTTCCTTATTTTAAGACAATGACATACTTGCTATGACCCAGAAATAAAGTAAAGTAGAGAACGCTGTGCTAGTTGAAGTTCTCAAGGCACAAATATTAGAGGCAAAGTAATAACACAAGGGAATCATTTGCTAAGTTACAAATAAATCAAGTCTTGCACAAAACTCAAAGAACATATCTGGATTAAAATGTCTTAGGACCATCTCACTGAGGAGTTGTGCAGCATATACTTCATTCATGACACCTGGAACATAAAAATATTCTAAACAAAAGATTCTGATATAGTACAGTTGGTAGAGTACGTGCCCCATGCATATATCATATAAATGACCAGGCACTGTTACTGAGTCATGAAAAAAGTAGTTATGTTCTTTGTGTGTGTTAATTGAGTATATGAACAGTGCACATGAGGTAACACATTGGGGCTTATTTACTAAGGGTCGTGAATCGCACTTTCGTTGTACTGCTCGCCATCTTTGGGATTTGTGCAGCTGTGATAGGTATTTAACAGGGGTTTGCGCTGGGATTGTGTCGCACACAATCAGATTGTGGCGCAGCTGCGCTGCCTTTCATGAAACAGAAATCGAGGGGCGTGCTGTCGGACGATCCGGCTGATTTGGACTCAGCGCGGGATGTAAGATTCAAATTGGGTCGCAAGACAATGCACTTACATGCACCAGGAAGAAGAAGGTGAACTCCAGCGGACCTGAGCGGGGAAGCGACACATGCAGGAAATCGGGCGCACGATCATAGTGAATCGCATAGTTATCGTCGGACAATGCACTTTCTGTGAACTCCAAGGATGGGTAAGTAAATGTGCCCCCATTGGGTATTTCTTTAATATAATGCATCAGAATTATGACAAGATATCTCTTTGTTGTTATTAATAGTCTAGGGAACTTTTAAGAACTCCTGTAGCAAAAGATAAAGAAATGTGTCTACACTGAAACTGGTGGGATTTAGAAGCGTGACAGGGGATGTCAAAATGTTTCCAGTGTAAATTAAACAAAATAGGACCACTAGAATAAATGGTACTTTTGTTCTGTATTGGTTAAAAAACCAAAGGGGGGCATATTTTATTCTAAATATTCATTGTATTTATTAAAATGTTGTGCCTTTATCTCTTAGTTAGACTAAAGATCAGTCATATCTGAGTTATTTTATAAACATTTTCTTCATCAGTCCAAACCAATAGTGGTCTATAACATGGAACAATTGTAAATCTTTCCATCATCACTATGTAGGTTCACAATAATGCCCCATGCACACAAATCTTTTGCCGCAATTACGGTGCGGCTGCGTCTCCCTTCTCCAGCCGACCGTATGATAACACCCATTTGTGTGCATGAAGCCTAACAAATGCAAAAATAGTGATGACACGGAAAAGTAAACAGGCCCTAACAAACCTGTGTATAGGCAGACTCACATTCCTCTATCCAATATTTTGTGGTTTCCTACAGCACTCTGAAAATTAGTAACAATAATGTTCTTTTGGGCAGCTTCCAAATTTCAGGTGACCTTTTATTTATTATCTTTATCAGTAGTTTTATATAACCGAAACAGGATGCAAACATAAAGGGGGCTATTTTCTTAAGGGCATTTTTTGTCTTTTTTGGGGGTTTTCCTTGGACTTTGATTTATTTTGTGACCCCTTGTAGAGTTTTTCCTACGTCTGATCAGTTAATTTGAAACTTTTTAACCATGATTTCCACCAAAATTGCGACTCTTTCATACGCCCACATCTGGATTTTCAAGATAGGTACAAAAGTGAATCGATGCAAAAAAGGGAAAAAAAACTAATAAAAGTGACCCCCAAAACGTATGGATGCATAAAAAGATATACTGTATATACAGTAGATAGATATATTCTATAGATAGATAGACAGATAAAAATATAGTTAGAAAATAGAAAAAAAAATTTGCAGCACAGCATGGGATGGTCTTGGTGCTATCCCAAGGAGTAATCCAGAAATCCTCTGTAGTATATCAGAAAGCAGGCAGCATAGATATGGATACTTCTCAGTTTACGCCACCTTCGGGCTGGAGTGTTTTTGCGCCTGTTTTTGCGCCTAAAAGAAAAGTCGCAAGTGATGAATATCATTAAGCGCAGCAAAACATCTGGATTGCTAGGATAAAAGCTGGTTATTTTTGAAAAAGGCTCCTTGGAGCCGAAACATCGCTGTTTTTGCTGCTGACTATAGAATAAAGAAACACCACTATTTTTTCACCACAATTTGGAGTGCTGCCCGCTTTATTATATAGATAGATAGATAGATAGATAGATAGATAGATAGATAGATAATAATTAATATATTAATATATGATCAAAGGATCTGGGTTTGAGCATAACAAAAAATGGTACAATATAACATACCATCTAACATGTGACAGCTCATTTGTTATTTATCTACTAAGCTGCCCTTGCGGACTTCTCTATGTGGGAGAAACCACATTAGAGTTTAAAACCAGATTGAACCAACATAGATACACCATACGATCAAATCGTAAAGATCTTCCAGTGCCCAAACATTTTCATGAAGCAGGCCACTTAGAAAAGGATTTACGTTGTCGCTTGATTGACCATATACCTTTACCCAGGAGAGGGGGCGACAGGGAGCACATGCTCAAGAAACGTGAATTGCAGTGGATCCATACACTGAATACACTAAGACCCCACGGCCTTAATGTAGATTACAAACTATGGTCATTATGATTGTTGAGCTTGATCAGTTAGATTTGTTCAATTTTTCACATACTGTCAACTGTAACTAAGTGAACAGCAATTATTTGTGATTCAAAATTTTGATACTATTATACTAATACTAATATTTTTTCTATTTAGACAATTTGAAGCCTAATCCAGATGTCTCCCTGTGAAGTGTCTCTCCACCCAAGACCCGTCATCCTCGAATTATGCGTCCACAGGCACCACGGTTGCACATTCTATATATCATATCTAGGTATGTTTTCACATAACGAGAGGCTCTAGCCAAGGACTTAATAGGGTTGTTACCCATTTTTTTGCACACATAGGGAGTGGGATTCAATTTCCGAGTCCCCAAACATTAAAAGGGATTTAATAATATTGTTCCCCTCAGCGGACTGTTTCCCCGGGAGGGGTTAATAGACTGCTGGCCCGTTTTGTGATCATAACTGTTATTACAGCATTTTGTCCTGCATAATGGCTGATGCCTCGTTACTAGATAGTCACACAATCGTCTAATATGCAACAATTGCTTACTTCTGTAGAAGCTGGTCAAACCAGCCAGTTACAATGTATCGCTCCGAGGTTGCCTAGTTACCGCACAGATAGATTACATCAGGCTGCGCATGAGCAGTGAAGATCGCAGAGCGTGCGTTCCAGCATGCGTCTCATTGTGGATATCGGAAGAAACGATCAACACGGGGAGACAGCTGGACGTTTCACACATCCTTCAATTTTTATGCACAGAAGCACGTTTGCACTTTATGTTCACTTATGAGGCTAGAGCTTGCCACATTCGAGAGGACACTGCTCCAGGTTTTTTAACTAATATCAACTTCTTATATGTCAATTGTATTTATATATTTCACTATATGCACTTTATCAATGTATATCAATGAATTTTTATGTAGAATTCTTTGCATCACGAATATGGTAATATGGTGGGCGTGGTTGATTGGGTCATGTGACCACGGGGATTTGTATAAAACACTGCCATTTACACTGTATAGACGGCTTGAGAAAGGTTCCTAGGGACCGAAACGTCGCTGTTTGATTGCTGACAATGGAATAAAGAACTCACGTTTTTTTCACTACAATTTGGAGTGCTGCCCGTTTTCTACAACATAGATAGATAGATAGATAGATAGATAGATAGATAGATAGATAGATAGATAGATAGATAGATAGAATTTGATTCATAAACTGGAGTGCTGATGCCTTTCCTGAATTTATCATTGGATCCTTTGCCACGGATTTACAGATTCTGCACCCAGACAGTTAGGTTGTACTGCCTTGGGCTTTCTTATTTTCTATAGATAGATAGATAGATAGATAAAAAAGAAAAGTCATTTGTTTGTTAGATAGATAGATAGATAGATAGATAGATAGATAGATAGATAGATAGAACCTGACAAAATTCCACATGCATATATAAAAGAAAGAAGTGACAGCACTGGAGTTTCTGCCATTTCTTTCTTATATAGGTAGATAGATACTGCAAATTGTCTTAAAAAGGTAAAAGTGAATCCTGCATACCAAAAAGGAAGTACTGTGAAGAAACAGCTACTATTTGAGAATAACAGTTGGACATTGTTGAAAAGGAAACCTGGTAAAGCAAAATAATACAGTACTTATACTGCTATAACCCACATCACCTAACTCATGTAATCTCATTCCTGAAGGGAGTTAGTCTTACAGCCCATGTGGCTGTTCTAATCCAAAAAAGACTGTGAACAGTAAGCTTAAACTAAGAGGTTATAAACTGCTGCTAGATCCAGAAGGAAAATCCTATTACTCCTAATATTTCACAGCCAAACCTATATATTCTTGCCAAAAATTACAATTTTGTTATTTTTGTAAAATCAATTGAAAGTCTTTATTACTTTATTTTTTCCTAAAGGCTGCACTAAACACAAGAAGGAAGATTCATTCTTTGTCCATAAGTACTAATGCTAAGGAAACCATTCTCTTTTTATGCTTAATAATATTATATTATATGTCATCGTTCTTGTTGTCACATGGAAAATGACCCTGCCTTCAATTGGGATATAATTTCATGGTTTCTTGCTACTTTGGCTTATGACCAGACCCACTTTAATTCTGAATTGGCTTAGACATAAATCAGCTTAGAAGGGCAAGCATTTATAAAAGCTGTATTGAAGCAAACCTGTCACCAGGAATGCACTTTTTAGCTGTAGACAAGCTCCAATAGCCTATGTTCTGCTGATTTTAAAAATTTTAGCATTTAGAATCTTTTCAGTACTTTATACAATTTTATTTCACATTACTTGTCTCCCTGCCAGCAGTGTATAGTGTGTCCTGATGGGAGGGTGGGGGTGGCACTGCATCAACATGTGTGCCTGTCTCTAAGTCTCCTCATACATTCTTCCTCTACTCCACAACATCCCTTCCCTTTCCGTTACTCACCACACACTGCAGACAGGGAGCCAGGTAATGTGAAATATGGTTTTATAAAGTACTGAAATTAATCAGAATGGTGACAAAGACATTTTTAAAATTTGCATAGATTGGCTATTGGAACCTGTCACCAGTTAAAAATTACATTCCTGGTGACAAGTTGCAAGTGCTGTAAATATTCTACCCCATAAAATATTACCCTTCTCTGTAGCTCTGGCATCATAGAGACTTGTCAATATGCAAATTCTATGTATGTGTCTGATTTTTGTTTTGCGGTTTGTATATTCAAAGGGAATATGTCAGTTCCCAGCTCAAGTGGCCTTTCATGCCTTATTTTATGGTAATCTGTAGCCTACAGAGGAAATCTACGGCTACATTCAGATCTCAATTTAGTTTTAGGTTGCAGGGATATGTTGGAAGGATTTCAAACATACCCTTACAAGGGAGGGCCAGGCATATCCCAGTGCACACATAAAGTGGGATATGTCATCCTGTTCATCCCCTCTAAGAGGAGGAGTAAACATTGGCAGTGTCCAGGGATTGGAGGCTCTAATGGCCACCACTGAGCAAATACATCATTCAGCGTCTTTCCATCATATCATATGTTTCCCTCAGACAAATATGGCGTCCTGAAGAAATCATTTACAAATAAATATAATCAAGCACTCATCACTATTTTTTTCTAGAATGACATCTACAAATTCATGTGAAAGCCAGAGATGATGGAGTCCCTAAGAAAACAAAGGCTAAGTAATAAAAATTAAAATTTCTAAGTGAACTAATATACACAAATCCTGTGACTATGAATACGGTACATGTAGACTTGTTACAGTACATAGAATAGTAAATTATTAGGCAATAATAACCATTACAAATGGTTACTGAAGCCACATAGATAAAATTGAGATGTGAGATATTTAGTGCTGCTTCTCTTAAAAGCCTAAAAGCAGAGAAAATGCATCCACCCATAAAATCTAAAGACTTCACATGACATGAACAACGTGGTTTACAATGTTCACTCTGTTTAGGATTTAAGATGCATTAATATTATGCACTGGTGAAGAAGAGAAATAAGACAATGCATTGATGACTTTAAATGCAAATTGACCATTATAGAGCGGCTATTAATAAGGTTGTGCATTAGGTTGTACAAAACCCTGCAAGAATCAAGCTCCAGGATCCCATGAAAACATCTTTAACAGGGTTCCCTAACTACCATGTGGCATGTATATCACTGGTGGTTTCTGAGCACCCACTGCACTCTCTATAATACTACACTTTGTAGTCACATGATATTATTATGTATTTATTTTCTGATAATGTTGCACTAGTCAGGAGAGCAGCAGAAGGGAAGGGTAATCGGATATCTACCTTTCCCTGTTCTCACAAAGCTACAGCAGTCTTCTTCTTTACTCCTGTGTGCAGTGGCTGTTTGTGGCTCTGAAGTCGGGAGACAAGATGATAACTTTTGCCTGCTTCAGAGCTGAGTGAGTAAATGTTATCTTTTTCCCACTGCAGGACATATATTGGGGTGAGAGGCATTGAATTCTACAGAAAAAGGGGCACTCCGGCTGGTGTGAGGGAAATTTGGGCTGTCTGGGTGAGGGGTCTTGGTTCTGGTGTAGTGGCATTAGCTACTGGTGTGGAAGCACTCTGACTGTTGGCTACTGTAGAGGCACATACTTGTCCTGGAGTTGTATCAGGTTATTTAATAATGTGTTTGACACCCCTGGTCTAGGGTATCAAACTGAATATTTGTCCCGGTCATAACATAAGAAAATCCAACAAAGAGAAGAGAGTACAGAGACATGCCATATACCAAAAAAAGGTAAATACTTTATTGATACATCATATCATCACAACAAGGACACAAAAAATAAAAATTGAAAAATTGTGAATAAAATATCACAAACAATACCAATCCAGGAGAGCCAGACATGTGATAGTGTTGCCTAACCTCTCCTGGATTGGTATTGCTTGTGATTTTATTCACAATATTAAATGTTTTTATTTTTTGTGTCCTTGTTGTGATGATATGATGTATCAATAAAGTAGTAACGGTTATACGGCATCTCTCTGTACTCTCTTCTCTTTGTTGGTCCAGTGAATTTGACATGCATTTACCCAGACGTCAGCATTTGGGTTGTGCTGGCCCCATCCCTTAGTTTGTGAGTCATAAGAAAATCCACCCCATAATCTGTTATTGAGTCTGGGGACAAAGCTTGATGATGTGTTTCACTAGTGTCTGCCAACTTCCATCACACTGCTGCACTGAGGAGACAAAAAACTAGCACATTATCAGGTAATGATACAATTAAACTATTTTCTTTATGTAGACCTATGTCTGACGTGCTTAGTACAGTTTAATATGAACCACTATCCCAGGGGAACACCAGAAAACCTGAGTCAGTTCCTAAAAGAAAAACAATAAGATAAATGTATAGTCTTTGTTAAAGTAAATTTAGCTACATTTTGCATCTCCTTTCCAAGTAGAATATATTAGCAGTATTCCCATGATGTGTTTCAAAATGTGCCATCCATAGTTTGTATTACAGCCAGAAATGAAATGTGCCAAAAAGTCATTCACAGCGCAAGACAAGACAAGAAGTAGATTTTTGTATCTAAATATTGAATGTATGGTTTTTCAGTGACTTAATTTGCCCTTTTTGTTTTGCCACATTTGTGACAGTTATGCTAGATAAAAAACATTACAAAGATACATATATAAAAAGAGTAACTCACACATCATAAAGGGCACTGGCTTGTCAGAATGGCAGTAGAATAGTCTTTAGCAGTGAAGGGTTCAAGGTTTCATTCCAGTTGGTGCCTCTTCTGTAGTGTTACATTTATGAGCTATATAATTTTAGAGCTATATGTAGCAGATTTGTCACAAAACTATTCATTATCTATCCTTAAGATCGCTTTATCCTGTTCACAGTGGAATGTAAATGTGAGGCCTCAATGTAGGTAAATAAACGGCTTTGGGGAAAATTGTACCCAAACTTTTCCCTGAGCATACCTAAGGAACAATGCTTTATCTGGCCATAAAATGGCTTGTGGTTATAACTGTATTTTTTTCTACATTGACATTTTTTATATTTGCAATCCTTCCTGAATTGAAGGTAGAGGTTGGTTGCTAGCGTTTTCAAGAAAAAGAGGGTGTTCTCATCTGGTGATTCACATTTAATTTAAGTTACCCTCAATATATACATTTCTTCAATTGCATGTTAAATTACCTATGTGGAGATAATTTCCTATAAATGTAGCCACGTTGTTCCTTATAAACAAAAAACATTCTCCTTGGATACGACCACCTCCACAACCAGGCACCGGTGGCCGCACTTGCACTATTGAGGTGCTCGAGTACTTAGATACAGCTTTCTGTACCACTGTCTGTGGGACATGCGGTAACTTGCTGCCAAATCATTTATATAGACAAATGGCAGATTAATGAAATTAAATGTAATTATCCAGAAGAAAATACCCCTTTTATTCTGTTACTTAGAAACCTTTTTGTGTTATTATACACAAGTGCCAACCAGCACCTAAATAACATACTTGGGGTGAGCTATAAAACCTCATTTTAAGTTTCGTCCACTTCCTGTGGTCCACAATACAATTTTAAAGAGGTATTCTCAGCTGGGAATTCACATTTCATTTAAATAATCTACCAAATGCATACATTTCCTCAATTGGATGTTATTAAAAATATGTGTGAGGGTAATATCCCATAAATGCGGTCATATGGTCCCTCAAACACAGAGATCAGCTATCCATTGATACAACCACCGTTGCTTTAAAATTGTGCAAACAAATAGTTTTTACATACAAAATTTCGGGGAGTTACCCCATGTCCCTGTGATAATGAACACTAAATCCAGGTAGTCGGGCAAATCAAGGACAACCAGAGACAACATGGCTACATTGGGAAATTATGAGATGAGATGTGTACCTATAAGAGATGCAGTCCATTCAAGTTCTACAATTTTGACCAGGGTCAGAATTCTGTCCACTGGAAGTAAACATAGAAGCTTTCTATAGAATGACAGCAAGCAGAGATCTAGAAAACTATGAGGAAATGATACAAAAAATATATTAGAAATTTAATAATTTTTTATCATACTAGCAATCACAATCATTTGCTGTAATTTAGTAGTTTAGTGGTAGTTTAACCCAAAACAATATATTGGGGCAGATTTACATACCTGGTCCTGTCGCGATCCAGCGGCACGTTCTCTGTGGAGGATTCAGGTCTTCCGGCGATTAACTAAGGTAGTGCGCCCAATGTCCACTAGGTGTCGCTGCTGCGCTGAAGTCCATTGGAGTTCACTGGAGTTCACGATCTGTTGCTGGGTGCAGGTAAGCGCGCGTCAAGCAACGCTTTTTTTAAAAAAAATACAGCGGTTTTTCCGACTCTGTCGGGTTTTCTGATGGCCACGCCACCCGATTTACGTTGCGTGCATGCCGACGCCACAATCCGATCACGTGCTGCAAAAACTCAGGACGATTCAGGGAAAATCGTCGCGAAACGGTAATATTCAGGTAACCCGACGGAAAAACGAGATTCAGGCACTTAGTAAATGACCCCTATTGTGTTGAGTTAGCCAGCAGCTGAATACAATGCACCACCTGCTTACTAGATATTTATATATAATATTTTAAAGTTGTTATCAAGTTTTATATCGGCAGTTTACAACATAACATAAACAGATGTTGGAAGGAGAAAGTGAGAATTTTATTGAAAATTTTTTTTTTTTATGTGTTTAGAAGCTCAAAACACAATGGGGCAGATTTATCAAGCTGCCTGAAAGTCAGAATATTTCTAGTTGCCCATGGCAACCAATCACAGCTCAGCTTTCATTTTACCAATGCTCATGAATATTTTAAAGGGGAGCTGTGATTGGTTGCCATGGGCAACTAGAAATATTCTGCCTTTCAGACAGCTTGATAAATCTGCCCCAATGTATGGAATTTAGTTAAATATATTATTATTTTAATAACTTTTATGTAATATATACATTTATCTACAACAATGTAAATGATACAGAGATCGAATAAGCTAAATGCTTAATGGCTCAATTTAGTCCAAAAACCAAGAGTCATGCCTTGGACTATGTACATTTTTTGTTTTAGATACTATAAGTTCCTCACTAGACTAAAATTAGGGGGCAGGTCAGGGTTTAAAAGTACCCAGTGACTCAAAATATTAGTGCAGAATTTAGATACCATAAATCCAACCAAAAGGTGTTCTAAATGTACACAATAATATCTGCAGATGAACCAGATTTATCATACAGAAAGAGTCTATGTGATACAAGACCTTAATGCCTAACTATAAGATAGCATTTATAAATTTCCCCAATTTGGTTTTCAAATGCCTTGTAGCAATGGACAAAGATATTAGGGTATGTTGGGTATGTAGAAGATGGGGTTGCTTCTGGCAGCTTTACATTCACTTTAAAGGAAATCTATGGGAACATGAGTAGATATTTTTTCATAGTGACGATAACTGGATGACTCATAC